>NW_027532420.1:75685-80583 GCF_008692635.1 Crocuta crocuta | reverse complement strand
TTCACATACAGCAGGTGGATGTGCCTACACACAGCAGAGAAGAAATCTATCCTAGAAGCCATTCTCACAAGTCAGCTGCTTGTCAGGAAACCTTCCATGAGGTCCCCTGCCCTGTGGTGTCTCCTATGAAATGACCTGAACTGACCTTCTCCTCACCTCATGGACAAAATAAAGCACAGACAATGACTGTCACTGAACCCCCCAGCCATGTTCCAAATTCTTTGGCCAGGACCCCACCCTCATTGTCAAGACAGCACACAGCAGGTCTGATGTTGGCTCTTGGGTTGTTCCCCAGGCCGCCATTCCTCAGTCCCCAGGAACAAGCCAGGTTTCCTGAAATGAACTTACATCCCAGGTCACATCCTGCTGCACAGAAATGGGGCCAGGACTCCAGACTCAGCGTCAGGGCCCCAGGAGAGAGATCTGCCCGGATCCCCATCCATCCAGACTTGGCTGAATCCCTCAAATAAATGGAATCTCAGCCCCTTCCAGACCTTCAGGGGAGTATGATCTGGGGGGCTTTACAGACTCTCCAGAATCCCTTCAATAGAAATGGATTTAGTCCCAAAGACCACGAGGCCAACCCCTGGCCTCCAGCCTCCCCCTGGGAGCCCTCACCTAAGTACTATCCAGGCCTGAGCCTTGCCCCATCCTCCACTGCCCAGCCGTGTTCCAGGCCAGTCGCTCCACATGGGCTTCCAGAGATTAGATAATGAACAGTGGAGCCCCAAGTTCACACAGCTCCCTCATTCCAGCCTCCTGAGAAGCCAGCCCCTCATGGTCAGGGTCTTCATGTCTTAAAGAGTTCTGAGGAACGCTGTCCCTATATCCTGGTGTGGACATATACAGTACCGTCTGGTCTCCCCCGCCTCTGAGGAGAGTGACCAAGGGCAACTGAGAGGACAGCGTCTAACCTCAGGTGCTATGGAGGGGCCTGTTGGACTGAGGAGGGAAGGATGCAGGAAGCACCTAATTACCTCCTAGAGAGTCCTATCCTTCCTCCTCTTCATAGAAAGACACTAATCCACAAATAATGGTTCTGCCCTCCATTGGTTTGTTGGCTCACAACCTCAGGACTTCCTGGGTAAAATTCGAAGGTGACCCCCATATATGGAGGTGACGGAAAGACCAAAGAAAATAGCAGACCACTCCAGATTGGTAGGTTACAGCTTTAATTAGCAAAGGGAACTTACATGTGAGGCCTGACTTGGGCAGCTGCAAAATGAGTCAATCTGAATATCAGTCACCAGAGTATTTGTATAGAGAGGCCTTAAAGAGCTTCAGTCACATCTACCATCAGATGGTCTCAACATGTTACTCCCTCAAAGCTGCATCCTTGAAGTGGCTTCTAGTATGGGAACAGTGGGAAGTACATTCCAAGGACAGGGAAAGGTGTGGGGAGCTTTCGACAGCCAAGGTCCAGTCTGTGAGTCAAACAGTAGTCACGTCCTCGCAGTGACTATGTCTAACACCCTCATGACCTCACATGACCGTGATTTCCTCTAAGAGACCCCATCTCTAAACAACGGAGGGAAGGGCTTCAACATAATGCGTTTGGGAAAGGTGGACACAGTTCAGTCCATAGCACCATGTCACTAGTTGAATGTTCCAGAGCCAAGTTAGTAGAAAAAACACGCTGATGCTGAAGATAGCAGAACTGGGGGTAAGGGGCTCTCCTAGGGAGACCTTGGGCACACGTGCAGGTTTTAAATGGAAACTCTACTCATACATGTGCCAAAGGGGCAGAGTTTGGTTCTGTGAGGGGCACAGGCTAGTCTGTGACCTGTGCCCATGCATGGCCAATGTCACTGGGCATCACTGGGTGTCCGCAAATCAGGTGAAGACTCGGCCATCAGAGCTTACCCCTCAGCGACCCCTATACCAAACGACGCTGACTCTAGCTCTCACTGCCCACCCTGACCAGAGGACATATGCAGGCATCTAATGAGGAAATACAATGTGACAGTGTTTGGGGGAGCAGAGCCTCACATCCATCAGGGAACAGACGCGAACACCCTTAAAGGTACCCATAAAACTTGACTACGTTCTTTGGAATCCTGATACTCCTATGACAATTCCAGAGCCAACCTGCATTCTCTCCTCAATCGGCTAAAGTCATTCTTCCTCCGTAAATACTGGAATTAAATGATCCCTGACTGAGCAGGAACCATACTCTTTCAGGAAGAGATCTCCTTCAAAGAGTGACTGTGAACTTCCCTCAGGAGTACGTGGGCATTCTGATCCCTTCTCTGAGGACTCTGCACAGAGTCCTGAACATGGCCCTGAAGATAAGAACAACCTGGTGTCTGTGGGTGAGTCTGTGCTGCCCTGTGCATGAGGGCCTGTCCCGGAAATGACTTGAGATCCCCTAGGACACGGAGCTCTGGGGCCTCTAAAGTGTGTAACTGAGTCTAGATGTCAGGGTCGTCCGCCAAAGGATTTTCATCACAAACTCACTGTTTGTCTTCGTCATCCTCTACTTTCTACCCCTGGGTTGTTCTCTTCACTTTCAAGATGGCATGGTTAGAGCATTCATATACACGTCCATACATGAACATATTTTCATCATGAAAGCAGTGAGACAAATGGTATTGAGAATTCCAAAGGTCTCAGCAGAATCTCAGGACAAAGGGATAACAGATGTCTCAACACTGGGGGCACCATATTCAGACTTCACACTTTACACCCCTCGTGTGCTCACGCCCCCACGCAGGGGAATCAATCTCCGGGCTTAAGCTCCTTCATTCCACCACCCTAAACCCAACAAAACAACTGCTTCATTCCACAGGAGCTCCCTAGTTTGACTCATAGCGCATCTCTGCTCTTGGTTGGAGGCTCCCAGATGTTAGAACATTCAAGGTACTTGACGGGCAAAGGTACTAGAAGCAGAGACACCCCCAAGAGGGAAGGCATCATCGTCCCTGGGATGATGTGGGCACAGGCTCCCCTACACATGCATTCCTCTCTAGAGGGGCCACCTACCCATCAGGCCATCGGAGAAACCCTCATCAAAGTTCCAACCTACAGTCATTGTGATTACGTGGGGTTGTGTCTCTAAGGGATGCCTGGAAAATGTGTTTTCACTGTAATAATATAGTGAAAACAGAAATAGAAGAAATTATACTTCATGTGATCTCATTTCTTTTCTTTTCACTCCTCAGCTTTCATTGGATCTAATTCTGCGCCAGGGAAAGAGATTCAGAGGTGTGGGAAGACGTTGGTTTACTAAGACCCCATCTTACTGGCTCACCTTTTCATAAGGAGCTTCCCAAGAATACGCATCAATGTGTGCACCCAAGAAAAATCACTTCAGTCGATTTCCAGCCTCCGGAAGCACTCTATGTATAAAGCAGAACACAGAAGAATTGACGGAGCAGGTGGCTTGGAGGCTGGATGGTTGATTCTGGTGGACCTGCATCACTTGACTTCTATGTAAAGAGAGAGGGGGATAAAGGAAGACTAAATGGGGGAGGGGTTCGTGTATCTGGATTCCTTGATCTCTCCTTAATGTGTCCAGCTCCTCACAGATGTGAGAGGAGTGAGGTGAACTCAGGTTAAGTGACCTCTTCCCTGGAGACCAAGAGAGATGTGGGCAGGGCTCCCCAGCTCCCTCTATAAAAACCACAGTCTGTTCACAGTTGCCCTGCCTAGGAGAATGTTATCTTCCAGAACTTAAACCCATTTGAGTCCAAATATTTAATATTTTTTTAAAAAGTAAAAGTTGGAGAAATAAGCGTTATGAGAAAACCAGAAGGGCTCTTCTCTGTAAATAATCTTTGAGAAATCCTGCAGCCTGAATAGTTGAGATTTAGTCTTGCCAAATTTCCTCTAGCATGAATTTCAGAATTTAAAAAGGAAACAGAATAACACCCTCAAGTTCCATCCATGTTGCTACACATGGCCAGATTTCATTCTTTCTCATTGCCATGTAGTATTCCACGGTATAGATAAAATAAGTCAGGCAGAGAAGGACAGATACCATACGTTTGCACGTATAGGAGGATCAGGAGAAGCTTAACGGAGAACCATGTGGGAAAAGAAGGGGGGAAAATAGTGGGGGANTTATATGGAAACCAACTTGACAATAAACTATTAATAAAATAAAATAAATAAAAAGGAAACAAGAAGATTTTCACCCACACATTTTCCATGAGAATTTTGTAAGGGAAAAAATGAGGCAACTAAAATTTGAAAATCCAGTTTTAACTATGCTTTTTAGTGTTCTTGTCAGAAAAGAGACATTTCAGTGAGACCTATATGGAAATAATGAAAAATAAATACTTGCCCGTCCTCAACACAAAATATTTGGAGACAGAAAAAAAAAAATACAGATATTTTTAACTGAGGACTGATGGGTGTGGGGGGGAGGGGGGATGGGCATGGAGGAGGCACTTGTGGGGATGAGCACTGGGTGTTATATGGAAACCAACTTGACAATAAACTATTTGTAAAAAAAAAAAACCAATTTTTCAAAATTAAAAATGCTCTTTCGAGTAGTACCTACAAAATAAAGAAAAGTGTGAAATTACAATAGTTAGAAGATAGTAACTCCAGCAACTTGCAAGATGTCATGCCTACCTCTCTCAAACATGAGGGCACTTGTGGGGATGAGCACTGGGTGTTATTTGGAAACCAACTTGACAATAAACTATTTAAATAAATTAATTAATTAAAAAAAGGTGTGTGACTTTACACACCTTCTCAAGCCCCGCGCAGCAGCACGAGGGCCTCAGCCAGCATCCTCACGCCCGGTCCTGAGCCCGTGTGTCCCTGTGCCTGCTGCCCACACGGAGGAGAAACGGAAGGTACCCTCCGCGGGGGTCTGGGTATATTTTCGCGGTTCTCACAAGTGAGTTCAGCGTTCCCACTGTCACCGGAAAGGAAACCACAACTTAGTA
>NW_027532420.1:0-75556 GCF_008692635.1 Crocuta crocuta | reverse complement strand
CGGAGCCACAGAGGTCCCTGCCCCGCCCACCCCGCCGCCCCGGAGTCCCCGCCGGGCCGCAGACTCAGGTGCGTTCCCACGTTGTTGCGAAGGAAACAGCTCCGCATCCGTTATTACCGGCGCCCCAACGCTAAGCTTTGACCTGAGCGTACGTGATTCATTTAACTTGGCGTAAGGTGCGGCAGCCCGGCCCCAAACGCCACTCAACACAGCCACCTGGGTGCAAACGCTGGCCCCAGTTCTATGGGCGGAAGAACGTGCGGAGGGGGAGGGCCCCGGGGGCGGGGCGTACATGTGCACAAGCCACGCCCAAGCCCCCTCCTTTCAGGCCCCGCCCCATCCGAGCTCGCCGTTTCCGGCCGACCCGGAAGCAGATTTCCCGGATGGAAGGGCTCCTATTCCGGAGCGGGTCTCGGCGTTTCTCGGTGCGGCTGGCACATTGATGCCCACGGCGTGGCGTCCTCCACACCCGGAGTCCGGGGGCCCGCGAACTTCACAGTCCCCTCATCCGCCAGCCCCGCCCGCGGGGAGCCCGGCCGGGTCCGGAGACGCTGTGCTGCCGCACTGGATCCGCGTCTGTTTCCGGTAACCTGGCTCCCAGGCCGTCTCCACCCCAGCTGCCTCCGTTCTCTTCAGCGGCTCCCCCAACTCTCTCGGCGCCCTGTCCCGCGCGTGCCAGAGCCCACTTGCGAGGTGCATTCTTGCCCTTCGCGGCACCGCCCGGACGCCCTGCTTTCCTGACGCCGGTTGTGCAGACCCCAGCCCCCTCCGGGTGCCTCTCGCCCTTCCGCGTCTTCCCCGGCCGGCCCCGCTGCTCCCTGCAGTCCGCGCAGTCAGTTCCTCAGGGAGGCCCCGAGGCCCCGGCTGGGGCTTTCCCGCGCCGCTGTCCTGTGACACCCCTTGTTCTGTCCACCCCATCCTGCTGGCTGTGCCTGTCGGGTAGTGTTTCCATTCCCGATGAGCCCCCAGAAAGGGTGCTTCCCCGGGGCAGGAGCATCTTCATTCTCTTCTCGTGAATGTGGGGGTGGGACGGGGGGATGAGGGGAAAGAGAGAGACCAGGGAGGTGCAGCCAAGGAGAGTGATGAGAAGAAGCGGCTGTGAGGGGCGCCTGGCGGCTCAGTCGGTTACGCGTCAGACTTCGGCCCAGGTCATGACCTCGCGGTTAGTGGGTTCGAGCCCCACATCGGGCTCTGTGCTGACAGCTCAGAGCCTGGAGCCTGTTTCGGATTCTGTGTCCTCCTCTGTCTCTGACCCTTCCCAGTTCTCTCTCCCCCACCCCCACCCCAAAAAAATAAACACTTAAAATTTTAAAAAGAAAAGGAAAAAGCAGCTGTGAAATTGCGGATAGGGAACTGGGTTCCGTGGGCTTTTAAGACCAAGTAAGAGTAAGAGCATGACATGAGCTAGAAGCAGGGGAGTAAATGAAAGTGACCCCAAAAAAAGATTAGAGACATGAAAGAGAACAGAAGGGGGGGAGTTGAGCAACAGTTGCAATGGGGGCAAAAGAAGGGTGGATCCCAAATTCATTAGAATTTTGTTTTTAATTTCCAACTTTTATCCCCTTTTAAATGTATTGTGTCAGATTCAAATGATGAGGTCTTAATGGCTTTATAGTTATTATATGTTGAAAGTAATCTGGTGCTTAGTAAATAATTGTACACTTTTTCAATGTGCTCTTGATAAGGATATTGGTAATTTTTTAATATTAACAGTCAAAACCTAGTTTTAACCAATTAGTCTATTATTCCCTATCTTCTTTCTCTTCTTATATGGTCTTTTAACCTAGTGAGCTGTGAACTAGTTCCCAGTCAAGTATGTATATATTTCCTGTGTGTCCTTTCTCTGGAAATGACCAAGGATGAGTTGGATTATTGTGGAACTTTGTTGAAAAATAGCCCGTCTGTTCATAATTGGATAAATTACTCAGCTGTTTCTATTGCCGACCTTCTTCCATGTTTTTTAGTGCTACTAATTAGGTCTTAATTACACATTTTTTGGTAGTTTATTGTGATGTTCTGCAAAAGAGGAGTTAAACATTTGAGGTTGTGATTGAAACCATGAAAGAGAAGTGGCTCTTGCTCAGGAGCACGATATGCGATCTGTCAATTTTAGGAGTAGGAGTGAGAAGTGCAAGCCTTGCCAGCATCCCACCCAGACCCTGTGATTCCCGTGAGGGCAGTTCGGCTCTACTGGCCTCTCCTCCTGACCTCTTCGCCTGCCCCAGTGTACGTGCAGGGAGTCACAAGGCAGCTTGACAAGAAAGGGATCAGACGTTTTTGGGTTTTTTTTTTTCAGATTAATTTATTGCGAGACAGAGTCCATAAGCCCGTGTGAACGGGGGAGAGGCAGAGAGGGAAATAAAGAGACTCCCATGCTGTCCGTGCACAGCCCACACAGGGCTCGATCCCACGAACCTCAAGATCATGACCTGAGCTGAAATGAAGAGTTGGACGCCCAAAGGACTGAGCCACCCAGGCGCCCCTGGGCCCAGCCTTTTTTAGCCAAATATGGAACAAAAGTATCTCTCCGGGAAGGAGGAAGTGCTTTGGCTCTGTGAAGGGAGCCTGTAGAAGGACTTAGAGTGCTGTTTGGGGAGATGGGGGCCCAGGAAGGGCAGAGTTTGAGAAATTCATGAGCAGAGAAAATGAAAGGTATCAGCAGAGACGGGTTTGTGTCTTCAAGGGACGATCAGTCCAGTGCATAGACGCACTGCTGCCGCAGAACGTGTGGGCTTCACTGGGATAGGAGAGTGTTCTCAAGAAATGAGCAGAAAATCCCATCTGAGAGAGCATTATTTTTGAGAGAGCATGAGGGAGGGAAGGGCAGAGAGATGGGGGGACACAGAAAACAAAGCGGCCTCCAGGCTCTGAGCCGTCAGCACAGCCCGGCATGGGACCCAGACCCCGGGACCGCGAGATCATGACCTGAGCCAAAGTTGGGTGCTTAAGCTGCTGAGCCCCCCAGGTGCCCCAGATTTTAGGTGCCCTGTAACGACATAGATCTAGTTGCTGCTGTGTTGGATAATGTAGATAACAGTGCATTTCCTTCATCACAGCAGGTTCCACTGAACACATTGATCTACATTTTCTGTTTTTACTGCACTTTTTTTCACTTAGAAGTAATTTCCTTCCTGCTTCTCCCTACTCCCTTCTGTGGGTTTCCTCAAGTAATCTTTTCATTTTATTTCTTTTCCTGAGGCAGGTGCTTGTATCATTTATTTTAATCTTTAAATATTTAAGATAACATTTTCTGTGAATAATTCCATTGGTACTTTTATGTAGTATATTCAACTATTACTATGTTTCATAATGTACCTTTCAAAAATTTTATGCTAATTTTATTTAAAAGAGAGACTTTCCACTTAGTTTTCAGTTGGCATTTCATGTCTTCTGTGGTTATCAAGTCTTCTGGTCTTGCTTATCGTGTATAGGGATGTTGCAAATTCCTTGTTTTATAAATGTGACATTTTCCTCCATCCTTGTCACAAGCCCTTTGTATTCAGGGACCACTGTGCACTGTAAAGGGAGATCTTCTCTTTGAGAGTATGATGCTTTCATATATGAAATTCTGGAATAATTATAAGCGTTCTTCTATTTTCACCTTTTCTGAATAGCTTTGGATGTGCCAGATGTTAAAAGTTATGAAAGATTGGATTTTGATTTGTGATCAAATGAGATCAATAGGTTTTTCTATTTACAGTATTAATTTGAAAGGTATAGTTCTTCTGGTTTTATACTTCTTTAATATTTAAAGCTATTTTCTTGTATTCTCTGCCTTTGCTTTCCAATCTATGTATTGCTAGAAGGTAGGAGGCAAGAAGGCAAGACTCTTTTGGGTAACCTGTAAACTGCTATCTCCGTAGCACCTGGAGTAGCTTGGCCCATCACTGATGTTGGGATTTGAGGGAGCTCACTTAATACCGTTTTTCCAGACTGCAGTTCTGAAATAAAAGGAAGACAGGTGGATGGGTATAGATACCAGTCATTTTTACTGACACATCTGCTAGAGAACATGGTTTGGTATGGAGGACACAAGTGTTGCACCTGAGACCTGAGCAGCTACGTTCAGATAGCCTGGGAAGGGCTGGGAAGTCTGAATGGGGAGCAGTGCTCTAAGGAATGTTGGGGTGATGTTGAGGAAGCAGAGGGGTTCTTCCCAGGGGCTATTTTAAGAGATCTCGAGGGAGGGGCTGAGCTGTGTAATCACCCATCCTGAAGTCACCAAAGACTGTAACTATTCCTGGTTGGGTGTGAACTTGGTTAGTACAGTGTTGTGTGAATGAATGGATAACTTGGAACCATTAAATTAGTTTTATTGCTTCTAAAGTTTGCTTATATAGCTACATTGTATGTATGTTTGTTTGTTTGTTTGTTTTTGAGAGTCAGAGAAAGAGACAGAGTGCCAGCAGGGTAGGGGCAGAGAGGGAGACGCTGAATCCGAAGCAGGTTCCAGGCTCTGAGCTGTCAGCACAGAGCTTGACCTGAGGCTCAAATCTGTGAACTGCAAGATCATGACCTGAGCCGAAGCGTTAGAAGCTTAACAGACTGAGCCACCCAGACGCCCCTCCCTCCCAAATCTTCCCTGAATCCATCTCCTGTGATAGTTGAGGAAGAGTTTACTTGGTTATAGGATTAAAGGTTACATTTGGTTCCCCTGAAGATTTTGCAGGCATTCCCACGGGTCACAGTTTGTTCAGTGAATGTCCTCTTATACCTCATTTGAGTTTTTACTGTGATCATCAGATCATTCTTCCTCTGTGAATTACACACTTTATGGGGATGGGGGCACTTTTATTTTGTATTGCTCTATATATGTGTTTCCAAACACTGCATTTTAACACATTCACAGATTCCTTTTTTGTATGTTCTAATACTTCTTTTTGAAGTAATTCATGAACTTATTTTTTGTCATATAATTTCCTTTGTTGTATTTACCAGACATGGATTTTCTAGGTTGCAGGCTTGTCTTTCACAGCTTTCAATAGTTTTTACTTAATCCTTTTTCATTTTGCTCATTTTAAGCCTGTCTGTGACATTATTGAGTGACTTTTCAGCAGTGTCTGTTCCTTTCTCTTCTCTCCCAATGTGGTCTCTTTTAAGTGATTTTTATTTTATTTTTGGAAGTTTTGGAGCTTTGCCAAGTCATTTTTCCTTCTTCCCTTGTCTTATAATGTCTTCCATCCTTCTAATTCTACTTTCAAGTCCTATTCTTAAGGTTTTTAATAATTTGTTGTCTATCCATTACTCAAATTATTGGATAACTTTTAAAGATGTTTTGTTCCAAGGCAAAGGGTTTGAATATTAATATTCAGTTGCTTTTTCACACCTACCTCTTCCTTTTTAATAGCTACTGTGTTGGTTACTTTTTTCATGTCTTTTTCATGGAGTTGAATTCTTAAACCCGATGAATTCATGGCAGTAGTTTGCACAAAAATTAATGTCAGGGTTGTGCTGTAGGAGGACTTCTTCCTGCCTCAAAATAATGACTGTTTAACATAGGACATTTGGGAAGGTTGTGGGACCCAGTTGGGATTTTTCATAATATAAGAAGTAATCGGCTACTGAGATGCTTTTTATTTATGACTCTCATTCACCCATGTCCCTCTTTGATGCCCGCCACCTGGAAACGTGACAAAGCTCAGTGATGCCTACGGAGAGTCTGCCTTCCCACTCATAGGACTTTCCTGTCCATATGTGTAGAGATTCCCTGGCCATCCCTAGGTTTCCTTTGAATAAAAACTCTAAAGGTAAAACATAATTTTATGTTTCAGTCTAAATTTGCCTTGAAGGCAAAACCTAACATAACCCCATGGCCAGTGCGTTACTGGTTTCCCCAGATCTTCCTTCCCTGTCCTTGGACTCCCCCATATGCTCTGGATAACTCAGTCGGTAATCCATATTTATAGAGAATCTTTTGGGCATTGTGAAGTGTCCTGGATATTGGCTCCTGTTCCCCGGTTGTCACATACGTGCATTAACACAGAGTTTCTCTTTCAGATCTGAATCAAAGCTCTGTCCTCTCCACTGGCTGACTCCTAGGAAAATAAGAGGCTACAGTACCCAGAATCCAGCTGTCACCTCCCCAGAAATTTAAACAACTCTCCAGTTCCTCAGACCCTTCAACTCACCCAAGAAGGCAAAAGATTCAATTTCTTCATCACAGTACATGCATACAACGGGCAGAGAGCAGAGCTTGGTAATCACCTTGGCATTGCCTGTCTCTGTGATGCTGAAGACATTCTCATTTCTGTGCATTACAGAAGAGGTTCGGATTTCCAGGTATGGACCAGTGTGCAGGGGAGGGATATTCTCACCGTTCTGAAGGGCAAGTACCTAGAAGCTGAGGAAAGTCCCTCAGAAGGCTGTAGAGCCATGGGTCGCAGTCCCAGTGCGCTAACAGGGGACATATTGGTCTGAAAGCTTAGAGCACACCTGGAACAAGATATCCAACCACTTTCTGGCCTGTAGCCATGGAGGAGGGCAGCAGGGCCCGGGCTGAGACTGCGGCCTCTCGTCAGTGTTGGAGATGAATGTCCGTTCTCTTCCTCTACAGAGTCTGTAGGCTTTGGAAGATGCTAGTTGAGCGTTCTGCACTGTGGAGACATGTACCTGACACCGTACAGGGTATGTACAGACTCTACTTGGAAAATGCTTGATGTGAAGGGGAGTTCTTACACAAAACCCGTCTTGGGCTCTTCAGAGGGTGTATATATCATGGCTCAGTGGAGCTTTGATACCGTTCAAGAGCCCTGAACATCAGTCATTCCACTCTCTCATTCAAGTTGAAGACCGTTGATTTTAGTCCTTTAATCATTAGAATGTTTGGCTGTTGCAGGGAGAGGTCTCTACTGTGAGGCATCTCCTCTGGAGAAACGTGTTATGAGGATTCCAGTCCTTTAGTGTGGGATGCCCCTGATCTGAGGCATAAATGGTTCTGAAATCATTCCACCTTTAATTAAGGAAGTTGAATAGAGATGCCCCCGCCTGATTAAACTCTGGTTGCATGTTGCACACTTGAGGATGCTTCCAGTCACCACACTTCCCCAATTCCTGACAAATCTAGAACTGCACAACTCTAAAATGTCCAAGTCCGAGTCATAGATCTTTGAGGAAACTGACTTCTCTTCGTTATTCTTCCAACACAACCTTGGCTTGCATCCTTTTCCTGCCTTCAGTGACAGATAGGTAGTGCTTGTCCACGCTGAAGGCTCTGCATTTCCTGGGAGTTGTGGACATTTCCTTGAGTGTCGGGAAAGGGGCCCGTGATGGCCCTCTCTGAAGTTGATGGGTTCCACCACCTAAAACTGGTGAACTTCTCAGCCGATGGATCCCCATGGCAGTAGTCTGTCCAGCATCTTCAGAAGCTCTAGAAACTCAGTATGAGGAGAGTGAATGGTCTCCCAACCCAAGTATTGTCTCAGCTAGAGAGGATGGATTCACTGCAGCCACTGGGGCCAAATATTCCTCCCACCACTAAAGGCTGGCCCTCTGCCTCACACATCTTCTCTGTTGGCCTCATGCCCAGACCCCAAACCTTCAAGCTCCTGGAATTCCATACCCCATGTCAAAAGGGAGGATGCAAAGGCTTTTCTGCAGGAAGTTCTGCTCTACTCTGGTCCCCTTTAGCTCCAGGCCAGCCTTATGCACTGAAGGGTGGGAGCGATGCCCCCAAAGGACTCCATCCCTTTTCTCGCTACCCTTACTTACACACCCTCCACCCTTTTTATCCTTTCTCTTTCTGCAAGTGGTGATCCATCTGGGGTTCCTGTTTTTCTGAGACATTTGAAACCATGAGGACATAACTCATAAACTATGGTCAGGCAACAGGCTTTTGAGCCAGATAAATATGAGCAAATAGTTGAGTAAATTATATGCTGTATGGTTTTTGTCAGATCATGTGAGTCCTCGCCAAGTTGGCTTTCTAAGAGGGAAAGTGAAGATAATAATGGCAAACTTATAAGGTCTGAATAAATGAACCAGAGTATAAGTAAATGCCTGTCACCTATTATGTGATCAGCATTGATGATGTATTTGGACAGAGAGCTTCTTAGATCTTCCATGACTTAATCATAGACTTGGTACAGAGCAGGGCTAGAAGATGTCACTGAGTTTAAGAGAATAAGTAGCTCGGGAATAGACACACCTCTGCTGGAATGGGAGTCTGGTCCAGGGACCACAGCGCTGACCATGATTTTCTCTGGGAACGTGGGTTTGGGGGTTATAGACATTTTGAAGTTTTTGAAATGTCTGTTTTTTGTATTAAACACTTTTTAACAAAGGTGTGTCTTAGCAATGGTAAACCACGGTTTTCTTAAAGGAATGTTCTCAATTTTAAGTAAAATATGCAAGATTTCTGTATGGTAGAGGATGGAGGAAATTAGTATTCTCTCAAGATGATGCTCATGGAGGCAAGGAGCCACATTTCTGTGGTCTTGTTGGAAAGGAAACATACAAGTCAGTGGCCTCTGGAGGGTAGTAGTTAACTGACTCTGAAACAAAGCCCTGATTTATACGATTTGCTGGGCATTTTTGTGGTTTGTTTCCCTCTCTTCTCTTTTCACCCTCCATATGTTCATATGTTTTGTTTCTTTAAAGTCTACATATGAGTGAAATCATACGGTATTTGTCTTTCTCTGACGGACTTCCCTTATCATAATATATTCTAGCTCCATCCACATCATTGCAGATGACAAGATTTCATTCTTTTTGATGGCTGAGTTAAATCACATTGTATATATATACACACCACATCTTCTTTATCCATTCATCAGTCGATGGACATCTGGGCTCCTTCCATATTTTGGCTGTTGTCAATAGTGCTGCTGTAACCATTGGGGTGCATGTGCCCTTTCAAATCTTATTTTTGTATCCATGAGGTAAATACCTAATAGTGCAATTGCTGGATCACAGGGTAGTTCTATTTTTACTTTCTTAAGGAACCCCCATCCTGTTCTCCAGAGTGGCTGCACCAGTTTGCATTCCCACCAACAGTCCAAGATGTTCCCCTTTCTCCACCTCCTCACCAACACTTGTTGGTTCCTGTGTTGTTAAATTTAGTCATTTTGAAAGGTGTGAGATGATAATTCCGTCATGGTTTTGATTTGTATTTCCCTGATGATAACTAATGTTGAGCCTCTTTTCATGTGTCTGTTAGCCATCTGGCTGTCTTCCTTAGAAAAGTGTCTATTCATGTCTTCTGCCCATTTACTGGGTTGTTGTTTTTTGGAGTGTTGAGTATGGTAAGTTCTTTACAGATTTTGGATACTAACCCTTTATCAGCTGTGTCATTTGCAAATGTCTTCTCCCATTCTTTAGGCTTCTTTTTAGTTATTTTCATTGTTCCCTTTGTTGTGCAGAAGGTTTTTATCTTGATGTCAAGTCCCTATAGTTCATTTTTGCTTTTGTTTCCCTTGCCTTTGGTGACACGTCTAGTAAGAAGTTGCTCTGGCTCAGGGCCAAGAAATTGCTGCATGTGTCCTCTCCTAGGATTTTGATAGTTTCCTCTCTCACATTTAGGTCTTTCATCCGTTTTGAATTTACTTTTGTGTGTGGCGTAAGAAATTGGTCCAGTTTCATTCTTCTGCATGTCACCGTCCAGTTTTCCCAACACCATTTGTTGAAGAGACAGTCTTTTTTCAATTATGTATTCTTTCCTGCTTTGTCAAAGATGAATTGACCATATGTTGTGGGTTCATTTCTGGATTTCCTATTCTGTTGATCTATGTATCTATTGTTGTGTTAGTACCATAATATCTTGATGACTACAGCTTTGTAACCTAGCTTGAAATCTAGAATCGTGATGCCTCCAGTTTTGTTGTTCTTTTTAAGGATTGCTGTTGCTGTCCAGGGTCTTTTGTGATTCCATAAAACTTAGGATTTTTTATTCTGTCTCTGCAAAAACTTGTGGTGGTATTTTGATAGGGATTGCATTAAATGTGTAGATTGCTTTGGGTAGTGTGGACATTTTGACAATGTTTGTTCTTCCATGAGTGTGGAATGGTTTTCCATTTACTTGTGTACTACTCATTTTCTTTCATAAATGTTCTAGAGTTTTCAGAGTACGGATCTTATTCTCTCTTTAATTAGGCTTATTCCTAGGTATCTTATTGTTTTTTGGTATAATTGCGAATGGGATCAATTCCTTGATTTATTTTTCTGCTGCTTCGTTATTAGTGTATAGAAATAGAACAGATTTTATATTCACAACATTGATTTTATATCCTGTAACTTTGCTGAATTCATGTATTCTGTCCATTTTTGGTGGATTTTTTTGGGGTTTTCTACATAGAGTATCATGTTGCCTGCAAATAGTGAAAGCTTGAAGACTTTTTCCTTGCCAATTTGGATGCCTTTTGTTTGGTTTTGTTGTCTGATTGCTGAGGCTAAGACCTCCAGTACTGTGTTAAATAGTAGTGGTGAGAGTGGACATCCTTGTCTTGATCCTGGCCGTAGGGGAAAGGCTCTCAGTTTCAACGCAGTGAGGATGATACTAGCTGTGGGTCATTCATAAATGGCCTTTAAGATGTTCAGGTATGTCCCATCTGTCCCTACTTTGTTGAGTGTTTTTATCAAGAATTGATACCATATTTTGGCCATTCTTTTTCTGCATCATTTGACAGGATCATATGGTTTTGTTTTGGTTTATTTTTTTTAAATCAATGTGGTGTATCACGTTGATTGATTTGCAAATACTGAACCAGCCCTGTAGCTCACGAATAAATCCCATTGGATATGGTGAATAATTCTGTTAATGTACTGTTGAATTCAGTTTGCTAGTACCTTGTTGAGGATTTTTGCATCCATGTTCATCAGGGATATTGGCCTGTAATTCTCCTTTTTAGTGGGGTCTTTGGTTTTATAATCAAGGTAACACTGACTTTGTAGAATAAGTTTGGAAGTTTCCTTCCATTTCTGTTTTTTGGAACAGTTTGAGAACAATAGGTATTAACTCTTCTTTAAATGTCTGGGTAGAATTCTCCTGGGAAGCCATCTGGCCCAGGACTCTTGGTGGTTGGGAGATTTTTTTTAGTACTGATTTAATTTCTTTGCTGGTTATGTATGGGTCTGTTCAAATTTTCTCTTTCCTCCAGTGTCAGTTTTGGTAGTTTGTGAGTTTCTAGAAATTTGTCCATTTCTTCCAGATTTCCCAGTTTGTTGGCATATAATTTTTTATAGTATTCTCATAATTTGTGTATTTCTGTGGTGTTGTGATCTCTCTTCTTTCATTTGTGATTTTATCTATTTGGGTCCTCTCTTTTTGATAAGCCTGACTAGGAGGTTATCAGTTTGTTTATTCTTTCATAGAACCAGCAGTTAGTTTCATTGATGTGTTCTGTTTTTGGGGTGTTTTTTTTTTTCCTATATCGTTTACTTCTGCTCTAATCTTTATTATTTCCTTTTTTTCTAATGGTTTTAGGTTTCAATTGCTGTTCCTCTTCTAGCTCCTTTAGATGTAAGGTTCTGTTGTGTATTTGGATCCTCTCTTCCTTCTTGAAATAGGCCTGAATTGCAGTATACTGCCCACTCAGGACTGCTTTTGCTGCATCCCAAAGGTCTTGGACCGTTGTCTTTTCATTTGCTCCCATGAATTTTTTTATTTCTTCTTTAATTTCCTGGTTAACCCATTTTTTTCTTTAGTAGGATGTTCTTTATTATCCTTGATGTATTTGAGGGCTTTCCACATTTTGTATTCTGTTTGACTTCAAGTTTTGTAGCACTGTGGTCTGAAAATCTGCACAGTATGATCTTGATCTTCTCATACTGGTTGAAGGCTGATTTGTGAGTTGGCACATGTTCCATGTGCACTGGAAAAGGATGTGTATTCTGCTTTAGGATGAAATGATTTGAATGTATCTGTTAAGTCCATCCGGCTCAGTGTGTCATTGAATGCCACTGTTTCCTTGTTAATTTTCTGCTTAGATCCGTCCATTGCTATAAGTGGTATTAAAGGTATTAAAGTCTCCTTTTATTACTGTATTATTGTCAGTGAGTTCCTTTATGTTTGTTAGTACTTGATTTATATATTAGGGTGCTCTCATTTTGGGAACATAATTAAATTGTTAGATCTTCTTGATGGATAGACTCATTAATTATGATAGAGTGCCCTTCTTCATTTCTTGTTATAGTCTTTGTTTTAAAATCTAGTTTGTCTGATATAAGTATGGCTACTCTCGCTTTCTTTTGACATCCATTAACATGGTAGATGGTCCTCCATCCCCTCACTTTCAATCTACAGGTGTCTTTAGGTCTAAAATGAGTCTCTGGTAGGCAGCAGATAGATGGAATCTATTTTTTTTACCCATTCTGCTACCTATGTCTTTTTTTTTTTAATTTTTGTTAATGTTTGTTTGCTTTTAAGATAGAGACAGAGCATGAGTGAGGGAGGGGCAGAAAGAGAGGGAGACACAGAATGTGAAGCAGGCTCCAGGCTCTGAGCTGTCAACACAGAGCCTGACATGGGGCTTGAACCCACGAACCACAAGATCCTGACCTGAGCCGATGTCAGATGCTTAACCAACCAAGCTACTGCTTAGTGTCTTTTGACACTGCTACCCTGCTACCCTGTGTCTTTTGATTGGAGCATTTAGTTGATTTACATTCAGAGTGATTATTGAAATGTATGAATTTAGTGCCATTGTTTGTAGTCTTTGTTGCTTTGGATTTTGTTCCCCCCTCCAAAGAATCTCCCTTAAAATTTCTTGCAGGGCTAGTTTTAATAGTCACATACCCCTTTAGTTTTTGTCTGGGAAACTCTTTATCTCTCCTCCTATTTTGAATGACAGCCTAGCTGGATAAAGACTTTTTGGCTGCATATTTGCCGCATTCAGTACGTTGAATATTTCTTGCCACTCCTTTCTGGCCTGCCTTGTTTCTGTGGACAGATATGATGCGAATCTGATCTGTCTTTCCTTGTAGGTTAAGGACCCTTTTTTCCCTCGCTGCTTTCGTGATTCTTTCCTTGTCTGTGTATTTTGTGATTTTTGACTATATGAGCCTTGGTGATGATTGGCCTTTGTTGAATCTAGTGGGAGTTCTCTGTGCTTTTTGGATTTTGATGTCTGTGTACTTCCCCAGATTATGGGCATTTTCAGTGATAATTTGTTCAAATAAACCTTCTGCCTTTCTCTTTATCTTCTGGGACTCCTGCGATACAAATATTATTACAATTTTAGTAAGTCACTGAGTTTCCAAAGTCTACCTTTGTGGTCCATGACCTTTCTTTTCAGCTTCATTATTTTCCCTAATTTTATCTTCTGTATCACTGATTTACACCTCTGCTTTGTCCATCCTCGTTTTTTTTTAAAGGCCTCCATTGGGGATTGCAACTCAGTTCTAGCATTTTTAGTTTTGACTGGCTAGATTTTAGTTCTTTTATCTCTGCAGTAAGGGATTCTTTAGTGTCTTCTATGCTTTTTTCAAGCCCAGCTAATATTCTTATAATTGTTTTAAATTCTACTTCACACAATGTACTTATATATGCATTGATTAAATATTTGGCCCTCCTTTCTTCCTGTTCTTTCTTTTGAGGTGAACTCTTCCATCTTGTCATTTTGGAGAGAAAGAAAATTTAAAAAAATAAAACAAAAAGTAAACACTGAAGACAAATCTAAAAAATACATAAAGGAAGCTGGATCCTAGGTGTGTTTTGAACTGCTTGTTACAAGAAGCTTGATAGGAAAAAAGGTAAAAAGAAGAAAAAGTATATATAAATAAAACAATTTAAAAGTGATAAATAAGATTAAAATGCTAAAAAAAAAATAAAAAGAAACAAAGACAAAACAAAGCAACAAACAAAAAAACCCCAAAGGATGCTAGATCCTTTTTTCCCCCAGCGCTGAAGCTTTGTGGCAGTNGAGCCGTTTCTGCTGATCTTCTGGGGGAGAGGCCTGCTGCGCTGGTTTTCAGGTACAGTTGCCCTGGTGGAGATGTGCCTGCGGGGTGCGGGGGGCAGGACTTGGTGTAGCAGCTCCGTTCTCCACTTGGTGGCGCTGTACAGCGCCGTGGAGGTGGATCAGGCTGATGGGTGCAGGGAGAAAATGGCTTCTCCCCATTCTCTCATCTCAGGAGCAGGAAGTGTGCACCACCCCTCTAAAGTAAGCCCTCACAGACACTCAGTGATGCCGCCTGTGTCCCTGGTTTCTGTCAGATCCCCGCTCCACCCTGTGTCCAGAAGCCTGTCCACCTGCCAGATAGTGCAGCACTGCTGTGTTTTAAATCAGGTGCAGCCGTGTTTCAAAACTCCGTACTTCAGAGACACCCCCCCCGCCCCCCCCCACGGCACAGACCTGCCCTCTTCTCCTGGGGAGGGTCGCGATGCGTTGTGGCTGCTGCCAGTTTGTTACAGAAGACAGTCACACGACCATGCAGTGGATCAGAGTTCATTGTAAATCACAACGCAGCTGGCATGCGAGTTTGCACACCTCTCCCGGCATCTGTGTTCCTGAGTGGGGAGTGGGACGCCCCGATGTTGCTTGCAGGGTCCTTAGTCCGTTGAGAGGCAGTGTCACCTCTCCCAAACGGGCTCCGGAGGAGCCTGTATCACCTCTCCCAAACGGGCTCCAGGCGAGGCCTTGTCACGTCTCCCAAGCGCGCTGCTAGCCTCCGAACTCTCCTCCCCACGTGATCCCGGGGATCCTCAGGCTGCGGAGCCGCGGGGTCTCAGCTCTGCCCCCCACGGCTCAGCTTCCCAGGTGCCACCCGGGAGATGTCCCAGACCCCCGAAGTTCGGAGCGTGCGTCCCCTAGTTAGAGAAAACTGGCCCCCTTGTAACCCTGTCCTTTTTCCCTGTCAGACGTTTGGGGAGCANCGCTTTTTCTCTCCGTCCTCTTTCCCCGCTGAGACCAGGACTCCTTCCCCTGGGGAGCGCCTGCAGCTCTTTTCTCCCACGAACTCTGTGCAGTCCCTTCCTTCCATGGGTCATTTCTCTGGTGTGTAGATGTGCAGGCTTGTTCTCAGAAAATCCCATTGATTTCTTGGGTGTTCACCGTGATTTGATATTTTCTAGCTGTGTTCAGGGAGCTCGCGAGCTTGGGGTCTCCCTACTCTTCCACCATCTTCCCTCCAGCAGTTTCTTGATTTTCTGAATACAGTAGATCTTTCTGACCTCCTGAGGTATATAACTGTAGCAGCAGTATTGGCACAGTGGTTTTTATTTATTGAAAATAAGATCATAGCAAGAACAAAATTCACATCTTCCTAATTTGATCAAGGAAATTTGCTTTTCATAGAAATAACACAAGAGTATAAATGCTGATGCATTTTTTTAAAACAATTTTACGAAACCAAATTTGAAAGTAGTATTTTTATTGAGCTCTCTAGAGAATGGTCAAGCATTTATATATGCTTGTCTGTTGAAAATGCTTTCTGGATAAAAAGTCACTGTGTAAATTTTCCTTAAATCTTTCTGTATCTAAAACCAAAGCCCAAGAATTTCCACGATCAAACCGCGTGGAGAATTGGCCGCCTACGCGGCCTTTGCTTGGGCAGCTGCCCCGGGCCGACCCGCCGCCTCATCCACCCCAGGCAGAGGCACACGCTGTGGGCCTGGGGGTGTCCGGCTGTAATACTGTCGTGTGACAGGACCGTCTGCTGACGTGGACGGCGGATAATTCGTCAGCCCTAAGTGAGGTACTCCCCCCTGCCCCCCGCTTTCCAAGGACCACTGGGACACCAGCCCTCGGACAGCCCTGGGGGTCCCGGGAAGACCTCAGGGCCCTTCAGGTATTTCTTGTGGAGGTTGAGACTTAAGTCAGTTTGCAAACCAAGCCGCTGAATTGGAGGAGGAAAAAACCCACCAATTCCCAAAGGAGGACTTTCCACCAGTGCAGAGGCAGGGAATTCCGCTGGGAGTTAAGAGCCCGGGGTCCTGAGCCTGCGCGCTGGAGCGCAGCCCTCAGCGTTCAGCACTCGGGATTAGTACATAAAGTAGTTCCAACCCGTTGTGCCTCCGTTAGGAGGGTCAAAGTGTTGCTTCCGGCGGAAGGGTGGGCGAGAACGTGCCGCCAGAGCGCTGTGGTTTGGCGCCGTGTGGACAGATCTAAATCAGGAGGCTTCGTTTATACCGTGAATTGTTCTCTCGCTACTCTTTGTACCTCACTGTATCCCTCCGTATCCCATACAGCTTATGGGGACTCGGCACCGTAAGGCGCCAAGCCGGTGTCCTTGTCGGCCTAAGCCCGCACGGCTCTGAGGAGGCCGTCACGCTGGCAGCTGCAGGGGTGTCCTAAATGCCCTCCCGGGAAGATGGGAGGTTTGGCACCAGCGTTAGACTGAATGTTCAGGGAAGGGGATCCCATCCCCCAAGGGGATGTGATATATAAGCAGATCCTTAAGGGGGAAGGGAAGTTCAGGAATGCCAAGTGGGGACGGAAGGCACGTTCGGGTAAAAAGGGCTGTGCACGGGTGAGGCAGTAAAGCCAGCTGGCACATGCGCTGTGAATGGGACAAATGGCCATGAGGCAGATGATTTCAGTTCAACCAGGGATGAACGAGTGATGAGCCTGGCCGTGCCTGATGGCGACCTGAATCCATGTGGAGAATCTGTCTTTAGCTTTTTGGCCACTGTATCACATTTTTCAGGGTGCTGCTCCCACCTCAGGATCCCTGGTGTACATGTCAAAAATGCAGACTCCCAGTGTCCACCCCAAAAGGAAGATTGCGACTGGTGCTCACGCTGGGTTGTTGTCTTTTTCACTGTTGCACTGTGGCTTAGTTTATTTTTTTAATTGTGCTCCGAAGATCGCATCATGGAATTCTAAGCGCTTTTAGTGTAGAATATAAGGTAGCTTGTTTTTGTTTTTTTTTTTAATGTTCATTTTTGAGAGAGAGACAGATCGAGTGAGAGCCAGGGAGGACCAGAGAGAGGGGGAGACACAATCTGAAGCAGGTTCCAGGCCCTGAGTTAGCACAGAGCCCAACGCGGGGCTCCCAACTCCTGGACCACGAGATCATGACCTGAGCTGAAGTCAGGACACCCAGGCGCCCCAAGGTAGCTTGTTTCTTCACTGCTTCCTCTGTGTTAACAGTTACTGTTATTTACTGTTATGTGTATAGAAGATCTGTCTATCCAGAAAATCAGGAAAGACGGGTACACATGAAGACACCAAATGTAAAAACACGGGCTCGGGCAGCTGTGGGGAGTGGTTCACAGGTGTATCCACTAAAAATGGAAGACCTGTAAATGCCTGTTACTAAGTAAAAGAAGCCAGTCGGGAAAGTACGTATCGTGTGATCCCCGCCCAAGACATTGTGGAAAAGGTACAACCGTGGCGACAGTCATCGGTGGCCAGGGACTAGGGTGGTGGGCAGGCACGAGCAGAGAGAGCACTGGATTTTTAGGGCAGTAAAAAATACTCTGACGATACTGTAACGGTGGATACACGTCATTACGTATTTTCCAAAACCAGTAGTATTTCCAGCACCAGGAGTGAACACTAGTGTAATGTCAGGACTTAGGGTGATAGTGATGTAGCACTGTAGCTTCACCAGTTGTGACCAGTGTGCACTCCGGTGTGTTGCATTGACGGGGGGGACAGGAGGTAGATGGGACTGTCTGTATTTTAGGCTCAGTTTGCAGTGAGCCTAAAATGAGGCTAACAGGTATTGTTAGAAGCAAAAAAGGCACCATCTTTTTTTTCTTTAATTGCATCTGTAGTATGATTTACCTAATTAGAAAAAAGGCATGCGTCACCTAGATTTATATTGACTGTCATCCAGACTGACTAGGGTGTGTCTTTTGGTTTACATTACTGATGACGTTGTCAACTGCTTATAAAAACAGATCACTAGCAAAAGAGTGATCTATCGAGAGCTAGAAAGAAACTCTGAGGTTCTTTGTGGGGAGGCTGCCACCTCACAGAGCTGGCTTTGTTAGCTTTCCCATCTGTTTGGGTTTGGGGAAGTACTGGATAGAATTTTTTCCAGAAAAGACTGACTCCTGGGGCGCCTGGGTGGCTCAGTCGGTTGAGCGTCCAGCTTCGGCTCAGGTCATGATCTAGTGGTTTGTGTAAGTCAGGGCAGAGGGCAAAGGAAAGGCTTGCTTTGGTTGGAGTTTAGTGAAAGTATCTGGATAATTGAGATGTAGACTGAGACTGGAGTAGAAGGAATAAGGGGCAGGAAGTTTGTGGATGGAGGTGGAAATGAAGGGTAACAGCAGTGCCCAGCTTAGAAACAACAGCAGTGCGTTTGTTGGTTGGGTAAAGGCATTTAAAATAACAACCCTCAGATGGAGCCACTAGCTGAGATTCTGACAAAGGAGGAATAAACTTGATATTTGGAGGAGTAGAGTCCTTATCATTGGACATAGTTCATTTTAGGTGTATGTCAGTTTGCAAGCAGAGGTGATCGTTCAGAAATGGAATCCAGACAAGAAATTGGTCCCTTTCAGTTTAGAGACCGCGCCGGAAAAGAGCTGGGGCAACTGAAGAAGGGCATGCACCTGCCAGGACATGATCTAAAAGGAGAACAGGAGCTCACGGGAAGTCTTGACGGCCCAGCAGGACTGAGGGATTCTTTGCCGAGGACGTGGGAGAAGGACCGATCGGAGAGGAGACTTAAAGTGTCCGGTGACGCCAGGAAGATGTTCAGAAAAGGAGGTCAGGGCCGAACTCCTTGTTGCCACATAGGGATTTATTTATGAGAGACAGTTAGTGATGTTAACAGCATGGATTTACCACATAATCACTGGTGGTCTTTGTAAGTCGGAGGGAGGGGACGTCGTGAGTGAGGGGTGTGGGCACTTCCCGTTTGGTTCTGCAGGGAGGGTGGAAGGGGGGCTGGAGAGAAAGTCAGTTCAGGGGAGATTTTTATTTCAAGTTCCAGGAGATCTAATGAGCGCACATGATGAGGTAGGTCATTGTGGAGAAATGGACCTGTTTTCGGGACAGGAGATTTCATTTACAAAGAGTAACACAGTTCTGAACAAAACAGGAGAAAGGAATTCGGTTGGACACATTGGACTTAGAGGTGAGAGGATTTCCATTTGATAGGAGGAAAGAGTTGCCAGTGCGCACGAGTGTAGCACATTTGTAGATACTGTGGGGAAAACTGAGGCAAGGGCGTCATTCTGTGTCATTTGTCTCCATGAGAGGCTGAATTCTGTGTTCCCAAAGTCAGATGTGAAGTCCCAACCCGAGGATGTACTTGGAGATTGGGCCTTTAAAGTGGTAACTGGGGGAATGGGGTCATTGGGGTGGGCTCCAAGTCAGTTTCGTGTCATTGCCAGAAGAGGGCGTGGCGGCCCAGTGTGTGCAGAGCACTGCCATGGACACGCTGAGTGGGGAGGCCTTGCTCTTCCATGCGGCCGCCGGACCCGTGAGGAGACACACTCGTGTGGTCTGAGCCCCTCGGTCAGTGGTGCTGTTACAGCAGCCTGAGCAAACTAACAAGTATGTGCAGGAGGGAAGAGTCTTGTCTTTTGGAAGGTGAGAATGTGTAGATTCAGAAGGCGTGGAGATTTGAAATGCTGCTGGAGCCTGAACGAGGTACATCCCCAAAGTAGGGCTCCCAGACACATTTGGGAACCCCTAGGAATCGTGGTTCTGTTGCAGACAGGGATCAGCTCCTTTCCCACGTGTGTCACACAGAGCCACAGAAAAGGCAGGCGCACAGAAGTCAGCTGCTGGTGGTTCCCGCGTACGGAGACCGGAGTACGGGCCTTATTTCTGTGAAAAGTAAAAAGAAGAGGTTGTGTAACAGTGGAGGGCCCCTCATTAAGTCAGAAGTGATGTGATATTCCAGACAAAAGATGCAGGAAGGTTTTTCAACCTCATCTCATCAGATCTTTTGTTAAATTTGTAAATAAATTAAAATCACCAGGTTTATTGTGAGGATTAATTAATAAATGAATACATGTAAATACCAAAGCAGAGTCACATTTGATACAAATTTCTTTTCCCCTTTTTTGGGGCCTCAGCTACAAATGGGTGAGTTGGTCCTATTTTTGCTTATGACACTGTCATCATTTTCCCATGAAATACATTTAATTATTATTGGTATTTTAGGGGAGAATTTACAGTTTATAAATGGATTTCTTGCTCCATCTTTCAGACACATTTGTGTACATATCTGTAAATGTGCATGTACNAAACGCAGGGTAGTGTGGCCAATGAGGATTTTATCTAGAAGAGGATTTCACGAACTTGAGCTACCACGTAACTAACATAATCAAGTAGAGCAGCTAGATTTCCTCCTGAGCCCCAGTCCTCCCGAGCTAACTCAACGTCCTTAGCCTGGAGGATTGGGACAATACATGACAGGGACGTTGGCATTCCTATTCTCTTCCTTTCTGATGCAGGGAATTTTTAAGAACTAGCAGAATAAGTACCACCGATCCCTCCAGACGGAATTAAGTCTTTGAATTGAGTAATCCGAGCATAAAACAAACTTAGTTTTGGCCTCCACGCCCATGGGGGACAGGTGGAAAAGTCAGAGTGGAGGGAGAGCAGGAGGGGGTGTGGCTCCAGAAGGTGGCGGTGGACAGCCACTGCTTCTGTATGAGAATAACGAGATCTGAGAAAGTCCAGTATTTACCTCCACGTGGAAACCAAAATGGACGTGTGGCTGCGTCCAGGACCCCCACGCTTTGGAGTCAGGTAGGGAATTGAACTCTGGATGCTGTGGGCCAACTGGCATACACACTCAGTATTTGAGTGTTGTATCATGAGACATCTATATTTGTATACTTTTTTTTTTCTTTTATCAGCTGTAGTCAGTCGTCTTAATTTTAGACCACGGGAGAGGAGGCGAGTCCTCTGCATTTCTTATAACGTGCACTGCACGTTGGTGGGCTGGGGTGGGGGCCACATCCAGGTGAAGGTTTGGGGCTTCGTGACAGGTGAGACTGGATGTCGTGCCCAGGACTGGATCTCACGGCTTCTTTCTCCATCCTCAGCTTTGCCTGCTTAGTGCTTGGGCTGTCTGTGAGCGGGGACCCAGAGGAGGACCCCTGCAGCTGGGTCATTGGCCATGCAGCCACTGGTGAGTGGGGACCGCCTCTTCCGGCTTACACCCTCGCGCCGTCTGTGGCCTGGATAGTCCAGGTGCAGTCAGGGGGTGGTCAGGGATTTGAGCTCCAGTGAAATTTCCCAGCACTCTGGGATGGTCTAAGGGCCAGGAACTCTCAGTAACTAGTAACCTTCCTAGGATCCCTAGTTTATTCCAGCCTCCATTAAGCTTGTGTGTTTACAGAAAAGAAGAAAGAGGTTTTCTTCCTCTAGCTTAGTCCGCATCCTTCCTGGGAAGTAATTCACTCACTAATCACGCTGTTGGCGCTAATGGTCCCTTATAAAGGGCTGTATGAAGAGCTGAGCGAGGGGAGGACACTGCAGTCCAGTAGGAGGGGCTTGTGACAGCCCAGAGTCCCGGTCCTGGTTGGGGCCCTCAGGGGGTGAAAGGAGCATGAGAAAGTGGAGGCCAGAAAAGGCATGAAGAATCACTCATTTTGTCCAATTTTAAAGTTTTGATAGAATATATTTGTACTTTGGGAAACTTCTTAAAAAGAGAACCAACTCTTCTTGCCTCCAGTCACATATTTTGCCTTTAGTTACTTAACCTTTTAAAAACTACTGGGTAACTACAGTTAGTGTACAGGGAGCAGTATTTCCCCAGCTGTGGCTGCATACGGAGGGGAAGGAGCGGGCACCACATAAGACCCCGCAGAGACTGTAAGGACCGCACAAGCCAATACCAGTCACAAGGCTTCTGTTCTCCTTCAGCAGAAGGACGGGACGGGAGGCGGTGGTGACTGGTGTCAGGCCCCGGAGAGAACTGGGGTTGGGAGTCCCCGTAGCACGGGACCACAGAGGCCATGTCTGTCCTCTGGCACAGCCACCTCAGGGGGCCCCAGCCTTGCTGCTGAGCCCTGTGACCTTGTACTTCATGAACACCTGCGTCCTGTAGAGAGGAGAGACTTTTTTTTTTTAATTTTTTTTATGTTTTATTTATTTCTAGGAGAGAGAGAGAGAGACAGCATGAGCAGGGGAGGGTCAGAGAGAGAGGGAGTCACAGACTGAAACAGGCTCCAGGCTCTGAGCTGGCAGTCAGCACAGAGCCCGACGCGGGGCTCGAACCCACGAACCACGAGATCATGACCTAAGCGAAAGTCGGACGCTTAACCGACTAAGCCACCCAGGCGCCCCGAGAGGAGACACCTTTTACCACATTCTGTATGGAACTGGTTTTGAGGTTCTTGGACGATTTAAGGAGTAGTCGGCAAATGGCTTGTATTTATTTAATACATGTTTCCTTAGAGAGGACAAGCTTCATGCATTAGTTTATCGGGTCCTGCAATACTCGTAACAGGTTATCAAAGGTTCATCTATGGGCATAGTGTCATGGCTTCAAAGGCACGAGTCATGGTTATTGTTTGCCTTGCAGCGAGTCTGTAGAGTTACTTGAAATTAATCAGAAAGTGAGTTTCAGTTAATTTTCAAGTGGCAGTTTTATAATCACATATCTGAAGTCTTCGTTACCAGTTTTTATGTATTTACTTTTGTAAGTAGGCTTCACACCCAATGTAGGGCTTGAACTCACAACCCAGAGGTCAAGAGTCACATACTGTTCTGACTGAGCCAGCCAGGAGCCCCTATAATTACAAATCTTGTGTTTTTAAAAATTCCAGATTATAAAATATCGTATTTCATGTGATGCCTCCTTATACTAAAGTGTTAGTACTTCAGACTGTATGTATCTCTGTGATGTATCTGAAAGGCAGATGCCAATTCAGTGCTGAGAACGGGCTGGCGGGAACCCCAAATTCAGTTTGATCTTTCTACACACCCAGCTCCCCCACCCCACCTCCCCAGTGCTGTCATCTCAACCCTCCCACTCGGGACGTCTGTAGGGAGTGCTGTGTCTGAAACCGAATATCCGTGATGTCTTAGGAATCCGTGACCTTTGAAGATGTAGCTGTAGACTTCACGCAGGAAGAGTGGGCCCTGCTGGACATGTCGCAGCGGAAGCTGTTCAGGGACGTGATGCTGGAGAACATACGTCATCTGGTCTCCCTGGGTGAGTCTGCCAGTGTGTATGTGTGTGTGCGCGCACGCATACAGACAGATGGGCAGGGAGGAAGTCGGTCCCTCCGTCCGCAGGTATCTGCAACAGCTTCTACATACTCACTCCACAGTCGTCCCTGAATCTTTCATAGACCTTACTTGAAAGAAAGTTATTTCTTGATACTTTGCTCCCTCTACTTTGTCACCCCACTAGAATGTAATCTTAAACCCAATTTAAGGTCTTTGTTGTTGCTACTCAGTCTCCCACACGAAGAGCAGAACAGGGAATGCAGTATTTCTGAAGGCATAAATAAGCTGATTAAACATTTTCTAAATAATTATTCTGCTCTAGTCACTATGGCAAGAGTTGAAAGTACACTAATGAAAACAGTAGAACTTGGTTATTCTCGTAGAGCTTAGGTTTATGTGTCTGTTTAAAAGTAATATTCGGGGGTGCTTGGGTGGCTCAGTCGGTTAGGAGTCCGACTTCGGCTCAGATCACCATCTAATGGTTTGTAAGTTCCAGCCCCGTGTCGGGCTCTGTGCTGACAGCTCGGAGCCTGCTTTGGATTCTGTGACTCCCTCTCTCTCTGCCCCCGCCCCCTGCTCGCATGGGCTCTCTCATTTAAAAAAATTTTTTAAATAATATTCTACCCACTGTGGAGATATTTAATGTATAATGCAGGCTAAGTATTCTGCATTCTTTGAACTTGAGCATCAGCATCCAGAGGTCTTCACTGCTGCTGGATTTCAGTGCTTTTTTCCTATTCCCGTTGTTGCCTGGGGGGAACTTCAGTGTTCTCCTTCAGTAGCCTGTCCTGGACTTGATGATAATTACTAGCTTTGGGGAAGGAGAGGACTTTGATCAGCCCAGAATTCAAGATCCACGTACCTTTTTTCAATGAGCAGGGTATCAGCATTGCCAGTCAGATGTGATTTTCCAGCTGGAGCGCGGAGCAGAGCTGTGGGACGAAGGCGGTGGATGTCTGCAAGGCCAGGGCCCAGGTGAGCGGCAGTGACCTGGGCTTCACGGGGGGATTTCCTTCCACGCAGATGAAGGACACTGGGGCACAATTCTTCAGTTCTCGTCATTCCTCGCACGTGTCCATCCCAGTACATGTTTCTTGCCTCTTTTTTGGCTTTAGGGAGAGCATATTCATGTAGTTACTGAAGTTAACTTTCGTACAGTAACTCACGCTACCTACCTACCCAACTTCTCTCCATTATAATTTTTTTATAATTCAATTCTAAAATCTTTACTTGCCAATTACCCAGTTAGTATCCCTAGGGTATTCCTTCATTTGACCTACTGGCCCCATCAAAGTGCATATTTTTGAAACATATTCCCATGAGTCTTGGTGCTTTACAATATTTTCATTCCCCTAATGCCATTCTAAATATTTGGGGTTTTTTTCAATTGTTTTAGGCAGGGAAAGTGCCCTTAAACAACAAGACCTGAGAGCCACACATCACATCAGCAGGAAGGACACACACACAGTCATGCCAGAGGTAAGGTCCCTGGGTAGGAGCGCTGGTGACGCAAAGACCTGGAGTAGGACGTTATGTTAGTAAGTGAGCACCATAGCCTAATGTACATCAGAGTGGGATTAAGCTTTTTTTGAAAAAAGGTTTTGGAGATCTGAGCTCAAATCCATAACCTGAGATCTTGAAAGACAAGCGCATAAACATTGATTATATGCCTGGTCTTTGAACCGGGTTAAGGTCTTCAAAATCAGTGTCTCAGCTCTGCAGCTGGAATGCTACAAAAGGGGAAATCTTTACGCAGCGGAGTAACACAGCACGTGTGTGCAAGCAGTACTGATCTGGAGACCATCACGGATTTGTATTCCTGTGTAGACAAGTGAATGTACAGATCTAGAAGTAAAGCTTTACCGACCTTTCACCTCTTTCCCCAAAGCAGAAGCCGCACGCTCCAGAGGGTCCCCTTGAGTGTAATGACTTGGAAGACGATCTCACTCGCAGTTTCAGGTCGACGCCCCATTTGTTGACCCACACGGAAAAGACACCCTGTGTCAGTAAACAGGGTCAGAAATCCGCTAGTGACCAGTCCTACCTTTACCAGCATAAGCAGATTCTCGCTAGAGGCCGGCCGTGCGAGTGCCGCCTGTGCGGGAAAGCCTTCAGCAACTGCTCCAGCCTCCGGAGGCACGAGATGGCGCACACCGGGGAGAAGCCCTACGCGTGCCGCATCTGCGGGAACGCCTTCATTCAAAGCTCGGACCTCAGAAAACACAACCTGACGCACACCGGGGAGAAGCCGTACGCGTGCCCCCTGTGCGGGAAGGCCTTCAGCCAGTCCTCCAACCTCCGACAGCACGAGAGGACGCACACCGGGGAGCAGCCGTTCGCGTGTCCCCTGTGCGGGAAGGCCTTCAGTAAGTGCTCGGCCCTCAGACGGCACGAGAGAACGCACACGGGCGAGAGGCCGTACGCGTGCCGCCTCTGCGGGAAGGCCTTCAGCCAGTGTTCCGCGCTCAGACGGCACGAGGGGACCCACGGCGGGGAGAGAACGGTGACCGCCTCCAGCACGGAGTCTGACCTTCGATGACCCGCACGGCCCCGCAGAGTGCCGAGCGTGGGCCGGATTCCCACCGCAGCTGTTCGCAGTTAGCCGCACCAGCCGGCCTGCACGCTGTCCGTTCCTCCCCCCCGACTTAGACTCCTGTGGAAGAGGTCCCTGTGCCTGTGTGACACCCGCGCGGCAAACCCTCCCGTCAGTGTCTGACCGCGGACAACGCGGACAGGGCTTCAGCAGCGGCGCCTGCACTCGGGGGACGCGAGCCGGCCAGGCCCGTGCGCTCGGGGCGGGGCCGCGACGTCGGGTGACCACCGCCCCACGGAGGAAGAGGCGCCTGCTCCGGAGTCACGCAGCCCCTGCAGCAACGACCTCGAGAACCCGCTCGTGCAGCGAGCGGCTCTGGCACGCGTGAGGGCTCAGCCTGTCCCCAACAGCGTCCCCCACACCAGAGCGTCCGGTGATCGCTGGTGTAGCCAGCGTTAACGTTCTTACCCGGAGGGGACAGCGGTCCTCAGCCGTGCAGTCCACGCGGAGATAACCAGCTACGCTTCACGTCAGAAAGCCAGGTCCTGGGTGAAAAACCTCCGCAAGAGCCTTTTATAACAGAGAATTTAGCAACTATTTCAGGACTTTGAGAAAATCATTAGTCACAGGGGAAATGTGGCATCTCAGTGCAAAATAGTAAGTAAAGTGATCCAGGAATACTGAACGCAGAATTTTGTAGGAAATGAAATTTTTTCCATAGATTATTACTTGTAAATATTTAAACAATAAACCCTGTTGCTGAAAAATCCTGTGGTGAAGTGCTAGTTTTCTCCGTGCAGGTGTGACCAGGCCTGAGCTGCGCCCCCTCGTGTGTGGGTGAGAGGCTCGGCAGGGCGCTGGGACCCCCTGTCCACACCCATGAGCTCCTCATCCCAGGCTCCCATCGCCCTGGAGGCACAGCGGGGTCCCCCAACCCCCACCGCGCCGACAGGTTACTCGCTGTGCCGGGACGGGGGCCTGGAGGGCCCGGGCCGTAGCCCACTACGCTAGTGTAAGCCGTGGGCGTGTCTGCACCCCGCCCGCACCCCCGGGAACCGCATGGGGCCGGCAAACCCGCGGTGGTCGGTGGTCGTCCCAGACCCAGCACGGCCCCCGGAGGTGGCCAGGAAGCTCCTGTGGGCAGGCGTCCATCCCACGAGCACTCCTCGCGGGGCCTCAGCCCGGAGCGAGGCGCCTCCCCGAGCCCCAGGCAGGGCCGCTGCCGCGCGCCCCCAGCAGTCCTGCGCCCGAAGCTGGTCCGGAAAGTCCCCTAACCTGTCAGACACCACGGCAGCCCCTGTCAGCTCCGTGACGCGCTCTTCTCCAGACCACATCGCGTCTCACAGCGGCAGGCTCCCCAGCGTCGCCCCACGGCCTGCAAGTGCACCGCCCTCACCAAACCGAATACTGCACCCAAGCTCAAGGGGAGACGCTCTCCAGGGACGGCCTGGCCCTTGTGCTTCCTCCCGAGCTGCCACGATCCCAAAATACTCCCCTGGGGCCCTAATGAGCACCTCTCTGGCTGGAACTGCTAGATCATTTAAAAAAAATTTTTTTTTAATGTTTATGTATTTTTGAGAGACAGCATGAGTGGGGGAGGAGCAGAGACAATGGGAAACGCAGAATCCAAAGCAGGCTCCAGGCTCCAAGCTGTCAGCACAGAGCCTGACGCCGGCTCGAACTCACGAACTGTGAGATCGTGACCTGAGCCTGAGTCGGACGCCCAACCAACTGAGCCACCCAGGCGCCCCTAGATCATTTAAAAAAAATTATCCACAAGTGACTTTACGCTGCAGCCAGGGTGAGTCGTGTGACGGCAGTGAGCACTCGATCTCCGACGCCCTGCCTGGCGACCAGGGTCTGTGACCAGGCAGGGACACATGGAGGCGTGAACCAGGGTTGAAGGGGGCAAATTAGTGATTAGAAATTCAGACCCTGGAGCCAGACCTCCTGGGTTTGAATTTCCACGGTCACAGCCAGTGAGATTTGGCTACTGAACCTTCCTGTGACTCATCAGTTCTTTGGCAGAATTAAGCTTACAGCTTTCCGCACACTTGTTGTGGGCCCTCCAGCCCCTGAGAGTTCTACGGCCGCCAGGAAAGGGGGGGCCCGAGTCCGTCCCCTTCGGAGCCCCCCCGGGGGTCAGAACACACAACTACAATCTCCGAGAGCAACGTTTGCGTCACCGGGACGCGAAAGCTGCGGCGGGAACGGGGGCCACGCACGGCTGCCACGAAGCTGGGAGCGTGGCCTGGGGGGTGCGGGCGTGAGAACCCGCAGGCTTTCGTTCCTTCGTTAAGCCTTCCCCCAACTATCTGAACTATCGGTAGCTCATTCTCCAACTTAATTTTGCAATTTTTGTTTTCCTAGCCCAGCTCTGCTTGTCTTGGCATCTAGAGACTCTGGCTTACCTATACTCTCTAAAAACTCTTACTAAAATTAGGTAAATATGTAGAGGGATGGTATCTGTTGTATCCAAACAAATTCTGAATCACCAACAATTTTTCCTCAAGGGTTCGCCCTTCATTTTACTACCGTCTGTAGACTCCAACCACCTTGTGTTAAGAGACCCTACACAGCTGGCTCAGAGCATGGAGCCTGTTTCAGAGTCTGTGTCTCCCTCTCTCTCTGACCCTCCCCTGCTCACGCTGTCTCTCTCTCTCTCTCTCTCTCTCTCAGAAATAAATAAAACATTAAAAAAATTATTCTGTAACATTCTTATTTCACCATGAGATTAATCTAGTTCCCAAAGGATTATTTTCAAATTTAAACTCACTAAGTTTTACTATTTTTGCTGTGAGATTGTAAGGGATTTGACAAAGGCATAGTGGGAGGTAACCACCATTAAAGTGCCATATAGAATGTTTCACTTACTCAGTCTTCTCCTTTCACAGATCCCTGGAAACTACTCATCTATTTAGAATGTCTATAGTTCTGCCTCTTCCCTGAGATCATACATAAACAGAGAATACATTATGTATCATTTTAAGACTGGCTTCTGCTACTGAGAAATATGCATGTAACCTTCACCCACGTCTTCAGGTGGCTCCATACTTGAGTGTTTTTCATTTCACAGCTGTTAAGTTTTGGTTATATATTCACCCACTGAAGGACATGTTAGCTCCTTCCAGTGTGGGGCCATCATGATAAAGCTGCTATACATATTAGTGTGCTGTTTTGGTGTGGGTGTTATGCCCGAATCGCGAGTCCCCTGAGACCTCCAAGGAGCCAGCACCCATGCAAGAACAAAAGGGTCTTTGTCACAAGCTCGAGCAGGGGCTCACCCGTCTCCGGGCACAGCGGCACCAAGGTGGAACCCCGAACAGTGGCGAGCAGGGTTTTTATGGGGGAAGGACGGGGGCGTTACCGTGCACACATTGTACGTTTTGCATCATTACATAAGCACCAATCATAATTGTACAGCACCCATAGTAATAACATAGAAACAGTTTTGACCATTCAGTATCTGCGAGGTGTCCGTTAAGTTCGGNCCTGCAGTTCCCAGCCCTGACTCGTCTCCAAGACCACAGGAATGTTGCCCATTTCTTTTGATTGGCAGATCTGAGGGCGGTCCGAGGGTGGCTTCAGCTGAGGCTTTTCCTGGTACTGGGACTACGTGCAGCCTGAGGTTGTTTCCAATGGAGGACTTAATTTCAGGCTCCTCATGGGCACAACCGGGTGGGTGAATATCTAGAAGTACAATTAAATTATGATGAGACAATGAGACTATGTTTGCATTGTGAGAAACCCACCAGACTGTCTTCTAAAGCATGTGTCTTAATTCTTTCCCACTAGAGGTCCTCGTGGTTCCTCAGGCTAGTCAGCAAAATGTTTTCTGAATTTTCCTAAATATTAGCGTTATCTTAATGTGCAGTAGTAAGTGGTAACTCGTGTAACTTGCTTTTCCCTAAAAGTGAGTGATGTTGACAATGTTTCTATTAATTTGCTATCTAAGTTCTGTATTGGTGTCACTCTTCAGATCTCTACGTATTTTTACCTTTTTTTTTCTTTAACTTTCTTATGAGTCTTTACCATATTTTCCATACAAATCCTTTTTCTCTGCTATGTGTTATGCAAAGATCTCCTTGTCTGCAAAGTCTTTCATTCTCTTAACAGGATCCTCTGCAGAGTAACATTTTAGTTTTGACGGAACTCCCCATTATCGAGGTTTCTCTTCCATGCACCATACTTTTGGTGTTGTATACAAAAAGCTACTTCTATACCCAAGTAGATATTTTCTTTTTCTAGCATTTTTTAAGTTTGCATTTTACTTTTAAGTTCATGTAAGTTATGGTGTGTGGTGGAATTTGTTCCTTTTCCCACGTGGTCGAACGGTGGCTGCAGTTGTTCCTCACAGGAATATCCCCCACTAACCTGCCGGGGTCAGGTGACTCTACGTGAACGGGCCTGTTCTTCAGGCCCTCAGTTCTGCTCCATTTATCTATGGGTCTAGTCTATCGCCAGCGTCGTTCTCTAATCATGATGTACCTTTGGGTTAATTTCTGGAACTAGCTGAAGGGAGGGAGGACTCTTCGACTTTTCCTTCATGAGTGTTGAGGTTATTCTAACTTTAGAAACAATTTTAGAAACCTACAAAAGAACCTTGCTGGGATTTTGACTCAGATGACACTGAATCTCCTGATAAACTTACGCGATGTGTCATCTGAACAATACTGAATCTGCCGGTCATGAACATGATTTATGAAGACCCTCTGTGAGGGGCACCTGGGTGGCTCAGTCAATTAAGCCTTTAACTCTGTATTTTTGGCTCAGGCCCTGGTGCTGACAGCGTGAGCCTGCTAGGGATTCTCCAACCCCTCTCTCTGCCCCTCCCCCACCCGTGCTCTCTGTTTCTCGCTCAGAATAAATAACAATTTAAAACAGACTCTCTTTTACATCCTTCCACGGTGTTTCAGTTTCCTGCACGCAACTTTGTATCTATTTCGTTATATTTGACATCTAAGGATTTAACTTATATTTGCCTTACAGTCAGAATATACAATTCACAGATTTCAAATTCCTCGACAAAGTAAAAGAAGCTGCATCCACCTGAGGAAAATTTTCTCAACTACTCACAAGAACCCAAAGAGCAAATCGGAGCCTCCTTCCCTCTCTCCAGAAGGGAACACACTTACTGCCTTTTTACGAAGCGGATAACCTCCCATATTTAATAAAATAAAAGCCAGGCTTTGTTTACCTTGGATGCCCATCAAGATGCAAGTCATCAAGGCTCCTTTCCTTAACAAGGGCTTTTCCCTCTGAGTAAGCAAATCATTCAGCTACAGCCTTCATCTCAGTACAGCCTGAAGCAATTATTTACACTTAAAATAATGGTATCAGTTTTAATGCAGCTACTTTGCAACCTCCCGCGTCACTTGCCTGTGATTTAACGCAGCACGACACACGAGGGGCTCGAACGTTCGCAGACGCGCGCACCTGGCCCCCTGCGCCCACCGCCTGCGGTCCCGGGGCTGCGGGGCCTCCTTCCCACCCGGCCCCTGCGCAGCGTAACCCTCCGTTCTTGGTTACCAACACCCAGCTGGCAGTTCCCCATCACTAACCCACGTGCTCGCATGGAGCCAGCCCGCTGAGGCATCCGCAGCCACTGCTCCCCAGGACAGAAGCGCCGCGAACAGCGCACACCTGCGGCCCATCAGGGCTCCCGTGCGATCCCGCAGGGTAAACACCTGCCTTTCTTACGTGCGCAAAAGCAACTGTGAAGAGTCAGTATGGAGTGAGTCACCGGCTTGACGTCTATGATGGTTGCACTTGTGACATATTTATGTGTTGTTTTCATATAGTATATATTTTACATCCATGACATTTTTTTTTTCTTAACTCTCATTTGCCGCCAGCTGAATGCACTTCTATGGACTGGATTAGTTGGAATGTTTACAATTTATGATAAACCCTTTCTCCGTCCTCTTGCTTGTGCTGATTTTTATTCCCTACCGTTAGCCACAAAATCACAGAATATTCTAGGAAACTCCAAAGGGTCAGGACCATTCTCTGCCTTTCGTCTCTCAAACTCGACTCCCCACAATGCGGTGCCGCCTTCACTGAGTCCCTGGGCGGGGCCAGCGGTTCCTCCCTGGCCTGGGGCCCCAGTTCCTCCCAGGGCCTCGGCCCCTCAGCCGCACTGGCAGCTCCCTGCAGCTCAAACCCAAGGGCTTTGGCGCCCCCTGCTGGCCACCGCGTATGCAACAGGTGGGGATGCTGCTGGGGTCTTCCTAATATTGAAAATGATCACGGTATTAGTAAAGCCTCTTAAAACTCAAAAATGGGGGGCAGCCCGGAAAAGTCCCTGAGCAGACAGCACCACGTTAGTCAAGCATGGAACTCTTGAGTTAGCTTATTTGTAACACGAAATCACTTCATTTCTTTCTTATTTCTCGCGAAATCATTACCCAAATATTAACTGTTTCCCACGTTGATGTGAGGAAGCCGAAACCAATTCCCTGTCGCTTATAAATATGTGACTAGTGTAACCAACACTGAGAGAAATAAACAGCACTACTGTCTCCCACTATGTAAAAGGCTTCACAATTATATCCATGTGTGGCTCCCCCCAGATTTAAGGAGAGAGCTTCTTGGTCAAAAATGCCTTTTTGGTGGATTGCCTGGGTCGCTCAGCTGGTTAAGCCTCTGACTCTTGATTTCCCCTCAGGCAGGATCTCTGGGTTCGTGGGTTTGAACCCCGCCTTGGGCTCTATGCTGACGGCGCAGAACTGCTTGAGATTTTCTCTCCCCCTCTCTGTCCCCCTCCCCACTGGTGTGCATGCACGTGCTCTCTCTCTAAAATAAATAAAACTTTAAAAAAAAAGCTCTCGGCTCGGTGTGTGAACACGAACCCCACGCTAGTCATTGCTCAGTGGCTCACTAGTTTTCTTCTGTTATTGCTGACTACTTAGTTTATATTATTTTATAGATTGTGATAGTGAAGGCCCACGATATGGGTCTTTTCACTCCTCTCCCATCTTCGTCACAAGTGGAATGAGTGGACTCAGGCAGAAAACTTTATGGAGCTTTTTCAACCCTTTCCCCTCCCCTCCCCTCCCTGCCCCCATACTGAGTGCCCCTACGACGGGCCCCAAGCCGATGGAAAATGCTGCTGCCCTCCAAGAACTTTGCCTCTTCGCTACCTTTACTCACGCCGTCTCTCCTCTGCAGACGCGGTGCCTCCTTCACGGAGTCCCAGGGCGGGGCCGGCAGCCCCCCCCCCCGGGCTCTGGGGTTCCCGGCTCCTCCCAGAGCCGCAGGCCCCAGCGCTTTGGCAGCTGCTGTGATCAGCTTCTGGGAGCCAAAACCCCAGCACAGAGACCTAGCGCCGCCTGGTGGTGGTAAAGGTGTAGCTGGTGTGCAGGTTGTGTGTTCTCATACCGGTAATAACGGCAGTTCTATTGAAGTCTGTTAAAATCCACAAGAGCTGGAGGCCAGTTTTGAAAATTCTCTGAGCAGGGAAAACAAACTTAGTGAAACAAGCACATCTTAATTTTGGGTATTTTCTGAAACTCTGCGGTTCTATGCCATATTTTGTGTATGCCTCTGTAAATCACCATCAAAACTCGAACTGTTTCCCAAGGTTAAACTGGTTCCCAAGCTAACCTGGATCCAATTCCTTTTGATTAGAGAATGATAATATTACCAGTCACTGTGAAGTATAAACTGTCCCCGCCTTCCCCATATACAAGCTGATTTATAACCATACAGTCCCGAGCTTCATCCCATACGGGGCTTGAGTCTCCTTGGGTCATGTGTTTAGTGTGTGCACAATCAGTTTTTACGGAGTACCATTCAGTGATTTACTGGGTTTACTTCTGTTTACTTCTGGGTTTACTTCTGTTATCAATACACTATTAACATATTCATAAATTAACATACTATAATCTTAAAGGTGCCTAACGTGTTTTATATCACTTTACCACCTGCTACCATGAACTTTATAGGTTATCTTTATAGAATCTCTGCAATGTAATATACTTAAATGCTCCCCCCTCCCTCTAGCCCATGAACCCATGGAAATGCTATTCCACTCCAAAGAATCATGCTCCTTCTGTGCCTTTCCTCGCTCAATCTCCTCTTCCAAGAACATGGCGACTCCCTCGCGGAGTCCTTGTGAAGGGCCGGCAGCTCCTGTTTCATTGTGGGGTCCGGGTTCCTCCCAGACCTTCAGGTACCAGCGTCTGATGGCAGTTCTGATCCGTCAGCAATTTGGGGAGCAAACCACGGGGTTACAGCACCACCTAGTGGCCATGAGGGTGCACAGCGGATGTGAAGGCTTCTTCGTTCACTAATTTTTCATTCTTTTGTTTATTATAACAATGATGACAGAATTAAAGCCTGTTAAAGTCAAAACAAATGGAGGCAGCCCGAAAAAGTCCCTGAGCAGACAAATCCAGTTTAGTGGAAAAAGCAAAACATAATTTAGCTTAATTTGTAAGACAGATTCGGACTGAGTGACTTCTTTTTTATGCCTCTGGAAATCAAAAAACAAAACTAAAACTGTTTTCCAAAGTTGGTATGAAGTAACCAGAAAGAATTTCCCTACCAAAAAAAAACAATCCTAACCGTATAGCTAATCACTGTGAAGAATAAGCAGTCCCCGCCTTGTCATTATACAACCTGGTTTGTAACAGTAGATTCCTAAACCTCCTTCCGGGTTTGGTTTCTGTGCTCCTGGGTCCCAAACTGTCTTTTTGGCGTGTGCACAATGAACTTTTTCAAATTACTACACTGATTCGTTGGCATTCCCTTTCCTTCTTTTTTTTTAAAAAAATTTTTTTAATGTTTTATTTATTTGTGTGAGAGAGACAGAGACATAGACAGCGTGAGCAGGGAAGGGTCAGAGAGAGAGGGAGACGCAGAATCTGAAACAGGCTCCAGGCTCTGAGCTGGCTGTCAGCACAGAGCCCGACGCGGGGCTCAAACCCACGAACCGTGAGATCATGATCTGAGCCGAAGTCGGACGCTTAACCGACTGAGCCACCCAGGCGCCCCGTGCTTTTCCTTCTCTTATTGCTGGACTTCTGATACAGTAATGAAATGTAACAGAATTATACGGAGGGTACATAATACGGCTTATCACTATCCTTTGTCACCTAAGATGCATAGTTCTAGGCTGTTCTTTTTATTTTTAAGTTTGTTTATTTTTGAGAGACAGAGACAGTGCATGAGCAGGGGAAGGGCAGAGAAAGAGAGACACAGAACCTGAAGCAGCTCCAGGCTCTGAGCTGTCAGCACAGAGCCCGACGTGGGACTCGAACCCACAAATCGTGGGATCGAGACCTGAGCCGAAGCCGACCACTCAACTGACTGAGCCACCCAGGTGCCCCAGGCTGTTCTTTTAATAGAATCTTTATAATTTATGATAAATCCTTTCCCCTCTCCTCGTCCTGATCAGTATCACTCCACTCCTAGCTCATGAGCACATCGGAAATGCTTTTGCACTTCAAAAAATCATGCTCCTTCTAGGTCTTTCCTCAGGCAACCTCCCCTCCCCAGAATGTGGTGCGTCCCTCACGGAGTCCCTGGGCGATGCCAGCGGCTCCCCCGTGCTCCGCGGGCTCCTGCCTCCTCCCACAGCCTCGCTTCCAGCCTCTGGCAGCCACTGTGATCAGAAACTTGGAGTACAAACCGCAGGGTTTTAGCGCCTCCTGGTGGCCATGGGGGGATACATCAAGTGGGGATGCTAGTGTGTCCCTCTTGGTTCTAGAAATGTGGGCAAGAGAGAAGGGAGGGCACAGCAGAGACCCAAACACAGCGTGGAGAACGGGAACAGGGCCGGGAGCCCACAGGACCCTCCCGCAGCCGTGTGCGGGCCCTCCGGTTACCGGGAGATTACGGAAAGAACTCGGAGACGTTCCTTATTTCAAACCAACAAAACAAAATACCAACCTTTAACACATCAAAAACCTTTTAGAAATTACTAAAATAATTCAGTAACAAATTTCATCAAATCACCTAAAACGGCCTTTTACCAGGGTGCACTTTTATTCACCATCAACACTCAGAGCCCGCAAGAAGAGGCGGCGGCCAGAAAAAGCCCTCGGCCCCCGGAGGCCCACGCAGGGGAGGGAAATGGGGGTTCTTCCCTGCTCGGCCCTTCGTTCAAACATGTGAATTTGGAGAAACCGTGGTGAGTCGTGGGTCTTCCTGGTGCTGTGGCAAGCACGTCAGCACGGCGCGCATCTGGCCAGACCTGGTTTCTATCTAGACACTGCGTCCTTCTCTCCCACTTCACGTCACTACTGAATTCTTCAAAGCACTTCGAAAGGCTGCTTTCCACTTTTTCAAAAAGTTTTACTGACACTGAGACACCGGACAGACTGTCACAAAATGAACCCAGTCTTTCCATCTGTAACGTGAGAATGGTTTCTGGAAGCAGCTGCCTGGGTAGCAGCGGTAACGTGAGCCCCTCCCAGGGCGTGTCACCACGGACCGTGCGAGGCGCTGTCTCTAGGGCGTGTTGCCGGGGGCCCGTGTGCACAGGAAAGGAAAACCACCCCTGCGGCTGTCGCTGCTTTAACCATCTGTGTAAAACGTGCTTAGTCTACCAAGAAAAGGGCCAAGCAGACTGACCAGCTTCAGAGCCGTGGCCGCCCTGGGAGCCCCGGCCGGTGGAGACGGGCCGGTCTCCTCTGCCAGCGGCCAGCCCCTCTTCCCTCCACCGCAGCTCAGGCCGAGGGGGGACAGGCGCTGGGACAGCCCTGAAGTCACGAGCTCATCTGCCACAGGTTAGGACTATTGATCCAACAGATTGTCTGCACTCTTGTATGCTCCTTACTGTGCATCTGTGACCGTCCCTGCCACCTCGCCCCAGGCCCTCAGATGAGCCACAGGAACCAAGCTTCTTCACCCTGGTGTGACTCAGGACACTACAGCTGCACGTGGACCACGCTTCGCAAACAAGGAAACAGGTGCAATCCTGAGGACTGCCTCTGCGGGACACGTGTAAAGCACAGAAGACGCTGAAGGACCGGCAAACGGTCCCCAGAACTGCTTCTGGAGTCCCAGCTCCGAGACAGAGCCATTCGAGGACATGAGTTTCCCTCACCCACTGCTCCCTGACCCTCCCTGTCACCATTCTCAGCCCGGCCCCAGTTCTCGGAGTACACCAGCCTGAACGACGGCAAGGAGAATGATCACCGAGGTTCTAGTCTTTTCCACGGAGGAAAGCAATCTCTGGGTGATCATGTGCTGAACTTACAGATTAATATCACTACATTTAAAATGCAAAGGTAGCTCTAACTCAGGTTATTAGTTCTTAAAACCAAATTGCACAGCTGCTCTTTGAGGAAAGCTGCAGCCCAGAGGAAGGGCACCAGCTGGTGACTCGTGACCACATGCAGATGGAAGAGTTCTGAAAACTGGATTAAATGGAAAGAACTGTAGTTAGTCTGTACCAATTTGCATTCAGTGAAGAGAATAGTCTTAAGGATTTTCACATCTTAAAAATTATTTTAATTAAAATGTTAGAAACCAAATTATCAACTTATGACTGAGGTGAAAAGGTTACGTTTCTTCCTGCAGAACCCAGGCAGTGAGAACCCTCAGATTTCAGAACAGCAGGATTCAATGACAGGCTGACCGCAATCATGTCTGAAATTCAAAAGAGAAACCAATGAGAAGATTCTGATAGATGTAACTGTGATAAAACAGCTAATATTAAAATGGAAGCATGAACTGGAACAATAAAGTAGTAATTCCAACATTAATGATAAAGTAATTAATGAAAACATTAAGTTTAAATTACAATGAAATACTCTAAGAATATACATATAAGTATCAATCTTGATAACATTATTTACATAATATGTGCTTAAACTTCTTAATATTGAATTATGCAGTAATTACTAAAAGTAATTATACCTTACTAATACCAAATTATGAAGTACTAATATATTCTACATTACTAATTTATTGGTCTGATGTCAATAAAATTTTAATGGAATGCTTTCAAAGTTTCCCAGAAATAGTTACATAGAAGTTGTGTGAGGTATTCTTTGGCCAACAAAGAAAGCGATGTTTATCTTAAAGTGCTGGCATTTTCCAGCGAATGCTTTTTTTAATTATTTGTTTAGAGCAGTTTTAGGTTGACAACAAAATTGAGAGAAAGGGATAGATATTTTCCATCTACTGCCTGACTCTGTACGTGCACGGCACCCCCACCCCCGCCTCATCATCAACACCATTCGCCCAAGGGGTATGGTTTTGTTTTTCACCAAGGAGAGCCCTACACGGACACATTGTCCCCAGAGTCCACAGTCACCTCACGGCCACTCTTGTGCTGGACATCGTGGACGTGGGCAATGTATGATGACACAGAGCCTTCATGACAACACCATTCAGAGTATTTTCACTGCCCTAAAAACCCTCTGTGCTTATCAAATCTTTAAAAACTGTGTATTTGTAAACAAACAAAAAAAAGGAGTATCAGGAAGTTATATTTTAATGTCCTTTCATTTTCCACATAATAAAATCATTATTATTCACTTTACATTAATAAAGAATTCCTAATACTGGTTTATATTCTCACATGAAATGTTCAGTGGTTCGCACTATGCATGCTATAGATATAGCATTTTCTGCTGAAGAGTACTTTCTTTGAATATTCAAGTTACTACCCACTAGACTATTTAATCGACAACATTCGGCTTATCCCATACGATATTTGTCGTGTTTATACTACTGATTAAAATTTCATAATAATTGCTTGCATCTTAATGTAAACCCAATGGAATCCTTTCCCACATTCATTACATTTATAGGGTTTCTTTCCTGTGTGGGCTCTCTGATGTGAGTGGAAGTCAGTGCTTTGGCTGAAGTGTTTCCCATATTCATCACACGCATAAGGTTTCCCCCCAGTGTGAGTTCTCTGGTGTATATAAGGCTGAGTGATCCAACGGAACCCTCTCCCACATTCCGTACACTTGTAAGGTTTCTGGCCTGTATGATTCTTTGGTGCTTAGGCTTCTGGCTGAAGCATTTCCCACGTTCCGTACATTTGTACCCCCCACCCTGCCACCATGTGATTCAGCACGTACTGAGTCACCATGATCTGCAAGGAAAACTTCCCCACATTCATTATATTCACAGGTATCCTTTTTAGTGTGAAATCTCTGCTGTTCAAAGGAGAGAGAGGCTGTTAACAGAATTTCTCACATACACTAATTCTTTTCTCTACATATGACTCCTACTTTGACCATGCAGTGAACACCTCCTGTTAACATCTTCCCTGTGTTAGTTACATATGCAATGTGTGTTATTTTCTACAACACAAAGAGATTTCCTTTTTCATAACATCTCACCTACAGAGCTATCAGATTTATTTGAAAGATCTCACTAGTTTCAAAGACTGGATGCAAGAGCTATGTTTATGTGTTTGTCCTTTAAGAAGAACTCATGTAGTGGTTTTGAGCAACAGCTTAATTTTTCCCCTAAATTCCAACCACCCAAAGCTTTCTGCTGAGACAGTATTTACACCCGACTCAAATAACATTCTAAATCTGTTAGCACCCACGTCATTAATGTTCAGGGAGGGTTCACCCCTTTGAAACTTACAATTGACATGCAATTAGATGGGTCCTTTCTGCAGACATCTTGTCTCCTAAGGCCACTTTTCCTGTCTAAAATAATGTAAACAATATGAACTGCTAGTGTGCCTTAGAGGAAGGACACCGTTGAAAACGTGCAAGGCCTGTGTATGTTTCAAATACTGACCCTTACACGGGGAATATGAAAAGGGGGAATGTGTCAGTGATTTGAAAGGCATTTCAGGAAAGTGAAATGATGAAGTGTTTTCAGCTGAAACAAGATGTCTGTTGCTGACACCCCCCGTTCTGCTCCCCCTGCACCAGCATCTTCCCAGTGCTAAGCTCACACAAGCCCGGGGCTCACCCGGAATCAGGCCTGGGGGAAATCCTCTCCCTTCCCTCCACAGCTCCACTCCTTGCTGCAACTGGGAAATCACATCTGACTTGCAGAGTTGATACCCTGTTTGTGGGGAGTGAAAGACATACCGATTTTAGACCCTGTGCAGAGAAACGTGAATGATCTTTAATTTCAGGACAGGACACGAAGGAAGAACCGGAGAGCAACAAAGGAGAGGCCAGGGAAGAGCACCCTGAACACTGAAAATGCTAAGACCCTTCACCACAGCAAGAAGAACATCCTGACACCTTGCCAACACAGGGAGATGTTCTTGTTGCTGATGTGCAAGACCAAGGTCAAAGACAGAGTGAAGAATCTTTAGTGCTTTTCAACAAAGGAGAAATTATGTGTTCCCACTAGACTTAATTTTGAAAAATAAGATAAAAACAGAGAAGGAGGCAAACCATAAGAGACTCTTAAATACAGGGAACAAACAGGGTTGCTGGAGGAGACGGGGATGGGCTACGTGAGTGATGGGCATTAGGGAGGGCACATGCTGGGAAGAGCACTGGGTACTGTATGTAAGTGATGAATCACTGGGTTCTACTCCTGAAACCAATAGCACACTGTATGTTAAGTAACTTGAATTGAAATAAATAAATTTAAAAATAGCAATTAAGTACACAGAAGCTTCACCGAAACAATTTAATTTCTCTTTGCAAATAGGTAAAAGGTTAATAAACATTGGGGCACCTGGGTGGATCAGTTGGTTAAGGGTCTGATTTCAGCTCACGTCATGATCTCATGGTTTGTTAGTTCAAGCTCCACATCAGGCTCTGTGTGCACAGCTCAGAGCCCACTTTGGCTCCTCTGTGCCCTCCACTCTCTGCCCCTCCCCTGCTTGCTCGCATGCTCTCTCTCAAAAATAAATAAATATTTTAAAAAATAGGTAATAGGTATGATTTTCACAAATGAATTTTTAACTACCAGCTGACCATACAGAGAACAGTTTTTGTAATATTTAGTGCTTTCATTCACTTAAAATATTCATTGAATTCCCAGCACAGTCCTGGGCATTACAGATCTAGAAGCAAGAAAGACACAAAAGAGGGGTCAGGAAAACTATATTCTTTTGAGGTAACAAAACAGGTGTAAGTGAGAAGAATAAACAAATTATATCCAAACAGTGTTAAGAACCATGAAAGAATCTGAAGGAGGGCACGAGCAGAGGGGTGAAGTGAAAGCTGGATACTTGCTTAATAAACTTATCAAAGCTGACAGGCTCACCCACAGACACCAGATGACCAATGTTCTCCAGCATCACATCTCTGTACAGCTTCCTCTGGGACGTGTCCAGCAGGGCCCACTCTTCCTGCGTGAAGTCTACAGCTATATCCTTGAAGGTCACAGATCCCTAAAACACCAGAGACATTTTGGTGCATCCAGGGCCTTCCCTGTCAAAGGAGTATACTGGGCATGATGGTGCCAGGGATGGGTTGCTGTACACGCAGAGAGGTCAAACCCTGTCTGGGGTTCTAGTCACACGTTTCTCTACACTGCCTTGTCATGTGTCTTTCACACACACTCACACTTTGTAAACATAACTTCATTACATTACAAACAAGTATCTCACGGGGTCCAGTGGAAATAACCTGGACACAACAGTGCCCGACTTTCCCACAGGACTGAATGCGGCGTCCAGCAGAACCTGGAAAAGTGAGTGTGATCTCTCCCCTCTCTACACAATCCACGTGTTCCTGATAAGGCGTAAGACACACGGGTCACAAGCCAAGCCCCAGGGGCCCTACGTACGTAAGGATGTCCTGCCCGGACCCTCCTGTGGGAAGGCCTTGCCTTCCGATCTCCTCCAGGACCTCCGAGATGGCGTATCCCTCTACCCGCTGTAACAGCACCCTGTCTAAATGCCAGTGGGTAACAGAAGCCTCTCAGTTGAGCCTGATCTTTCTAGTCCTGCAAATTTTGCTACAGGACTTTACATTTAGTTCTATTACAATCCTTCTCAATGCACAACCCAAATTGGGAAAATATTCGTCAGAAATTTGTTTTCAAATTTGAACAAAGTTTAATTACGAAGAGGGAAACAGGTTGTTTGGAACAAGAGTGGTAAGGAAAATTTTTCTTTGCTTAATTTATTAAAATGCTCAAACACAGTCTATAAAAACTTTAGTAACTTTAAAATTGGGAAAGATAGGGGCGCCTGGGTGGCTTAGTCGGTTAAGCGTCCGACTTTCGCTTGGGTCATGATCTCGCGGTTCGTGGGTTCGAGCCCCGCATCGGGCTCTGTGCTGACTGCCAGCTCAGAGCCTGGAGCCTGTTTCAGAGTCTGTGATTCCCTCTCTCTCTGACCCTCCCCTGCTCATGCTGTCTCTATCTCTCTCCTAGAAATAAATAAAACATTAAAAAATTTTAAAAAAAAAAATTGGGAAAGATAAATAAATGATTGCTCACTGCTCTCTAGCTTCCCACACTCCGCCAGTGTCAACCCTGCAGAGCCCTCCTCTGCAGTATCTGAAACCCTGGATGGGCTGAACTCACCTGAAGAAACATCTGCCTCCCTACAGGCCTGTGAACTTCTGCTCATTCTCATTTCTATCACCTGTATTCACCGCACACCTAAGCCCACTGCAGACACTAACATGGTTCATGAATGAGTCACTTCTCAACTGAGGTCACGGGATGGATGAGAAGAAACAACTTTTCTGCAAGGACAGCCTTAATAGGATGGGGAATGGAATACAGTAGTGTAATACTGGGTAGGGGGTTATTTCTTGATCAAACCCTGAGCTGCCACAAGCCTCCCAGAGACCTGGTGAAGTATGACTGACACTAATAGTTCATGGGGGCACACAGACAATCCAAGTCATGGAGGGAAATCCTCTCATCCCCTGGAAAAACAGGTATCCATGAGAAAGAAGAGAAAGTTCTACTCACCTGTGGTTGCATTGTCTAGAACTCAGTTGCCCTTTCTTCCTGTGTGTTCTTACCAAGGGACAGTCCAATAACTAAGCCGACAAAGCTGAGGAAAGAGAAAGAACCCATGAGACTTGTCTTTTCCAATACTCCTAGATATGCCCATCTTGCAAATGCAAATCTTCACATGGTAGTGACTCCCCCTCCCCTGGTTCACCTCCATGTACCTGCAGAGTAAACAAGGATAAACAAGGAAGGGGGCTTGTTTATCTCCAAGAATAAACAATAAGAAGTCAATAGTAAAGTCAACAATAAACTATTAATATCCCCATTATAGAGACAGCAAAAGCATAGGGGTTTCTAGTTTACTTAGACTTGATACTGAGAGGTCTTAATTACATCCTTAGCAGCAGAATCCTAGGAGAATCTGACTCCTGTCACATGGAGGTTCTTGGATCCATAACTAAGGACACCATTTTGGAATTTCATATTTTATCATTCTTGGTTAGGTCCACTGGCGTTGTTTTCCAGCACCCATCTTAGCTCACGAGTGCCTCATCATCTCCCAATAAACACGTGCCCTCAGTCATCTTGGCTCCTCAACATGTAGGATTAAGGTGCTGTTGGTGCCTCAACCCACTTGTATCACTCATGGTCTTGGACATGTGGCCAAGCAACAAAGGGATCTCTTTAAAGTGGGGCTGAACACTTCAGAGACCCAACCCCTGCTCAAGTGTTCAGTGACTCTCCTATCATACAAGTCTAGCACATACAACCCCTTGCACAGCAAAGAAGCAGGAGTATATATGTCACAATGCTACACACTACAGATTGCTGCACAATTAGACCAGAAGACAGGCTCATAAAATATAGAGTGCAGGGTTTCGTTTTAGAGATAACTTATTGACTTCTTGGGGCCTGGAGTTCTAGTTATTTTTATCAACAAGATTATCTCTGTACTTCATGATTTAAGTATATAAAAGAATTTATCATCTCTAAAGTACTACCTAAAACAATGTTTATAACTAAATACACTGCATCCACAAATGCTGATAACATGTCAAGAAAAGGATATGATTAAAACCCAATGACCCTGAGGACCTGGAAAGAAAAAAAAAGAAACAACTACTGGTATTAACTGAGACTCCGTGAGTGGACTTTACATGTAACTGCTTACATACACTGAACTTAATACTCAGCAATAACTCTGCCTTTACAGATTACTTACACATTTAATGAGTTATGTACACTAGATTCATAAAACTTTATTTACAGGACAAAACTACATGGCTAGAAATTGACAACTAGAATTTAAAATTAACTATCTCTGGATGAGAACTGAAGAATTTCATCTTGAAGAATAGTGGAAATTTTTACGCACATATGTCACCAGTCAGATCCATGACCAGAGACTCCTCTCTCAAAACCGCTTCCTCTCAGCCTGCTCACATAATTTCTCCCAGGATCTCCTACATGGGAACCTCCAGCTGAGTGACCCCCATTTCCAAAATTAGCCTCCACCTCTAATTTGTATTGATCAGTGTAACATACACTTCTCATTCCAACATACACACACCAAGACCAACAATTCTAATGCCCTTCACTTCTTCCCAACATCTACTACTCGAAACTCCAACTGCAGAGGACTCCAGTATCTAACGCTCTCATGGCAGCATCCGTCACAGCTCAGAATGAGGGACTGAGCCACTCTAAATACAGTGTCACAGTCTCCCAACGGCTTTTTCTAAATATCTGGCTTCTTACTTTGGCTTAACAGCTCCCCTGCCATGCTTGAGTCATGTGTTAATAGTACCCATTAATAGTGCTTTTCTAATCTCACAAAAATCTCATCTTTTCCCTTAGTTTTCCAAAATGAAAAATCTCTTCCTACCGCAGAGATGAACCAAATAATATGAAGAAATATTTCACCTCACTGGCAAGAAACCTACAATTATTTCCTGATTTCCAACCCATCAGTACTTCCACTCTTGCAGAAACTGAGAAGTCACCTCTATTCCTAATTAAATCCAACTTCTCCAATTCCCATTCTTTCCTACTTCTTCAAATATTTTATGTTCTTCATTATAAACCAAATAAATGTCTTTTACCAGTAACCTCTTCATCATTTTTCCATCTATCTCCCTAAACTCATTTAGTCTCTCCATTCATCAAAGAAAAACGACCAATTTATACCTAGCTGCTGACACATGACCTTTTCTCTTCAAAATGAACCTGAAGATACAGTACATATTTAGTTACAATTTCTTCACATTCCCTCACTGTGATTAACAAAAATTAGTTCTGATTTCCAAGTTAATAAATCTTGTTAAAATCAGTTATTCCCCCTTAATTAAATCCAGTGAGTGTTTCTCTGCCTTTTATTTGGAATCGAAACAATACTGGCACATGACCTCTGTTTGGGAACTTTCTTTTCTAGGCTTTTCTGACAATTCACATTCCTAACTGCCTTTGAAACAAACTAAGCACTCCTTCCAGAAGTCCTCTGCAAGGTGCACCTTCAACAACAAAAGTGTTGAAATATCTCCAGGTTCGATTCTACCCCTTTTCTCTCCTCTTACAATATACTGTCATGGAAATCTCACAACACTCTTTCACTTGCTTCAATTTCTTCCACGGTCATCTCTAAACTCAAAACTAAAAACATACCTAGACTCCACTGCTGTGCTGTAGTCCCCACCTACACGTACTATAGGCACGTAAAAGGAAATATATTTCGAAATGAAGCCATTAACTCTTCCACAATAAAAATTTTTTGTCTTCTAGTCTTCCAAGTCAGATAACGAATCCACCGGATATCCAAAGATTCATCTCTGACATTGAAGAGCCAAAAATTAAGGCCTCCATTAAGAGCAACCTCGGGCTGCACGTAGCCCCAGTCCCAGTCCCAGGAAAAGCCTCAGACTGTTCAAGGCTAAAGCCATCCTCGGACCGCCCTCGGATCAGCTAATCAAAAGACATTCCTATGGTCTGAGTCAAGGCTGGGAACTGCAGATACAAACTAGCCAATTTCTCACCACTTGCCTGAACCCCAAGTGGGCCCTTTGAACTCACCTCATAATTGGTCATTTTCAAAGGATTCTCAAAAGTCATGATTGGGTCCCACCAAAAGGACTGAACACCTCACAGATACTAAATGGTCAAAGCTGTTACCAGGGTCCTGTACAATTGTAATTGGTGCTTATGTGATGATGCTACATGTACTGTAACACCCCCATCCCTTACTCCTTAAAATCCCTATTCGCTATTGTTCTTCGCTTCACCTTGCTGCCATGACACCGGTAGGCTGGTGAGCCCCTGCTCAAGCTTGTAATAAAGACCCTTTTAGGGGCACCTGGGTGGCTTAGTCGGTTAAGCGTCCAACTTTCGCTTAGGTCATGATCTCGCGGTTCTTGGGTTCGAGCCCCGCGTCGGGCTCTGTGCTGACTGCCAGCTCAGACCCTGGAGCCTGTTTCAGTCTATGACTCCCTCTCTTTCTGACCCTCCCCTGCTCACGCTGTCTCTCTCTCTCCTAGAAATAAATAAAAATATTAAAAAAAAAAAAAAGACCCTTTTGTACTTGCATCAGTGCCGGCTCCTTGGAGGTCTCTGGGAACTCGCGAATCGGGCACAACACCACTTTTCAGAACCACACAATTAAGCCTGCTGTCATCTCTCCACTAAGCACTATCATCTTTCATTTCTACCCCAATATCTATATACATATGGCCACTTCACACTCACTAGGTTTCCATCTGAGATTAAAGGCCATTTCTTCAGACATCCCTTCTTTAAACTACTTCCTAAATAAGTGGTTCCTTCTTACCTTGTTGTCTTGAATAGAACCTTACTTTGTTTCCTACAAGTTACTCATGTAACTTCTTACTATGCATTTATTTATTTATTTGCTCCTTTCTTCACTGCCAGGACTACCTGCAGAAAAATCATCTACAGCATTTTAAGGCAAGGTTCTCTTTGACTATGACTTGTGAATTATGAATAAACAGAAATTCCATGTCCCCATCACCTAGTCTACCCTCAGATGTGGTACTACAAATGGCCCTTGTCATTATAAACAATCATATTCATCATTAATAATTATGGTAAAATAAAAGAGGTTGGATCTGATGGGGGAGATTTTTCTTCGGTATTTCCAGAACCTAAGGAGACAGAAAACCTGGGATACTCGGTGGTGACTGAGCACACCATCACCGCAGACCCAAACTCAGAACTTCACTTACTTTAGGAATAGATATATAGTTACTGTTGGACTCATTCTGACATAGTTGGTAACTTCATCAGATTTGCAATGCAAGGGAGAGAGCTTGTTTACCTTGGGTGTTAACTGAGATAAATATCACCAAGGAAAAACTAGTTTAACAAAAAGAATTCTCCTCTAATTAATTAATTTAGATACAGTTATGAAAAACTGAACAATTCTTAAACCCTATCTGAGTTCTGCAGGCATTCAAAGGCCTCACTACATTGCGGGTTCGGGCCTGTTCTGGCAGTCACTTCAGGCAAGATTTACAGCAAGACAATCAGCACTTACATGTGGGTTTAGCCTACCAAAATAATTCTGGGGCTGCAGGCTTCAACCTGGCAATTCCACTTCTGAGTATTTTACATGAAGGAAACAAAAATACTAACTCAAAAAGATATATGCACCCTCATGTTCACTGCAGCATTATTTACAACAGCCAAGCCATTGAAGCAAACTAGTGTCTACCCAGGAGTGAATGGGTAAAGAAAATGCAGCAGAGGTACACACAATGGAATACTATTCAGCCATTACAAAAAGGAAATCTTTCCATCTGGGACAATGTAGATGAACCTTACAGGCATTATACTAAGTGAAGTAAGTCAGACAAAGAAAGGCAGACCTCACTTATATGTGGAATCTAAAAAACAAACAAAACACCTGAAACAAAATACAAACCCAAAGTCACAAAGAACAGATTGGTGGTGGCTAGAGGCAGAGGTGAGGAAGGGCAAAACGGGTGAAGATTGTCAAAGGCACAGACTTCCAGATATAAAATAAATAAGGAATGGGGATGAAATATACACCATGGTGACTACAGTTAATAATGTATTACGTACTTGGAAGTTGTTAAGAACAGATCTTAAAAGTTCTCATTATAAGAAAAAACATCTGGGGGTGCCTGGGTATCTCAGTCAGTTAAGTGTCCGACTTCAGTTCAAGCCCTGATCTCATGGCTCCAGTGTTCGAGCCTCTCATTGGGCTGTGTGCTGACAGCTCAGAGCCTGGAGCTGCTTCAGATTCTGTGTCTACCCCCCTTTCAGTCTCTCGCCTGCTCACACTGTGTCTATATCTCTCAAAAAACAAAGTTTTTTAAAAAAAATTTTAAGAAGAAAAAAATCTGTAACCCTGTGATCATTTTGCAATATATACAAATACCAAATTATGTTCTATACGTGAAATTAATATATTGTTACTCTATTAAGTAAAAACAAATCTGAGAGGAAGGCAAAAAATGACTTCTAGTCTTGGCTCATCTCTACTTTGTCCTTGGTTAAATTCCTAAACCCAGAGTGAATCCTTGTTTTCCCCTCACTAGTCAGAAGAGGCCACATGTTTGAGCCTGGAACGCCCCCTTTTCACCTCAAAAGCTAGACTGCAGACAGGTCGAGACTGCCTCTGACACCGCACGCCCTGAGCTCGGGGGCTGCACGGCCGATCCGACACTGTCGTGACACGCAGCTAGTTCAGGAAGCTTCCGAGCCGAGCGCCACCCCACGTGGGGCTACACAGGTAAGACGCACTTGTACAAGTACAGCATCGCCGCCTTTACAGAGCGCCTCTGAGCTGACGGCCGGCCTCCTGCTGCCTGATTTGAGCTCGTTTAAAAACACTGAGCAACACACTGGGCACATTTCCGAAATTAAAATGGGGGGGCGGGTACAAGACACGTTTATTCTCACACCTCTGGATATATTCAAGAATCTGAACATTCTGGGGGTTCGTTAGCGTGCGTACTTTATTCTTTTAACGCCTTCCTATGTTACCTAGGTTAATACAAAGGAAGAGAACGCCACCCCAACTTGAATCTCTCTGAGGATATTTACCCACGTCGTAAGGGCTGTAAATCAATACTACAGAATATTTTTAAAATACTAGGACCTCTCGGAATAACTGGGCCACAATTTAGAAGTGAGGGGAGTAGAAGCACAGTGTGTTTCAAGAGATTTTTTTTTTAATGAAATTTAGAATTCAGAGGTCGCAGCGTTATCTCTGCAATAAAGTAGAATAAACAATTCTGAAGGGATGGTGGACGTCCTGTTTTCCTTCTGAGGGCAACTTTTCGCTTCAAAATCCGTTCTTTTCCTTCCTTGTCTTTTTATAAATACTGTATAAATTCACAAGCGTCCTGGACCTATTTTGCATCCACCTGTCACAGTGAGGTCCTACAAAAGATGTTTCAGTGACCTGACGCTTACTTACAATGATCTACGGCTGTCGCCGGGTCATGAGAAAACGTGGGCCGTCGTAATGCATCAACCAGGAAATGGGACAAGCCGAGGAGGGGTATTTTAAAACGCAGACACGGCAACTTCCTTGAGAGCCCGGAAAGTCCAATTATAATCAAGTCTGATCTGGGTGTAAATAAAATCTAAAATCCTGACACTGAAAATACAGCCGTGCGTTTTCACACACCTACCTCTCTAGTCTTCGTATTTTTCCAACTATGACACTTTCACTCTCTACGACAAACCGCCCGGCGCGAACCAAGGCCGCGCAGCGCCCACGCAGCGCCCCTTCCGCCCGCGACCGGATGTGTCCGCCCCAGGCCCTTCCCGAGCCCCTGCCTCGGCCGAACACCCCGAACTTTTGTTCCGTCCTCTCTCCACGGCCACGCGGTTCCCCGCCCCCGAAGCCGCACCAGGAGGCCCCCGATCCCGCGGAACAGCCCCGAATCTCTACAACTGCCCACGGCATGCTATGATTTCACCCCCAATGGCCCTCGATGAGCGGGCACTCCCGTAAAACACGTCCTGGGGAAACCCTGCACAAGAAAGGGAAGGGAAAGACACGCGAGGCGGTGCGGGCAACAGCGAGCTTCTTTCTGGCTATTTAAGAGAAAATCCCCACAGCGGCCCCCTCCCAGCAGTGCGGCAGCACACGGACGTTACTCACAGCCGACCTGGGGCCCGCGTCGTCAGTGACGCCTCCTCCGTCGCCCCCGAGAGAACGCGTGAGAGAACGCGTCTCCGGGCTCTCGTGCGGACGCAGCGTCGACGGCAAGGGGCGCGATGCGCATGCGTTCCACGTTGGCCAAAGGCGGCAGGTCGGCGCGCCCCCTGCCGGTCTTCAGGGTGCAGCGCAGGAAGCTCAGACCTCATGTGTCCTGGGTGAGGCTCTTAACCACGTGCCCTCGCTTGGGAGTGAGGGTCTAGAGCCAAGCGAGTGAGATGGTTAGGATGGCCCATACGTAGTGGATTACAGGTGGTATAAACTGTTAGGCTATGTCTTGCTTAATAGAAATGGGTGCTGTTCTTCCCGAAATGCATCTCTGTCTATGTATTTATCAGTGGATGCGTAAATAATACTCCCATGTGCACACACAAGCTAGGTTACACATAAATTTCTTCACACTGTCAGCTGAGTGGCTAAGAAACAACCACTCCCCTGTAGCAGTGAGATCATGCATACATTCTTCTGAAGTATGCAGGGTAAGAATTGGATACTAGGGTGTAGTGGCGTCCCAGAGAGCAGGGGTGGCTCCTACCTACTCTGCGACCCTCCTCTTTCCTGACACCTCAACAGGGGCCCATTGGGATTTAGACAGGAATGTTTTTGGTTGTGGTGATCCTGAGACTCAGGCAAGACATGTGTAGGCATGTGGGGATGCTCCAAAGCAGTAGGAGTTTTTATTTTTGAGAGAGAGAGAGAGAGAGAGAGGGAGAGAGAGAGAATGTGAGTAGGAAAGGGTCAGGGAGAGAGGAAGACAGAAAATTGGAAGCAGACTCCATGCTGTCAGCACAGACCCTGATGCAGGGCTCAAACTCACTAACCAGGAGATCATGCCCTGAGCCAAAGCCAGACACTTAATCAACTGAGCCACCCAGGTGCCCCAGAAAATGTCATTTTAAAAACTGTCATGGGGGTTCAGGGATGGGTTAAAGAGATGATGGGGATTCGGGAGTGCACGTGCTGTGATGAGCACAGGTGGTGTATGGAAGTGTTGAATCACTACATTGTACACCTGAAACTGATACTACCCTATGTTAACTGAGATTAAAATAAAAACTTAAAATAAAAAAGTAAAAAATAAAAAATGTCACAAGGAAATTTGGGTTTAAAAAATATGTGTAGATTGGGGCTCCTGGGTGGCTCAGTCAGTTAAGCATCTGAANCACACACACACACACACACACACAATATAAATAAATAAATAAATAAATAAATAAGTGTAGATCAGTCTTCCTAGAATAAAAGCCATCACCCTTCACTCATGTCATTGCTTACTTGTGAAAAGTGGGAGAAACTCTAAAATGGCTCTGAAACACCTGGATGGTGCTGCAGGAAAATATATAAGCCATTTTCCTTACAGATGTATGGATCAAGTAATAATTGAAGTAACAAAAAGGAAGCCAGCAGTGGATTTAAAATAATTTATTATAAACATTTTTAAAGTAATGAACAAATGCTTCATGTATTTCCTTATTTATTTAAAATACCCTCCCCCCTCAATTTAGAGAAAATAAAATGAAACTCTATGTGTTCTTAAGATAGTTTCAAAAACTGCCAACAGTTAACAGTGCTGTAGAACTTTCCAAACTCAAGTCAGTGAGTGAGTAGGTGGGGGGAGGAACCTAGATTCTTAAAAGCAAACCTGGAGTCATATCATTCTTTCTGTAAATAGTGTACTAGTGAGGAAAAAGTGATAAAATGTGAAAATAATCTGGAAAACCACCTGTCATTTAGGGACACTCTTAATATTAGTTCGTGTGTGTGTCTGTCTGTCTGTCTGTCTGTCTGTCTTCCAGGGAGATAGATCTCCTTGAAAGTCTGATGCAGGGACATTACCCCACCCCTCGGCCTCTGAAGCCCTCTCCTATGCTTAACATTAAGGCTGTAGCACTTTCTCAGCCCTAATTTCCCTGTTGCCCTTTTACCATCTGCTCTTCCCTATCCCTTTCAGGTCAGGGTTTAAGAGATTGTGCTCTTTATCCTGGAGCTGTTGGTTGGCATCAAATCCATTCCTCTTTGCTGTGCACATTGCTTCCAGTCCAGTATGGGCTTATACAAGAGGGCAGGAATGGCAGTTCCCTGGTGCTGGGCATACCTAGAAATACTGCAAAGGCTTCAGAGGGTGGGGACCTCCTCTCTAGCCTCCCATACTTGTTCCATCTATTCCTGGCTCCCTACGGGTCTTAGGAAAATTTTCATTGAGGCTGGCGGGCCATGTATGCCCTCCCTGGGTCTTGCAGGCAGGCACAAGTGGTTGCTGATCCCAGAAGTGACTCACAATGTTTCTCAGAGGCTCAGGAAGGCCAAGATGCCCTCGCCAAGCTTCCACTGTCAAAATGTCCACTCAAGGACCCTGGAAGGAAACTTGGAAATTTTGTGGATGCTTATATCTATAAAGGGCACCAGAAATGACCTGGAAGCATCTGTCCATTTGTATGTATTTTTGGGAAATCTCCATCATCTTCTTCAGTAAACCAGATACCCTTCTTGGATAGAACAAGTCGACTCAGCATTTTCTAACAGCAGCAGTAACAATAATAAATCATAATCACAGTAATAATTGTGACCATGGTGATTAACCATAACAATGATAATAGTCTATGATGAGAGCCATAATAATAATAACAATAATAATGAGATGGAAGAATAGACTATAGGCCACCACAATGTAGGAGAATATCAACTTTCCATGTGACACAGAAAGACAAAGGCTTTCAATAGTTTAAAATTATTTTCAATAATGTAAGAATGCTTCAATATCCTCAGACTGAAAACATGGACCAGAGTATAACTCCTACAATAAGATGATGCAATAAAAGCATATCTTGCAATCCCTGTAAAGATAACACCAACCTCCTTCACAGAGCTCAAACAAACAATCCTAAAATTTCTGTGGAACCAGAAAAGACCCCGAATAGCCAAATAATCTTGAAAAAGAAAACCAAACCTGGAGACATCACAATCTCGGACTTCAAGCTGTATTACAAAGCTGTGATCACCAAGACACTATGGTACTGGCACAAAAACAGACATTCAGATGAATGTAACAGAACAGAGAACCCCAAAATGGACCCACAAATATATGGCCAACTAATCTTTAACAAAGCAGGAAAGAATATCCAATAGAATAAAGACAGTCTCTTCAGCAAATGGTGTTGGGAAAACATGGACAGCGACATGCAGAAAAATGAACCTGGACCACTTTCTTAAACCATACATAAAAATGAACTCAAAATGGATGAAAGATCTGAACATAAGACAGGAAGTCATCAAAATCCTCTAGGAGAAAGCAGGCAAAAACCTCTTTGACCTCAGCTGTGGCAAATTCTTACTCAACAAATCCCCAGAGACAAGGGAAACAAAAGCAAAAATGAACTATTGGGACCTCATCAAAATAAAAGCTTCTGCACAGTGAAGAAACAATCAACAAAACTAAAAGGCAACCAATGGAATGGGAGAAGATATTTGCAAGTGACATATCATATAAAGGGTTAGTATCCAAAATCTATAGAGAACTTATCAAACTCTATATCCAAAGAACAAATAATCCAGTGAAGAAATGGGCAAAAGACATGAATATACACTTCTCCAAAGAAGACATCCAGATGGCCAACTGACACATGAAAAGATGATCAACATCACTCCTCATCAGGGAAATACAAATCAAAATACCAACGAGATACCACCACACACCGATCAGAATTGGTAACATTAACAACTCAGGCAACAACAGATGTTGGCGAGGATGTGGAGGAAGAGGATCTCTTTTGCATTGCTGCTGGGAACGCAAACTGATGCAGCCACTCTGGAAAACAGTATGGAGATTCATCAAAAAATTAAAAATAGAACTGTCCTACGGCCCAGAAATTGCACTACTAGGTATTTATCCAAGGGATACAGGTGCGCTGTTTCAAAGGGGCACATGCACCCCAATGTTTATAGCAGTGCTACCAACAATAGCCAAAGTATGGAAAGAGCCCAAATGTCCATTTATAGATGGGTGGATAAAGAAGATGTGGTGTGTATATGTACATATGTATGTATGTACATGTATATGGACATACATATATATGTACTCAGCCATTAAAAGAATGAAATCTTGCCATTTGCAACTACGCGGATGGAACTAGAGGGTGTTATGCCAAGTGAAATAAGTCAGAGGAAGACAAATATCATATGACTTCACTCATATGAGAAATTTAAGATATAAACCAGATGAGCATAAGGGAAGGAAAGCAAAAATAATATAAGTACAAGGAGGGGGACAAAACATAAGAGACTCTTAAATATGGAGACCAAAGAGGGTTGCTGGAGGGGTTGTGAGGGGGATGGGTAAGGGGCACTAAGGAATCTACTCCTGAAATCATTGTTGCACCATATGGTAACTAACTTGGATGTAAATTTTAAATTAATTAATAAGATAATCAATTAATTAATGTAAATTAAAGGTAAATTAAAATTTATGAAATTAATTAATTAAGTGGGTTGGTTTAGCAGCCAGCAAGACTGAATCATGCTGAAAACACGAGCAAACCCACAGCCAGCAACACACCTGTGACTCTCCCTCACAGTAATAAACCTACTATTAATTAAGCATATTGAACAAAGACCTTCAGGTTGACATCATTGCAATAGACAGAGAAAGGATACAAGCATGTTAGCCAAGAACTGAGCAAAAGGCGAAATCATCTGAGGTTCACTTTTGCAAGGCAACAATCAGTTTAAGGAATGAGTCACGTCTCAGGCAGAGAACCCAGAAAGCATCTCATCCTGTGATTCTTCTCATTATTTTAAGAAGATCATATATCATAACATTAACAATCTCAACAATTTTGGGGTATACAGTTCAGGGGTATTACATTCATAGTGTTGTATGATCATCACCACCATCCACCTCCTAAACTCTTGTCATTTCACTCAACTAGAACTCTACCCAATATCCACAGATTCTCCATTTCCCCCTCCCCCATCCCGTGGTGATCACCATTATACTATCTGTCTCTGAATTTGATTACTCTAGGCACCTCGTATAAGGGAAATCACACAATACTTGCTTTTCTGTGACTGGCTTATTACATGTAGTGCCATGTCCACCAGTTTGTCTGTGTTGTAACACATGTCAGAACTTCCTTTTTTTTTTTAATATTTTTATTTATTTCTAGGAAAGAGAGAGACAGCGTGAGCAGGGGAGGGTCAGAGAGAGAGGGAGTCACAGACTGAAGCAGGCTCCAGGCTCTGAGCTGGCAGTCAGCACAGAGCCCGACGCGGGGCTCGAACCCACGAACCGCGAGATCATGACCTAAGCGAGAGTCGGACGCTTAACCGACTAAGCCACCCAGGTGCCCCATAGAACTTCCTTCCTTTTTACGGCTGAATAATACTCCACTGTATAGATAGACCACATTTTGCTTATCAATTTATCTGTAGCCTATGATTTCGCTTAACCGACTAAGCCACCCAGGTGCCCCATAGAACTTCCTTCGTTTTTATGGCTGAATAATACTCCACTGTATAGATAGACCACGTTTTGCTTATCAATTTATCTGTAGCCTATGATTTAAGTCAGAAACATAATATGAATTGATGCTTCTAAAAAGTGTGCAGGTTTGTTAAATGAATGATGGCTAGCTCTCTCTACCTCTGTGCATAATGACAAATTTTTAGCTTGGCTGAAATGGAGCCGGATTAGGAAGGGGAAGAGAGATGAGATAAGTCCACCACAATAGAAAGACTTCATTTTGTACCAAAAAAAAAAAAAATCTTAAGCAGACAGACATTCTTCTAGAAGATCAGGTGGGCAAAGTAAGTCCTCCTCAGGGCTCTACTAGCATATGATCACAGACCTATCAGTGCCTCCAGAGGGAGACATGCAATATTTCAGGAGGCTCATTGGAGGAACACACTTCAGCTAATACAGTGGGGACACAGAGCCAGTGTGTGGATTGTAGGTCTGCTGGGGATTTCTCTACAACCATCATCAAAAACTCTGACCCATTTCATGAAAAGAGAGATTATAGGGGTGTCCAGGTGGCTCAGTTGGTTAAATGTCCAACTCTCAATTTTGGCTCAAGTCATGATCTCACGCTTCGTGAGATTGAGTCCCATGTTGGGCTCTTCACTGACAGTGCAGAGTCTGCTTGGGATACTTTTTTCTTCTCTCTCTCTGCCCCTCCCCCACTCATGCACACATGCTCGCTCTCTCTCTCTCTCTTTCTCTCTCTCTCTTTCTATATAGAAAAAGACTATATAATGTAGTATGGCATCAACAACAAAAATAATCCACAATAAAAAATGTACTGATAAAAATAATTACAATAGTCACCATTAATAATATTAACTCCACTGCTGTTAATATGGGAAATACTGATAAATAAGGAGGTTGGTGTAGAATCCCCTAAGTGAATGTCAAAGTGACTGTACCAGGCTTAATGGGATGGATTGTGTTTAGAGCCCTAGGTGTACACATGAAATCTGTTACATGAGGCAAAGATGAGCAACCAGAAGGGGAAAAAAAGCCAGCCTGGAGGAGGGTCTGGGACAACTTGGAAAACTGCATGCAAATAACCTGAGGTCAGGGGCGGGGGGAACGGAATCCTGGGCCCGCTTGCAGCAGGATGATCAACAGATTTCAGGAGTTTGGCCCCCGTTGCAAGCAGGCAGGATTACATCTCTGCACCAGCACAAAAAAACCCAGTGTCAAATGGACACTCAACCTACCATTATTATTTCAGCCCCCGACTGCTCGGCGCCGTTTATGCATCTTCTCCACTAAGACTCTTGGAACTCCAGACTTCTCAGTTCACATCTCCGATGTCATTTAAAAATATTTGCAAGGGAATTAAACGGGACTGGGTTGTAGGAAGGTGTCACCTACAGTGCTCCTAGACCAGCAAGGAGGTCACGGCATGTTTGGAGAAAGAATCAAAATGTCCTTAGATGCAATGGAATCCTTATTACATTAATCCTCTGCTTTAATTGTTTCCTCTTGGAAATTTAGGGAGTTTTAGGCCAGAAGAGCCTGTCTCTACAACTGAAAGAATTCCACTCAAATGTATCATTCAACTGAGAATGACATGGAAACAAAATTATTTACTCTATTTCATTAAGTAGTAACACTCTTACTTATTTCCCCACTAACCAAGAAATAATGTATAACATTGTTTTCCCCAATTTTCTTTGGATAATTAATCAATTGTTACTATGTTCTTGAACCTATGCGGCCAGTGCCCGCCAGTCAAGGAAACATTTAAAAAAATTTTATTTTTCTGTCCATATTCCCCCCAGTTTGGTGTCTGTAGAATCGCACTGTGTCTGATGCCCTGCTTCATTTCCAAGACATACAATGTTTCTTGGTTCACAGAATGCACTCCAAAGTACTTAGGAATGAGTCAAGGAACAAACGGATGTTCTTCTTTTTTTTTTTAATGTTTTTTATTTATTTCAAGGAGAGAGAGAGAGANGATCATGACCTAAGCGAAAGTCGGACGCTTAACCGACTAAGCCACCCAGGCGCCCCAACAAACGGATGTTCTAATCCCTCTTCAGAGTGTCCTAAGTCTCCACTCTCTGCTTGTGTGAGGGCTGCCAGTTGGTATGAGTGTGGAGAATCCAATCAAACTGAACAGGGTGTGTCCCACAGGCTGCAGCTGTTTAGGATCAATTCAGTCAGGGTGTGACCCTGGAATGTAGCCCTTGAATAGGTTTATTAACAGTTTTTCCCGGAATAAAAGGGAAGTCAAACAGGCATTTGCCTTGAGAAGAAACGGAGAAGTCTGGGTACTGGAAGAAGAGGAGAAGAAGAGGAATTGGCTGCTTGCCTGTGGAACTCACCACACAACCCGTGTGGCCTCCACTTCCTCCAACTCTGGGTTCTGGTGAGTTCTCCACANGAGGGTCAGAGAGAGAGGGAGTCACAGACTGAAACAGGCTCCAGGCTCTGAGCTGGCAGTCAGCACAGAGCCCGACGCGGGGCTCGAACCCACGAACCGTGAGATCATGACCTAAGCGAAAGTCGGACGCTTAACCGACTAAGCCACCCAGGCGCCCCAACAAACGGATGTTCTAATACCTCTTCAGAGTGTCCTAAGTCTCCACTCTCTGCTTGTGTGAGGGCTGCCAGTTGGTATGAGTGTGGAGAATCCAATCAAACTGAACAGGGTGTGTCCCACAGGCTGCAGCTGTTTAGGATCAATTCAGTCAGGGTGTGACCCTGGAATGTAGCCCTTGAATAGGTTTATTAACAGTTTTTCCCGGAATAAAAGGGAAGTCAAACAGGCATTTGCCTTGAGAAGAAACGGAGAAGTCTGGGTACTGGAAGAAGAGGAGAAGAAGAGGAATTGGCTGCTTGCCTGTGGAACTCACCACACAACCCGTGTGGCCTCCACTTCCTCCAACTCTGGGTTCTGGTGAGTTCTCCACATGGTGACATGTGAGTTGGCCTCACCCTCTTAAAATTATGTAGGTTCTTTCTATCTCTCTTTAAATATCAGTCTAATCATTTTTTTAAATGTCTATTTATTTATTTATTTATTTAGAGTGGGGGGAGCACAGAGAGAGAGGGAGAGAGAATCTGAAGCAGGATCTTCACTCAGTGCGAAGCCTGGCTCAGGGCTTGGTCCCACCAACCACGAGATCATGACCTGAGCCAAAATCAAGAGTCAGACACTCAAACGACTGAGCCACCAGCCACCCCTAGACATCTGTCTAATCAAAGCAGCTTCTTAGGATCTTTATATTTCATTGTGTCAACATGTAGGCCACCATTCTCATTCCCCATTTCTTACTATTTATGTCCCCTTTCCATATTGATCTTGAATCTACTTCAGTATTTTATCTGCCTACCCTGATTCTAGATCTTTGTTTTCCAACAAAATACTAATGAGCCACATGTGACTATAAGATTTAAAATCATAAGATTAGGGGCATCTGGGTGGCTCAGTCACTTAAGCGTCTGACTTTGGCTCAGGTCATGAACTCACGGCCCCTGAGTTGGAGCTCTGTGTTGGGCTCTGTGCTGACAGCTCAGAGCCTGGAGCCTGCTTCAGATTCTGTCTCCCTCTCTCTCTGCCTCTACCCACCTTGCACTCTCTCTCTCTCTCTCTCAAAAAAAAAATATACATTACAAAAAATGAAATCATAACATTAAATGACTGAACTTCAGATCTCAGCAGCGCTGGTCCGATTTCAAGTACCCTAGAACCACCTGTGTCTGGTGGTTACTGTGTTGTACACTGCAGACATGGTTGGTGCATTTCTCTTGTCTTGGAAAGTTCTATCAGCACAGAGATCTACGTATTATGTTTTTATTATTTTTTGCTGTAAATACTTCATTTTCTGCTTCTCCGAATTAATTTCTTTCTATGTGTTTCATCAAGTAATAAATAGATTTCAATTAGCATTATTATACTGTGGACTAAATAGGCAAATATATGTAAGTCTGTAAGTACAGAGTCACATTTAATACAAATTTAACTTTCTTTTTTTTTCTGGATCTCAGGTACAAATGGGTGAGTTAATGATTCCTTTGTTCATGATGATTCGCATTATTTCTCCATGAAATACATTCAATTATTATCGATGTCAGGGGAGAAATGGGTTTATAAAAGTCCTTGAATTGATTTACACTATCGTAAAATAGATTCTTAGTTGCTTGATATCCGGGTCTAGGGGGAACCCGAGAGCAGGAAGGGACTGAGGCTTCAGAGAGCAGCCATGCATGCTGGAGAATGATTGCTAGGGCATACGGCAAGAATAACGAAATCTGAGAAATTCTGCAGTGTGTGTCTGCAGGTGGAAACCAAACTCTGTATGTGGCATGACTTGGGCTCTACTCCAGAATCAGTGAGGGAATTGAAGAATTCTGGACACCATAGTCTAATGAACGTACACAACGCAATGTTTATCATGTTCTGATTTGCAAGAGATCTGTATTGTGATCTTCTTTATCTTCAACCACAACTACAACCTTGTATTTGACCCTGGGTAGGGGTGACTCCTGCACGCTGTTCTTAGAGTGCACCACTTGTGGTTTGTTGGGCTGGGTGTCATACCCAGGTGAAAGTCTGGGGCTTCGTGACAGGTGAGACTGGAAATTGTGCACGGAACTGGATCTCACGGCTTCTTTCTCTGTCCTCAGCTTTGCCTGCTTAGCACCTGGACTGTCTGTGAGCAGGAACCCAGAGAAAGACACCTGGCAACTGACTAATTGACAATGGTGAGTGGGGATTGCCTCTTTCTGCTGAAATTACACACTACTCCATCTGAGGGGTGGGTTTTTCCTTTTGGAATGGATGCTGCAAGCAGAAACGGTTGGATGTTCAGGCATCTGTGCTCTAATTTCCCCAGTATTCGGGGATAGTGATTATCCATCAGGAACTTATCGATAATGAATTTCCTCCCTAACATTATGCACATTTATGAGAGCTTCCATTAAGCTTGTGTATTTACAGAAGAGATAAGAGAAGTCTTCCTTCCCTCTTCCAGCCCATGGCTTCATTGGTAGATAATTCACTTGTTAACCTTATTTTTGGATTCAAAGGGCTTAGGATGGTGGTGACTGCAAGTACTAGAGAAGTGCTAGGAGAATATGATAGTCCCAATGAGAGGAAGATGTTTCGGCATGTGAGTATAACTAATCCAGTGTTAGAAGACCTGGTATGAGCCTTGTTCAGCGTTAAGAGGAGCAGGAGAGAGGCACAGAAGGAATGAACAATCATTTTATGTTTTCTTCTCCATTCTATTGTATTATATTCTATTGTATTTGCTAATACAATCATTAGAATTTGCATTTTTTTAATTTCTAAAAAAATACAACTAAAATCACCACTATCATATTTGTCCCCATTCACACATTGTTAGTAATCAACCTTTCCTCCATATTTGACAACTGAAAGGAATGTGGACAGAATAGTATTTTATTAATTCCACTACACATAAAGGAGAGAGAGTATGGTAGGTAGAATAAAATTAGATTTCTGGGGCGCCTGGGTGGCTTAGTCGGTTAAGCGTCTGACTTTCGCTTAGGTCATGATCTCACGGTTCGTGGGTTCGAGCCCCGCGTCGGGCTCTGTGCTGACTGCCAGCTCAGAGCCTGGAGCCTGTTTCAGTCTGTGACTCCTTCTCTCTCTGACCCTCTCCTGCTCACGCTGTCTCTCTCTCTCCTAGAAATAAATAAAACATTTAAAAAAAGCATAAAATTAGATTTCTGAATAAAGTTTTGAAAAACTGGGTAGACCCAAATGAGTCATGAGGTTTCCATTATCCTTTAGCATGGAGACAAAATAAAGATAGGAGAGAAACAGTGATATCTGGTGTATGAGGTCCCAGAGAAGATTGGGATTAGAAGCCATTGTAACACAGGACCAGTCAGGCCAGGGCCCAGGGGCACTGTCTTCCAGCACAGCCATCTCAGACGTCCTGGCTTGTGCTGCTGAGCCTTCTGGCCTTATAGTTTGTTAGGAACCTGAGTCCTGTAGCATGAAGAAAGCCATCTATGAATCTTGTTCACTTCTGAGAAATGCTGGTGATTTCTTCAATCTTTTCTGACATTTTAATGACCAATAATGTCTTATCTTTAGTGCAGGTTTGCTAGACAGGAGACACTCCCTACATCAATGCCTTGTATCATTCAACATTCATAACATGTGAATAAACCACTTTGTAGATGAGAGATGAGAAGTTCATCTAGGGAATAATTTGAACCAATGATTATGGTTTAAAAGGAGCACACCATGGTTATTATTTGTCTTGTGATAAATCTGAGTGAATATTTTATGTCTATTTATTTATTTATTTACAGAGAGAGAGAGAGAGAGAGAGAGATGGAAAGAAAGTTGGGGAGAAGCAGAGAGAGAGAGGGAATCCCAAGTCTCACAGAGCCTGATGCAGAGCTTGATCTCATGATTGTGAGACAATGACTTGAGCCAAAATCAAGAGTTGGTCACTAAACCAACTGAGCCACCCAGTTGTCCCTCATGCAAATAGTTTATAATCCTTGTCAGAAAGTTCAAATCACCAGGTTATTGAGACACGTCCAGGTTGTATGATACCACACTTCATGCGATTTTCTTTTATAATAAAGTATTATAAAGTCAGAGTGTGGAGATCTCTGTAAACATATCCAACAGTTCAGCACTGACAGTGAACTGACAGGAAGCTCCAAACACATACTGATCTTTCCATACACCCAGCTCCTCCACCCCCTTCCTCAGTGCTGTCATCTCAACCCTCCTACACTGGATGTCTGTAGGGAGTGCTCTACCTAAACCAGAATATCCATGATGTTTTAGGAATCAGTGACGTTTGAAGATATAGCTGTAGACTTCACCAAGGAAGAGTGGGCTCTGCTGGACACGTCCCAGCGGAAGCTGTTCAGAGATGTGATGCTGGAAAGTATCAATCATCTCATCTTTCTGGGTGAGTCTCCCAACATGTACATGTGTGTCCATGCATTCATTCATTCATTGAAGAAATATCTAGAACAGCTCCGCATATCCTACTCCAAACGCTGCCCTGATTCTTTTATAACTCTCATAATTATATAGAAGGGAGACGTTTCTTCACCTTGTACTTTTTGTCACCACACTGGATTGTAATCTTGACCACAGATTCACACCTTTCTTGTGACTCAGTCGCCAGCATTCGGAATAGAATTGGAAATTCGCTGGATATTTTAATTCCTAAATTGACTAAACATTTTAAAAACAATGACTGTTTTCGTCACTATGTGGAGGATTGAGACCAGAGTTGTGAGAATAACATTATTTTGATTATTCTTATGGGTCTTATATTCATCGATGCTGTTTGGAAACAATTTTCAACCTAATGTGGGGACATTGATTCTCTCCCATTTTGAAAAGGCTGAGGATTCTGCATTCTTTCTCTGAACTCATGTGTGGGTATCAGCATCTAGCATGTTCATTGCTTTTGCCTCCATCTGGATTTCTTATTCGTCTGATGAATGACCTTCAGTGTGGTCTCTGTTGAACTTGTTGATACATGGGTTGACCTTCCATAATATCTTCATTCATCATTGGTATATCTTGCCCTGGACTTGGCGATACCAAAGTTAATCCCACATACTATGGTGTCTCCTCAGATCGCATAAATCTTTTGCCTTTTACCAAAGTTAATCCAACAGAACTCAAAATCCATATACTTCCCCTACCCCCACCCCCACCCCAGATACGGAAGATTAGTTGCAAAAGACCCTTCCTGTTGGAGCAAGAAGGAGAAGTGCAGACTGAAGTAACTGGATTTCTCCAAGAGTAGAGTCCAGTTGAGCAACAAGGACCTGTGATTCAGTAGGAGCAAGTGCCTAGTCTGAGTATGTCCTTAGAAATACACCCTGAAGATTTTGTCAAGTGAGTGATACTTTCTAAAACGTAAATGAGGACATTGGGACAGAATTCCTCAGGTGGTTACAATCCTTGCATAAATCAATCACAATGCATGTTTCTTCCTGCCCCTGTCTTTTTCTTTAGGGAAAAACAATATTCATGCCATTACTGCAGTGAAACATTGATGTAACAGTCCTGATCCTCCCATTAAGAGATCTTCGAACCATTTGCTGACCCAACATCTTTCCACCACTTTACATCTTTCATATTATCAATGCTCATTGTTTTCTAATTGACAATGAATTTTAAAATGTTACTATGACCTAGAGTATTTATTCATTTGGCACATCTTCCCAATGAAGTGCCAATTTCTGAATCATACTTGTGTGGACCCTGGTGCTTTTCTACATTTTTATTCCCCTAATGCTGTTCTAACAATTAATATTTTTTCAAATATTTTAGGCATGGAAAGTCTCCACAGAAAACAAGAAATGATATTAACACGACATACCAACAAAAAGGGCATAGCCCTCACTGTGCCAAAGGTAAGTGTCATGGGTATAGTCCCTAGACATCCAAACTAAAGGCCTAAAGGTAATGAGATATTTTGGTAACTGAGTACAATTGCCTGAATGTTATTAAGTTAGGATTAAACTTTTTCCAGGCAAAAGGTTTTGGATAGTTTTAAATCAGCAAAGAAAGTAACATGAGCTCAAATCAATAATAACCCAATAGAGATACAATTGCATCAACATTGTTTATTACCTAATCTTCTAAATATACTGAAGCCTTCAAACTTAATCTGATACCTCTGAGGTTGGGATATTAAAAAAGAGAAAATATTGCTGCCTGCAGAGGAGTAACAACATGTATATGCCACTAACATTTAAAATATTTTAACAGAAGTCTATTACTAGTTGCTACTCTAGAATACATATGTAGAAACATAATGTATGCATGTATGTGGGCAAACCATTAACCAACTTTCATCTTCTCCCCAAAGCATAAATATCTTGCTCCAGAGAATCTTATTGAATGTATTGATTTGGGTGATGAGTTTACTCAGAGATCTACATTGACTCAACATTTGGTACTACACCTCAGGAAGAAACATTACACCAGCAAACGGTGTAGAATATCACTTAGTGAACAATCACCCCTTCCTCGACAAAGCCAAATGCACACACGAGGCAAATTATATAAATGTCATGTGTGTGGGAAAGCCTTCAGTAATTGCTTTTGCCTGAGGGGACATGCGATGATTCACACTAGAGAGAAGCCATTTAAATGCCACTTATGTGGGAAAGGCTTTGTGCAAAACTCTGACCTTAGAAACCATAATCAAACACACACAGGAGAGAAACCATATGAATGCCATGTGTGTGGGAAAGTCTTCAGGCAGAATTCTTACCTGAGACAGCATGAGAAAATTCACACCAGAAAGAAACCATATGAATGCCATCAGTGTAAGAAGGCTTTCAGTCACAGATCCTACCTCAGAAAACATGAGAGAATTCATTCTGGAGAGAAATGTTACCAGTGTCATGAATGTAAGAAAACATTTAGTCAGAGCTCTGGCCTTAGCCAGCACAAGAGAATCCACACTGGAGATAAACCACGTGTGTGTCTTTTGTGTGGGAAAGCCTTCAGTCAAAGTTCTGAACTCAGACGGCACGAGAGAACACACACAGGGGAGAAGCCATATGACTGTCACCAGTGTGGGAATGCCTTCAGTCAATACTCTAATCTTAGACGACACGAGAGAACGCACACTGGAGAGCAACCTTACGCATGTCAGGTGTGTGGGAAAGCCTTCAGCCATTATTCTTCCCTTAGACGACATGAGGGTATCCAACATCAGAGAGAAAATCAGGAGTCCCCTCAGTAAGTATTCTGAATAGAGACGACATGGTATTACAGATGCAATGAATGTGGAAGAAGTATCAGTCACAGCTTTAATGTTTAAACTTACTACTGGATGCACATATTGAAGGAAAAGCCTATAGTCAATATGGGAGATCCTTCAGTCCTCATACTCCTCCATCAAGAAATATATTTGCATGAGGAAGTGAATTCATATGTATGCCACCCACGTGGCAAAGCCTTTAGTCACTGACCTGATCTTAGATAACAAGGCAGAACACATGCTGTCAATACAATGATACAGATGTTTTCAGCAAAGCACTCAACTTGAAAGATACTGGAACACTTGTTTGTAATTATTGTTCAATATGAACCAACCTGACATGGGAGAGCCCCTGGGTCTGTAATCACTGTGAAAGAACATTCAGCCAAGTACCTGGTATGGTGAGCACAAGAAAATTCAGTGAAGGAATAAACACTGAGGATGTAAGAAGATGAAGGCTCTGAGGAATACCAAACAATTCTTACAAATAATTCAGACGAGAGAAGTTATTCCATGTAAAATCATGGGAAATCCTTTATTCAAAGAACAGCTCGTGTGGCACATGTGAGGATTCAGACTGTACAAAACACTCTCAGTGTGGCGAGTGAAGAGGAGTCTTCAGTTATCCCTTGTTTCTGAGTCAACAGTAAGGTTCTCACACTGAGGAGATAGCAGTCCTGAAGTCAGAGTAGAGAACACTTCAGCCAGATTTTGTATCAGAAAATATTATCATGTGTGTATGTATGTGGTGGTAGTGCTTCATATGCAAGGGTCCTTTAATACATAATTCATCAAGTCATTGAGATTTTGATAAAATACCTATTGATGAAAATGTGGCATGGAATATAGGAGAGTGACATCTGGCAATATTGAATGTAGGATTTTGTAAGAAGTTAAATGTTTATTGTAGATCAACACTTGTAAATACTGATACAATAAAACCTGTTGCTAAGGAAACTAAATGTTGGTGTCCTCGTTTTCTCTATGTGGTTGTAAACATAATCAGTTCTGAACATCTTGGTATGTGGGTGAGAGACTTATCTGATGGCTTAGCCATGAATCACCATCCTCACTAACCCTTGGCCTACTGAATCACCTGGAGGTAAGGGATAGGTCTTGGTTCCTCCTAGGGTGGGTTCTATGTTAGTGTTGGGACCCCTAAGATGGATGCACACACCCCTATGTCCCAGTGGGATTTATCTCCACCTACCCATGGATGTGTATTGGGCAGTTATACTGAGATTAAGGGACTTCAGTATAGGATTGATCATATACAATTATATGATCACAGTGGGGCATAATCACACTATATGTTTGAGTGGCAGACTGACAGCCTGATGGAGTGGGGAGGGCCCTCACAGGATGATATTTTCTTTTTTTTTTATTTTTTTAATTTATTTCTAGGAGAGAGAGAGACAGCGTGAGCAGGGGAGGATCAGAGAGAGAGGGAGTCACAGACTCTGAAACAGGCTCCAGGCTCTGAGCTGGCAGTCAGCACAGAGCCCGACGTGGGGCTCAAACCCACGAACCGCGAGATCATGACCTAACCGAAAGTCGGACGCTTAACCGACTAAGCCACCCAGGCGCCCCAGGATGATATTTTCTGGTGACCACAATGTGGGGCCATGACCCAGGAAGATAAGATGGCAAAGAAACTCCCCAGAGGAGAGGGGTTGGAGAAGGGGCTTACCTGCGGAGAGGATGTCTCTCAACAGCAAGACAGGAAGTCTCTGAGCAAGAGAATTATGAGTGAATCACAGGAGCTTGGAGACACTGATATTCATGGTTTATCTTATTTCCTGCTAGTAGACATTAGGTGGTGATTCACAGGGTATGTACGGGAGATATGGCCATGCTTAAAATGGCTTAAAATCTACCAATTTGGGCTATGTTTAAAACAATTCAGTGTGTAAAAATTTGAATTTGGCAACAATGGTATTTTGAGTCTAAGAACTCTGTCTGCTGTGAAGAAATAAACAACATAGGGCTGATATGCAGAGACAATCTTTGGTTCATCCATAAACCATGACTGATCATTTCAAATGATTTACATTCATGTTCATTGATTAGTTTGTCTTTTTATCAAATCCGATGCTGGAGCTCTCTTATGATATGTTTTATTTCATTTCAGCTATTGTATTTTCAACTTAAGAACTTGTATTTAACTCCATTTTAGAATTTATCTCTATGTATTGAAACTCTTGATTTGGTAAAAGCACGTTCTTCCTGGGGTCCTTATTTTTTATCAGGTATCATTGAATGGTACTGTTAAAGCCATATCCTTAGTAACAGTATCTTCCGTTTCCTTACTCCCTCTCTCCATCCCCAGAATGAACTGGACTTCATTTCTTCTTTTGTTTGTTTCAAATTATTATTTAAATTCTAGTCAGTTCACATATGGTGTAATATTGGTTTCAGTAGTAGAATCCAGGGATTCACCACCTACATATGACACCCAGTGCTCAACCCAACAAGTGCCTTCCTTAATTCCCATCACCCATTTAGCTCTTCTCCCCACCTCCCTCTCCTCTAGCAACCCTAAGTTTGTTCTCTGTAGTTAAGAATCTCTATTGTTTCTCTGTCTCTGTCTCTCTCTCTCTCTCTCTCTCTTCCTTCCCCTATGTAGAAGTACTAAAAAAGAGCTGGTGCCATGGGGTGGGACTCCAATACACATACCATAAATGCCTTACAATATAAGAAAAGGTTTATAATGAAAATAAGAACTGTCCTAGAGATGAAGGATAGCAATAAGCTACACACAGTAACAGCCTGGTCCCATAGTTCAGTCCAGGAGGGGATTTTTTAAAATATTTAATCTGGACTTTCATATCCAAGTAGGTAATATGTAAATATTTGTGCTTAGATAGGTTTAATAAACAAGATTGTAGTAATGAGATATGGAAACAGCTATGGAAACTAATAGTTTTAAGCATACATTGAACATTAAAGTGAAATATACAGAAATTTAATATATTAATAACAGTATAATTCACAAATAAACATGTAAAGCAAACAGAATAAATAAATATCCAGAACTATAAGAATAAATAAATGCTTGAAATATAAAAGCAAATTTTGTAGTAGAATATCCATAAGGCAAATCAAGGAATAGTCTCTATTTTATTCTCTATGTACAGACCACTTCTAAATATTATTTACATTAGATTTCTCAAAAGAGAAATACATTTATTTTCCTTTTCTCCAGGAGCCTGAATGACTCCATTCAAATGTATTTTCTCTTCCTTTCCCAGGCATGCATGTAGTTGCAAATGAAAGCAAAGGTATGGATAACTTCCTTTTGTGTGTGTGTAATAACTTCCTTTAAAGAGCAAAGTAAGAATTACACCTATATATCAACAGAAATAAATAAAAGTAATGAATTATCAATTAGGTGCTCCCAAAAAGTTAATTTTATGTCAGGATTCTAAAGTTCATGAAAAAACCTTTAAAAACATATTAAAGACATTTTCATATAAGAACACAAAGAAAGATGCTCTTCAGATAAATGAAAGTTATCCCAAACGATGGAAATGGAAATGAAGATAAAGGAAAGAGTAAAGAGCAACAAAAAGGGCACATTTTTATGTGGTTAAAAACAAGTATTGTATAACACTGCTAAATTTTTAAAAGTCACGTGTGGCATATAAACACACACAGGGTGTGTATATATATATATATATATATATATATATATATATATATCTTTCTTCATTTCTTATGTACTATAATATCAGTATGTTCGTTTATATGTTGTACTGTAATACAATTGTACTGTGTTAGTAAACTATCACACTGGTGTTACAGTAAATAATTAGAGTTAAAGCCCAAAGAGATGCCAAATACTAGTTCATACTTCATATTCCTCTTTAATAAGTCAAGGATGCAAGTCGTCCTTTATGAATAATTACTTTGAATATAAATGAATTAACTAACCCAACTTAAAGACATAGAATAGCAGAATTGATTAAAAATTTTAAACAGAACCACAAACAAACAAAAATCATGATCTAATTATATAATGTCTGTAAGATATTCCACTTTAATCTAAAGCTACCACTAGATTAAAAGTTAAAGGGGGGAAAGATATGCCATGGAAATAGTCACCAAAAGAGAGCAAGCGTAGTTATTTTAATATCAGACAAAACAGACATTAAGTCCCAATTTGATACAATAGATAAACAAGGACGTTGGATATTGATTAAAGAGTCTATACCAGATATAATACATGAAAATATTAGAACTACCAAGTATATGAAGCAAACATTGACAGAATCGAAGGGAGAAAAGGAAATACTTCTACAATAATCGACGGAGACTTCATACCTACTTTCAATAATGGACAGAATAACCAGATAGAAGATCTGTATACAAGGAAAGTAACTTAAACAACAGTATATCAGTTAGTCCTCACAGATATATGATACACTCCACCCAACAACCCATAATAAGTCAAGTGCATGAGGAACATTCTCTGGACCAGACCATATGTTTGGCTGCAAAAAACTGTTAATAAATTTAAAAAGACTGAAATCATCAACAAAATACTGTTTCTGTTCATGGTGGAAAATAAGTAGAAAACGATGACGGAAGGAAAACTGAGAAATATAAAATATGTGGAAGTAAAACAATATATATATATTTTTTAAGTGTTAAAAGTTTATTTTTTTAAAAAGAACAACAATTTTATTTCAACAAAAAAGAACACCCACTTAAAACTTTATTGAAGTCCATTTTATCAATTTGTTATTTTATGGATCATGCTTTTGGCGTCATGTCTAGCAAATCGTTGCCTAAAGTGTATGTTTAATTGTCAAAAATCTGCCAAAGTCTTTCCCAAATGGCTGTGCATTTTATTACCAACAACAACATATGAAAGTTCTACTTCTTCCACATCCCCATCAACAACTGGCATTGTCAGTCTTAAAGTTTGGCCTTTTTAATAGGTATGTAGTGGTACTTTGTTGTAGTTTTAATTTGCATCTCCCCAAGGACAAATGATATGGAACATTTTTTCATTGTTTTTGAGAGGCAGTGACAGAGAAAAAGAGAGACAGAGCACCCGAGTCAGGTTACGCACTATCAGCACAAAACAAGACTTGGGGTGGGAACTCATAAACCGTGAGATCATGACCTGAGCCAAAGTCAGACGCTAAACCAGCTGAGCCACCAGGCTCCCCCTAGAATATTATTTTTTAATTTTTAAATTTTATTTATTTATTTTTGAGAGAGTGAGAGCATGACCAAGGGAGGAGCATGAGAGGGAGAGCAAGAATCCCAAGCAGGTGCAGTGTGAAGCCTGATGCAGGGCTCAGACTCACAAATTGTGAGATCATGAGCCAAAATCAAGAGTCAGACACTTAATAAACAGCAACACCCAGGCACCCCTCAACAGCACATTCTTAAACAGCCAATGAGTCAAATGGGAAACCATAAGGGAAATTAGAAAACATCTCGAGAGAAATGAAAACAAAAAGACAATATTCTAAAACATGCAGGATGCAGTGAAAGCTGTGCTAAGAAGGAAGTTCATATATGGAAATACATTAAAAAAGAAATCTTATCTAAATACAATAATCTGACTTTACATCCTTATAAACCAGAAAAAGAGGAGAGCAACGTAAAATTAAGGATACAACAATGATCAAAAATAATAAAGATTAGAAGACAGGAAAATAAAGAAAAGCCACATAGGAAATATTGGGGGGGCACCTGGGTGGTTCAGTCAGGTAAGCACCTGACTTTGGCTCCCGTTGTGATCTCATGACTCAGGAGTTCAAGCCTCACATTGGACTGTCAGCACACAGTTCACTTTGGAACCTCTGTTCCCTTCCCTCTCTACCCGTTCCCCACTGGTTCTCTTCCATTCTCCCTCCCACACCCCCTCCCTCTCTCTCCCTCTCTCTCTCTCCCAAAAATAAATAAAGATTTAAAAAATTTTAGGAAGTTACTACCTTGAAAAAAAAATTGACAAACTTTTGGATACATTATGTATAAAAAAAACAGAGGACTCAAGAGTAGAATGAGAAATGAAGTGGAATTACGTCAAAGTCACAAAAATATAAAAAGTATTACAAAATGTTTTTAATACTTGTATGCTAACTAATTAGATAACATAGATGAAACCAAAGTGATTTCCATGGGGATTAGATTCAGTGACATTCCCTGGATGTCCATGATTTTGCAGAATTCCTTGGATGTGTGCTAACCAGGCACTGGGTAGGGGTGCAAACATTATTTTGGGACACTCTTCCAACACCTAGACCTCTCAGGACGAACAGGAATCTTTCTCTTGTGACACATAGAATAAATTTATCTTCATAAAGCTAAACCTTCTATTTCACATGACCCTTATCAACCAAGAAGGTCTAGTTTGTTTCATTTCAACATATTTCATAAGAGACTCAGAGCAATGATAGCAATAAGTTGTTTACTTGAGCGTCCATAGGTATCTATGAAATGGATGTGTACTGGTTTGCGAATGTCTGAATTCGGAGAAACTAGATGAATGATTCCACTCTGGACTGGGTAAAGAGAGGCAGTGTTTTGCTGTAGAATAGTTCAATGATATCATCTTTCTGCAAATCGTATGGGAGACTATTTGACATGATTTGTGTATTTTCACTTCTCCATGATAGGACTAAGTTGTGCATAGTTTCTACCCTATTTAATAAAATATGTCCCAAGACAACCTCATCTCCATGTGTTACTTTTTTGTGTATCCACTGTCTTTTTTTTTTCTTTACAGTAGAATCAGAAATTTGCTCACAGGAGCCTATGTGACATGGATCCTCACATTGTGGAGAATGACTCTTCAAAAGGAGAAACAAAATACAGGTTAATATGTCTGCTACTTTGAAAATAACCAGAGTGTCTCCAATTATCCAATAACAACTGGAGAACAAGACAATGCGAGAGGTGCACTCAAAATGTATCAATGTATGAGCACCTTGAAGGCTCATGTTTAAGGGTGTGTGTCGTGACTTAGCCAACGTCATGATCTCAGGCTTCGTGAGATTGAGCCGTGGGTCTAGCTCTGCGCTTTAGCACCGAGTTGACTCAGGATTCCCTGAGAAGAGCCATGCCTGCTCCTTGCCCATACAGAGCAGTGCTTCGGGGTTGCTCCCCTCTGTCTCTGCAGATGTGTACAGCCAGAAGGCAGAGCAGCTACCTGTTGGCCATCCAATGTCCCGTTCATGAAGAGGGAAGCATGGAAGCCACAGGGTGAGCTGCACCCAACACAGCATGCAGGCAATCTGTGTGTCACCTGGCTCAGAGGCCGTTCCCTTTCCCCGGCCCCTCACTCAGGCCCTGCACAATGCCCCCCTCCTATCGTATCACATCCGACAAAACCATAATCATTTGGCTCTCATCCTAGGATTCATTTGATTCAGGTCACGTGCTTGCCGTTTTACCTTGGGAACCTCACTCACCTTCTGCAATGTCTTTCTTCTGCAGATAATCCTGTCAGTTTTCTATGGCTCCTCTGGGGCTTCATCCAAAAGACATGCCTGATAACTTTGGTAAGACTGTACGGAGGATCGACCATTATGACCAAGTGTTTTTGGCTTTGTCGTGAATGTGGAAACTGTGTGAGAGGACATGAATCTATTAGCTGACATCGTCTATTACAAACAGACGCATTGAGGGGCAGCCAGAATTCTCATTGGAATTCTTGTTTCCGTCCAACTCACTGAGTCAGAGTGGGGCTTCCTCAAATGGAATGTAGAAAACGTCTTGTTCGCGGCCAAGGAAACCATCAACAAAACGAACAGGCCCCCGACGGAATGGAACAGAGAGCTGCAAAATGACATATCGGATAAAGGGGCTCGTATCCAAACTCTATAAGCAACTCACCACACTCCACGCCCAGAAAACAAATCATCCAGGGAAGAAATGGGCAGAAGAGAGGAACAGACCCTTCTCCAAAGACGACATCCAGACGGCCAACAGACCCAGGAAACGAACCTCCGCGTCCCCCGTCCTCGGGGAATTACAAATCAAAACCACACTTACAGACCACGTCACACCGGCCAGAGTGGTTCGCAGGAACAAATCAAGAGACTACAGATGCTGGCGAGGATGTGGAGAGACAGGCAACCTCTCCGCTGTTGGTGGGAATGTCAACTGGTGCAGCTGCTCCGGAAAACAGTGTGGAGGTTCCTCAAAACAGTAACAGTAGAACTCCCGTATGACCCAGCAAGAGCACTGCTAGGAATTTACCCAAGGGATCCAGCGGTGCCGAGGCATAGGGGCGTATGCACCCCAACGTTCATAGCAGCACTCTCAACAATAGCCAACTTTTGGAAAGAACGTAAATGTCCATCAATGGACGAATGGATCAAGAAGATGTGGTGTATGTATACAATGGAATACTAGATGGCAGTGAGAAAGAATGACATCTGGCCATCGGAAGCAACGTGGACGGAACTCGAGGGTATCATGCTAAGTGAAACAAGTCAGGCAGAGCAAGACAGATACCATATGCATTCACTCATATGTGGAACAGGAGAAACGTCACAGAGGACTCTAGGGGACGGGAGGGGGTAAAAAGTGTTAAGGAGAGGGAGGGAGGCAAACCGTTAAAAACCTCTTAAATACTGAGAACAAACGGAGTGTCGATGCGGATGTGTGAGGGGGAAATGAGTGATGGGCATGGAGGAGGGTACTTGTTGGCATGAGCACTGGGTGTCTGTTATACGAAAACCAGCTGGACCATAAACTATATTTCAAAGAACACAGAACATCTTGTTTGAAGATTGTTGAACCGCACAATGGCTCATTATCGATGACTGTCAATTTTGCTTCTGGAAAAAAGGATGTCCTCGGAAAGCTGGTCGTTTCACTCTCTTGACTGATATCAGAGAACCCACGTCCTTTCCTGTTCGTCAGGGTTTTGAAAAATCATGTTCTTGACTGCCAAATGACAAAAATTCTGTAAGGCAAAAATGACGGCGAATGAAAACATCAGGAAAAGCATCTGTCTCTGTGAAACAATACTTATACTAGCTCATTTCGTGTGGTGTGTGTGTGTGTGTGTGTGTGTCTGTGTGTGAGTGACGCAGATGTCCACTCAGGAACTGAAGGTTGGATACGAAAATTTCTACAGGTTGACTTACAATTGTTGACTTGTGTGTGGCTGTTTCCTTCGTGGCAAATGTGTGCTGCTCTGGGTGCATTTTCCCCTAAGATTCTGCTGAAATGAGACGAAAACAACAATGAAACTCCTTCACGTTGATGAAGCCGTTCGATCTACAATCCACCTGGTCAACTTGAACTCTTTCAATTACACAAATAACATGTCAAGAAGGATATTTTCCTGAAGACATCTTATTGATTTGTAGAGGTTTTGTAAACAACTACAAAATACTTGGTGGCTTCAGAGAAGAGAATCTTATGGTCTCACAGTCCAGAGTCCAGAACTAAAAATCAAGGTGCCAGTCGGACCACATTCCTTCTGAGCCATGTCAGTGTAAGGACCAGGTAAAGTATTCCTCTCTTTCTTGCCAAATACACTTTGGTATCTTCTCTTCCTAAGGTGTATCCCCTCCTGCTAAGGGTTATAGACTTCTAGAAACTTTTCTTTCCTCACACCAACTTATTCTAGGGAAGCAGCATTCCTCATTGTCTAATGGGAACTGATCATTGTAACAAGTATGAAGGAATTCTCTTGTCCAATCAAATATATGTGGACTTGAACACCCAAACAGGTGAGCATAGGCGAAGCAATTATAGAGAGAGAGAGACAGAGAGACAGAGACCGCGACCGAGGCAGAGAGAGATAGAAGCGAACCATAAGAGACTCTCAGCTACAGAGAACATACTAAACTGTTGGATGAGAAGTGGATGGGGCATGGGCTGGATGGGTGGTGGGCATTAAGGAGGGAACTTGTGATGAGCCCCGGGTGTGGTATGTACATGACGAATTCCTAAAGACTCCTGCTGAAACCAGTCTCACTCTACATGTTAAGTAACTAGGATTTGAATAAACATTGGAAATCCAAAAGCAAGAAACAAGAGGAGCGTAGAAGGCTCAATCGATTAAGGGTCCACCTCTGGATTTCTGCTCAGGTCATTTGGTTCACAATTTGTCTGTTACATCCCCACACTGGGATCGGCGCTGACAGCTCTAAGCCTGCTTGGAATTCTCTCTGCTTATTTCTCTGCCTCTCCCCAGCTTGCCAACAGGACGGCTCTCCATCTCTCTCTCTCTCTCTCTCTCTCTCTCTCTCTCTGTGTGTGCCTCAGGTCCTCTCTCTCTCTCTAGATAAACAAACAGTTTAAACGATTAAAGTAAACAATAGAGAGAAAAAACACAATTCCTGCAGACCTGGTTGGTTCTGAAACCTGGTCTAGAGATACCGACACATTAAAGCCACCGCTTACACCAGGATGCATTGTTCCCTGCATTTGCAAATCCCAACGTCAAACTCTGTATAAAGGTCACAAATCAACAGCAAAGAGGTCCTGAATCAAGGGACCGAAAACCACCTTGCTATGTCATTTCCCAGGAGTCCCAGTGAAACTGTGGCAAAGGACAGATTTACCATACGTTCTCCTATTGGGAAGGGGACATACGTTCTCCTATGGGGAAGGGCACTCAACAATTCAAAAAGGATTTCCAAAGCCACAAACCAGACACAGGATGTCTCCTGTTACAATTTCTAGGCCACATCTACCTAGAAAAAGATGTTTCCAATGATTTTCATGATAGTTGTCCACACGCATCACACGGAGAGAGTTCGGGAG
>NW_027532419.1:948584-952006 GCF_008692635.1 Crocuta crocuta | reverse complement strand
TTATGTGGAAACTAATTTGACATAAACTATTTGTAAAAAAAAATATTTTTAATTTTTATTGTTTTGAGAGAGAGACAGAGGGGCAGAGAGAGGGAGATGCAGAATCCTAAGCAGGCTCTAGGTTCTGAGCTGTTAGCATATGGGGCTTAAACTCATGGATGGCCAGATTATGAGCTGAGTTGAAGTTGAATGCTTAACCAACTGAACCACCCAGGCATCCCTATATCATTGTTGTTTTAATTTACACTTCCTAATGGTGAGTCATGTTGAGCATGTTTTAGCTTGATATTTGCTATCTAGTTGTGCTCTTTGATGCGGTATCTTTTCAGGTACTTTGCTGTTTGTCTTGGCAATTGATAATTGACCAATACAACATTTTAACAATTTCTGTTTGTTGTTCTATAAACAGCAAACTAGTAGAAATTCTTCCAATATCCCCTCCCTGCTTTTTAATCTCCCTTATTTTCTGACACATTCCAAAGTATCGATATTGATCATGTGTTGATTATTTCTTTTGTTCCCTCCTAATAGAAAAAAAAAGTAGTATGTATTAAAAAATGAGCCATGGTTGCTCATAACAATAAAAAATGTTAAAATGTTTGTATATTTTAGTACAAGTCCTTTATGTAATATGTGTTTTGCAAATACTTTCTCCCAGTTGGTGACTTCTCTTTTCATTCTCTTAATGGTAAAGTTTTTTAATTTTAATAATGTCCAGTTTATCAATGTTTTCCTATTATCGATCATGCTTTTAGTGTTGCATCTAAACGCTCATCACCAAATGCAAGGTCCTATAAATTTTCTATTTTTATACTTGTATCATTTTATGTTTAGGTCTATGATCATTTCCTATTTATTTTTTCTGTAGGTTGTAAAATCATGTCCAGGTTTATATTTTTGCTTTAAACCTTCAGTACTATATGTTGAAAAGATTATTCTTTTTCAATTGAACGCCTTTGCAACCTTTTGAAAAATCAGTTCGCTATCTTTCTTTGCATGGGTCTATTTCTGATCTGTATATTCTACTCTATTGATCTCTGTGTATATTCTTCAACCAATACAATGCTGTCTTGATTACTGTCTTCTAGTAATGCTTGACGTTAGGTGCTGTAATTCCTCCAACTCTGTTTTCTTTAAGGTTGGCTATTCTGGGCTATTCCCTTTCATACAAACTTTAGAATCAGTTTGTTGATATCTGCAAAACAGCCTTCTAGGATTTGATCAGAACTACGTTCAATCAATAGGTTATGTTGAGAAAAATTGACATCTTAATATTAAGTCTTTCATTAAGAATATCTTTTGATCAATTTAGATCATCTTTCATTTTTTATCAATATTTTTTTATTTTCTCATAGCTATATCCTGTATATATTTTATTAGATTTTTGTGTAAGTGCTTCGGTTTTTTGTTGTCATTGTAAATTGTGTTAATGTCAAACTTCAAATCAAATTTCAACTTTTGTATATACAATTTGATCTTATCTTGGAGCCTTCCTAGGACAGCGTTTCTCCTTTTGGCATATTTTTAGGGTGTTGTTTTGTTTTTTTTTAACAGACAGTCATGTTATCTGTGAAGAAAGAGTTTTTTCTTATGTTCTAAACTTTATATCACTTATGCCTTATTCTTGTCTTCTTGCACTAGTATTAGATTTCCAGTACAGTGTTGTATAGGAGTGATAAAAAGGGATAACCTCACCTTGTTCCTGATATTAGGGGGAAATGTTATTATCTCCCCATTATGTATGATGTTAGCTGTAGGAAAATGGTATTGTTTTCTTTTTCAAATGGGCCTGGTGGGTACTTTCTTTTTTGGAAGGTTTTGCATTTTTAATTACAATTTATGTAATCAATATAGGATTATTCAAGTTATCTATTTATCATTGCAAGTATTGGGATAGTTAATGTCTTTAAAGAAGTTGGTGCATTTCACTTATGTTATCAAATTTGTGGCGATAGTTGTTCATGGTCGTCTTTTATTATCTTTCTTATTTCTTCATATTCTGTAGTGATATTCCCTGTTTCCTTACTGATATTTGTAATTTATGTCTTCCCCCAAATTTTTTCATAAATTGCCTGGCTAGAGTCTTACCAACTATATTGATCTTTTATGGAAAAAAAAACAGCTATTGATTTTGTTGATTTTTTCTATTGTTTTCCTATTTTCACTTTTATTGATTTAGGCTATAATTTTTGTTATCTTTTTTTCTGCTTCTTTCAGTTTTAAATTGCTTTTATTTGTCTTAGTGTACTATGATAGAAAATTAGCTTATTAACTTTAAGCTGATTTATTTTCTAATATATGTATTTACTGCATTTCTTGTCTATGTAATGCTCTAGCTGTAATTATCATACAATTAAAAATTATTTTATTATAGTAAAATATGTATAATATTTAATTTACGATTTTAACCAGGAACATATATATTTCAGGAACATTAAGTACATCTACATTGCTGTGTAATCAACACTACTAATTATCCTCAGAATGTTTCCTCATCCCAAATTGAAACTTTGTAATTATTAAACAATAACCCCTCCCTTCTCCATCCTCTAGAAACCATTATTCTATTTTCCTTCCTAGGAATTTGACTATTGTATGTACCTCATATAAGTGGAATCATACTATTTAATCTTTTGTGCTTGGCTTATTACATTTAGCATAATATTTTGTTCAAGTTTCATTCATACTATAGCATATATCAAAATTTCATTCCTTCTTAAGAGTGAGTAATATTCCTTTATATCACATTTTGTTTATCCATTCATCTCTAGATGGACGTTTGTGCTGTTTCCACCTTTTGCTGTTGTGACCGATGCTGCTATGAACATGGGTATATAAATATCTATTTGAGTCCATGCTTTCAATTTTTTGGAGTATATACCTAGAATTGAACTTCTGGGTACATATGGTAATTCTATGTTTACTTTTTACAGAACTGCCATACTCTTTTCCATAGTAACTATATCATTTTACCTTTCCAACAGCAATGAACAAGAGTGCCAATATCTCCACATCTTCACTAACACTTGTTGTGTTCTGTGTTTTTTGTAATAGCATCCTAATCTATGTGAAGTAGTTTCTCATTATGGTTTAGATTTGCACTTCCTTAGTGATTAGTGACGTTGGACATCTTTCCATGTACCATCAACCCTTTGTATACTGTCTTTGGTATGTGTTTATTTTAAAGTCTTTTCACTATATTTTCATTGGATATCTTTTATTCCTGAATTTTGGGAGTTATTTATAAATTCTGGGTATTAATTCATTAACAGATATATGATTTGAAAAAATCTTTTCCCATTCTGTTGTTCTTCTTTTCATTTTGTTAATAGTATATTTTGGTACACAAAGGTTTTTAATTTTCTTGAAATTCAAATTACTTACTTTTTTTTTTTTTTTTTTTTTTTGTTTTTTTTTTTCTT
>NW_027532419.1:525258-948548 GCF_008692635.1 Crocuta crocuta | reverse complement strand
TTTGATGCGTTTGCTTTGTCATATCCAAGATCACTGCTAAACCCAAGGTCAGGAAATTTTTTCCTGTGTTTTCTAATAAGATTCACTGTAAATTTTTTTTAAATGTTTTTATCTATTTCTAGGAGAGAAAGAGAGAGACAGTGCGAGCAGGGGAGGGTCAGAGAGAGAGGGAGTCACAGACTGAAACAGGCTCCAGGCTCTGAGCTGGCAGTCAGCACAGAGCCCGACGCGGGGCTCGAACCCACGAACAGCGAGATCATGACCTAAGCGAAAGTCGGACGCTTAACCGACTAAGCCACCCAGGCGCCCCTCACTGTAAATTTTTTATTTATTCTTTTTTCTTTTTTGCTTTTCAGACTCAACAATTTCAAATGACATATCTTTAGGTTTGCTAATGTCTTTCTTCTGAGTATTTGAGTCTGTTGCTGAATCCCCATAATGAAATTTTCAATTCAGTTATTATATCTTTCAGCTCCAGAATTTTTGTTTGTTCTTTTTTAGAATTTTTATTTTTTGATGCTCTCATTTTGTTCATGGGTCATTTTCCTGATGTCCATTAATTCTTTCTCTGTTTTTCTTTACCTCTTTGACTATATCTAAGACATTTATTTAAAAGTCTTTGTTTAGTAAGTCTTGTATGTATGTGTGTTTTGTCAAGTCTGGTTTCTGGAGAATAGTTTTGTTCCTTTGAATAAGTCATGTTTAACTGTTCTCTTGTATTCCTTATGACCTTTGTTGAAAATTGGGCATTTGAAAAAATAGCCTCTTATTCTATTCTTTGCAGACTGGTGTGGAAGACTTTTACTAATGGTTAAGCTTCTGAGTCTTGAGATTAGCCCAGAGTAAAGTTCTTTTGAGGTCTTTTTGGGCATGTATCTCTTTTGGGTCTGTGCTTGTGCTGTTTTTGTTTGTTTGTTTGTTTTCGAATTTTACCCAGCTTTTAAATGTCTTAATTTGCCAAACGGTCTCCCCCGACTGCTTCTTTTGAGGCCTTAGGTAGCTTATTGTATTCCTATGCCCATAATCTCTTACACCCAGGGGTCTATGGGCTATATTCTCCCTGTGGTTTTCATGTGCGAGGATGCCTACCCCTACCTTCCATGGATTCCAGCCTGAGATCCAATCAATGCTCTCATTTTCTGTCTAAGCTCCAAATCAGATGGACACAAATCAGTCTGCTGGGCAACCCACAGACAGATCAGAATGCTTTAAGCAAGTTCCACATTGGTCCTTCCATTTTAAGGAGGGAAGCAGGAATTGTACCACTTCTCTCTCCCTGTGCCATACTGTGTCTGGGAGGGCTTAGGAAAAGGTCAAGAAAAACAACAAAAATTTTGTTATCTTTAACAAATATATTTTTTAATTTGGACATTCACATGCTTGCTATAAATCTATGACTCATTCCTAGAGCTTCTATAAGGTTATTTTAGTGAGGTTGTAGTTGTTTATTTAATATTTCTATGGGAGAACAAACATCTAGAACTTTCTAATCTGCCATCTTTTTGACATCACTCTTTTTTTTTTAAATATTTTTTATTTATTTCTAGGAGAGAGAGAGAGAGACAGCGTGAGCAGGGGAGGGTCAGAGAGAGAGGGAGATACAGACTCTGAAATTGGCTCCAGGCTCTGAGCTGGCAGTCAGCACAGAGCCCGACGCGGGGCTCGAACCCACGAACTGCGATATCATGACCTAAGCAAAAGTCGGATGCTTAACCGACTAAGCCACCCAGGCGCCCCTTGACATCACTCTTGATGAGGGTTTTGTTTTGATTTGTTTTGGGTATTTATTTTCTTTGGTCCTCATTAACCTTTTTGGATCTATGTTTTAGTGTTCTTCATAATTTTGGAAACTTTTGGTTATTTTTTTTTGTTTTTGCATTTACTTGTGTTGACTATCTTCAAATTCATTGATACCTTGCTGCCTCTAATGATGAGTCTGTCAAAAGTATTCTTTACTTCTGTTATTGTACTTTTTCTTCTAGAATTTTCTTTTGATTCTTAGTTTCTATATCTCTGCTTAGATCACCCATTTATTCTTGCATGTTGTATAGTTACTTTATTAGAGCCATTAGCATATTTGATATTGTTTTTAAAAAAATTCTCAGTCTGATAATTCCAAAATGATAATTGTTCTATCTCTTCATACTGACTTTTTTCTTGCCTTTTGGCATGATTTGTAATTTTTGGTGAAAACAGCATATGATGTTTTGAGTAATAGGTACTGAGGTAAAAAGTGTTTAATGTGATGATTTATGTTAATTAATCTAGCAGTTGGGCTATATTAACATTTATTTTAACTGTGGGAACCAGACCTCAAATTTCTATAGTGTCCATATTTTTATCCCTATTTTTGATTTTGTTGCTTTCCTAAATACCCCACCTAGAGAGAGTGTGTGTTGCAGATTTTTCAGCTTTAGTCTACTCTTATTTCCTTTCTGATTTACTTTCGTCTTCAAACCACCTTGTACCACTGAAACAGACAGGCTACCAGTTATGGATGAAACCTTAAGCTCCTTACAGAGAAAACTAGTGTTAAACTTTCTTCTCCACATGGTGTGTAACTGGCCAGTGAGGAAAGTAATGAAAGGCAGCAGATTTCCTCATGAGCTGTGTATTGGGATATCTGTGAACCTTGGGGAATATTTGAAATCCATTTATTTGAGGTCTAGATCTTTCTCACTCTCTGTAATAGATTCCTACATTGAAGGACACTCATAATCTTGCCTATGGGCAGTCATGCCTGTCTGGGAGATCCCAAGACCACACCCAGGTTTTGTCATTCACTGTAAGAACTCACAGAAACTTATATTTATGCTTGCAATGTATTACTGTGAAAAAATACCGATTAAAATCAGCAAAGGGAAAAGATATCTGAGGCAAAGTCCTAGAGAAAACACGTATAGGTTTCTAGGTGTCTTTTCCCAGTGGAGTGGCATGAATATGCTTTTTTCTTTCCCAAACAACATATGACAATACAAATGAAATGTTGATAGCCAAGAAAGCTAAGCTTGAGCTTTGGTGTCCAGTATTTTTATTGGAATTCAGTCAACTAGGCATGCAGTACTTGTGTGACTAATCTCAGCTACTCAAATTCCTGCCTTCCAGAGCAAAAACAGGACTTCTCCATAAATTACATATGTTAGCATAAACTATATGATGGAACTGGCCCATGGCCTCAGGCATACAAAAACAATCATTCACCATAAAAAGCATTGTTAGCATAAATTATCTCATCAAAGTTGTATGCTATGATGTAAGGCCTCAGGCATACAAAAACATTCATATTAGGCAGAATATTTGAAGGGCTCAAAGTTCTTCTCCCAAGGGTTGATCCCAGATATAAGCCTTCCTTGCCAGTGTGAAGAGTTTATGTAATCAGATGTCTGCTGACTTAACTCTTTTACTGCACAATGCCTCTATGTGTTCCTTCCCATATTGACTCTGTGCTTGGCCATGTGATTTGCTCTGGCCAATGAGATATCAGCAAATAAGACATAAGCAGTTGGCTTCATAAGCCTTTTTCTTTTTGAAATACTGCTGCTATGTTAAGAAGCCAATAAGAATCATATGGAGAGAAATTTTCATCAATTTCATCTATCTGAAGTATGCTCAATCAACCCACCAATTATGAGAAATAATGACTTGTCTTTGTTTTAAGCCACTACATTTTGGAGCAATTTCTTATACAGCAAAATATAACTGATACAAAAATTGGCTTCAGAAGTTTCACCAATCCCAGAAGGGAGCTGATTGATAGGACTAAGTCTACTCTATTTTACTGAAGTCAAAAGAATAAGATGAGAACACTGAATTCATAGCACAATAATCATAATGTCCTGTTAAGACAGAAAAAAAAAAAGATAAGGATAACCAACCCCACAAAAACCAGACTATAAAGTGTATCATGGTAAACTGTATGGGAATAATGTACAGATATCAATGAGTATGTGTGTAAAAATTTCTAGGGTAACCTCTACACAAGTATAGAAGAAGAGTAAAATAAAAATAAAATATCCAACAAAAGACAAAAATAAGGGGAAGATGTAAAAATCTGAGATAAAAAACTTTAAATAAGATCGTCAAAATAAATCAAATTGTGTTAGTAATTATAATGTAAATTATTAGACATAATGCTTCAGTTCAGTTAAAATATAAAGATAAATGGATGAAAAACTCCAACTATATGCTGTTTACTATAAAGAAATGTAAAAACTTGGAATAATGAAATGTTCAAAAAAAAAATTAGAAATACAGCTAGGCAAAAGAAACTAAACAGCCTGATAGTTATTTGTATATAATGCCGAATAGATTTTAAGGTAAAAGAGAATTCGTTTCTTGAGATCTTAGGTTGTCTGATGTTGGCATAAATTATATCCTAGATAAATGATCATTATGAATGGTTGGATATACATAGTACTTTTATATTTCAGAATATATTAGATTTATATCAAGTGTTTTGTTAATTTTTAAGTTTATTCTATCACAGGATACATTTCTGTAAAATATATACCAAAATAATGTCTTACCATCTGGTATAAATATAAACAACGTATTTGTAAATTTTGATCAATTTATTAAAAGCCTGATTTAGTGACAGCAATTATTGTTAGAGTTAAATTTCCTTGAGTGGTGAAATGATTTATTCTAAGACAAGAATGAACCCTTGTATCTATAGCTTTGATAATTCAAAGGAAACAAAATAATTAAAGATTTTAATATTTTAAAAATTAAATCTCATATAGATTGACTAAAAACTTTTTAGAAAGGTTCAAATATCAGCTTGCAAGATTTAAAATTTTCAATAGAAAAAGAACTCTATAGATGTAAAATAAAATCATGAGACTCTTATTTTCAGACCAGCAGCCCATACAGGGAAGATAAACTTCAAAATAATAGGTTTTAAAACCCATTAGAGACAAAGCCCCAAATGAACTGAAATCCAGGAAGTGAGGAGCCCATTATAGGAAAGGAAAGAACCACAGCTTCTCTCATCTTTGGCAGAACTGTTGAAAGAGAAGGAATACACCATAGACTCGGAAAAGAGAAGCCAGTCAAAATTTGAATCAAATTTTAATGACCACATGTGGGCTTGTTTGAAAGACTAGACTTTCTAGTCACAGAGCAAGTGCCCACCTGTGACATTTTGTTTCTATACGTTTTTAATGAGAACCAAAAGAAGGAGCCAAAAAAGGAAAGCTGAGTAAAAGGCAGAGAGGAGGAGGACAGGGAGCTGAGAAAGACCTCCTGAGACACTCGAGAATGAACTACCAACACTGGGGGACTGGTGGAGGGTAGCTGAGAAAAACCCTACTGGGGCCCTTGGGACTTTCCAGGAGTATCAGACTGCTGTCTAGGAAGACACAGGTGGACAGTAGGACTGAAAGACTGAGAAAACAGGGAGCGTAACTAGAGAGCAACACTGATTTCTCTGCTATCCAAGAAGCAGGCAGCCATATTGGAACATGAGTGGAGAGTAACCACAGTTACCTGAAATACAGGTAAAATTTTGGAATCATACAAGTCCTCAGGTCCAAGGCCCTGATGAGAGAGAAATCCTGACCCTGCTCAAAGCATTTGAAGTCTGTGGTGAAGTGAATCAAACTAAAATTTAAAAAGATTAAATACAGCCCTATTCTAGATCAAATTGATATAGATTCACCACTACAGTGACTGGATGGACAAAAGAAAGTCTGCTGGGACTTACTATGTCAGTCTTTACTGGTCTTTAATAGAAATGTCTAGCATATAAAAATTAAATTGTAACACATGGAAGGAAGGGTGGATAGATGTGACTCAAGGTCAAGAAAGGTAATAGTCAATAGAAGTAGACTAAAGGATGGCCTAAACAGAATGATCTGACAGGGTATTTAAATTAATTATAATAAAAATAGTAATAAGTCTAGAAGGGAAATTGTGACATTTTTATTATTTTATTTTATATTTTATTTTATTTATGTTTTAATGTTTTATTTATTTTTGAGAGAGAGAGAGACAGAGCATGAACAGTGGCAGGGGTGTGGGCAGAGAGAGAGAGGGAGACACAGAATCTGAAGCAGGCTCCAGGCTCTAAGGTGTCAGCACAAAACCTGATGTGGGGCTCAAACCCACAGACTGGGAGATCATGACCTGAGCTAAGTCAGACACTTAACTGACTAAGCCACCCAGGCGACCCTGTGACAATTTTATAAAAAGAAATGTTAGCAGAGATTAATCTAATGGAAATGGAAATTTCCAGCAGCCAAATAGAGATGATAGAAAAAAAAAAATATGATTTTAGAAATGGAATATTAAATGTGTTTAACAGCATACTGAACACTGCAAATGAAATATCAGTGAAATAGAAGAAAGATCAGTAGAAACTATACAAATTGAAAAAGGAAAAAAGTCAAAAGGAACAAAATATTTAAAATATATGAGGCAATAAGAAACAATCTAATATATGTATTGCTGGAGTCTATGGGGAAGAAGAAATCTCTGAAGAGATAATGAGAGAAGTCTTTTTTTTCTTTTTTAATGTTCATTTATTTATTGATTGATTGAGAGAGAGAGAGCGCGCATTAGCAGGGGGTGGGGGCAGAGAGAGATGGGGAGAGAGAATCCCAATCAGGCTTCCCATATTTAGTGCAGAGCCCAACATAAGGCTCAATCCAACAAACCTGGGATCATGAGCTGAGACAAAATCAAGAGTTGGTTACCAACTAAGCCACCCAGGCACCACTGAGAGATGTCTTTCAAATCTCAGTAAAATATATCACCTAAACAGTCTAAGAAGTTCAGCAAACTCCAAGCAGAGCACATACAGGCAATTTGTATTACACCTAAGCGTATTACAACAAAGCTGCTGAAAACCAGAAGTAAAGAAGAAATTTCAGGGGCACCTGGGAGCTCAGTTGGTTAAGCATCAAATCTTTGGTTTCTGCTCAGGTCATGATCTCATGGTTCTTGAGTTTAAGCCCTGCACTGGACTCTCTACTGTTAGCACAGAGTCAGGTTTGGATCCTCTGTCCCCGCTCTCTCTGCCCTTCACTGGCTCGTGTGCACACACGCGCGGCATTCTCTCTCAAAAAATAAATACATATTTTTAAAAAAGAACAAATTTAAAAAACAGTCAGAAGGAAAAAAAAAGTCATATTACATACTTGGAAAAATGAAAGGAAATGATAATGAAATTTCCTCATAAATAATGAAGACCAGATGACAAATTAAACCATACCGTTAGAGTACTAAAAGAAAAAGCCTTTAAATCTGAATTTTGTATTGGACAAAAATATTCTCCAAAAATGGAGGGAAAATAATGACATTCTCACAGAGATAAGAGCTGAGAGTCCTCTGTAAGAAATGCTATTAAAAAGTTCTTTAGGCCAAAAGATAGTGAATGATGCCAGATGTGATTCCAGATCTTTACCAAGGAACGAAGGACATCAGATCAAGTAAACGTCTGAATAGGCCAGTGTAAAAGACATTTTGCTACCTTTGTAAAGCTCTCTCTCTCTGTCTTCCACCCTGTCTCTCCTTCAGTGAATGTGTGTAATTATATTAATTTAATAAAATATTGACTGTTTAAAGCCAAAATAATCATAAGCTAGCTGGGGGTTTATATTTTACAGACCAGTAAAATATAAGACAAAAGAATACAGAGGCAGGGGATGCATAATTAAGTTATACTGTTTAGGGCTCTTACCATATTTGTTAAATAGACTATTATTTCAAATGTCTTTGTAACTCTTCTGAGATGATCGGTAAGCTGTATGTTTATTAGGAGTGCTCTTCACATCCCAACCTGTGTCAGGAAGGAGCTGAAACAGGATCAGGGAGAGGGAGCAGATTTGTGATAAAGAACCAATCAAAGCCTCCATCTATTTCATGTGTGGCTTTGAGTTGGCATAGCTCTCAGATTTGTTCTGGGTTGGGATTAGGGAGCAGGCCTATTCACCCTTGGGATGAGCAGTCATTAGACACTGACTGCAAGCAAACATGAGCTTTGAAGAGGCAGTTTTATTCAGCTGAGGCCATCCTGAAGATAACTGACAATGAACAGAGATGCTTCCAAAATCTGGGATGAGTTCTTTGTTCCTGAAGGTGAATATCCATGATGTGTGTGTTGGCACAGGATTGGAGAACTCGGTAGAAGTACATATACCTGGGTCTTCCTATTGTCATTTTAGGAGGTTGAAACTGGTGGGGGGGGGGTAGGTGGAAATATTAATTTTATCTTTATATATCTTTCCATTTTTGTATCTTTTGCAAATATTTCTTAAAATTTGTAAAGACTCACAAAATGATATTTTAATTTCAGCATTTTTTTCAGTTTCTCGTCTTTTTTCAGTTGATGCTGATTATCATTGAAAAAATTTTTTTCATGTTTATTTTTAAAGGAGAGAGAGGACAGAGCTTGAGCAGGGAGGAACAGAGATAGAGGAAGACACAGAATCCTAAATGCGTTCCAGGCTCTGAGCTGTCAGCACAGAGCCTGAGGTGGGGATCAAACTCACTAACCCCGAAATCATGACCTGAGCTAAAGTTGGGCACTTAACCAACTGAGCCACCCAGGGCCCCAATGCTGATTATCATTTTTGAAGATGATGGTCATCATCATACAAATCAGAATTTAAAGGAAAATAAGAATATTTCCTTAGCAAGTTTATTGAATCTGAAAGATTTCCTTATCTATATTCAGTACATCAGATTTTCTTCTCATTTTTAAAGCTGTGAGTGGGTGAAAATACTATTCTTGCTACCTTAGTTGCCAACCAATGATACATCTTTTTGAGCAGAAAACCAATTAGTAGTTATTCTTATACTGTGGTTGGATGTAAGAATGCTCTCATATAGAAAAAAAAAAGTGCACTATTAGCCAATAATAGATTTTTCCTTTGGCTTAAGGTAGTTCCTGATCATAGGCTCAGTCCATACTTGAGTTTGATTTCTAGCCTTGTGCATTTCACTTCTTTTAAACATCAGTAATACTGAACTGGAGGATTGTAAAGGTTTATGGAGAAAACTAGTCATGGTCTGAGAAGGACAACTAAAACAGAGGCCAATAAGATAACATGATTTTCTGTATCAAAGGTATGTTACTGCTCTCTTGTTTTCTTCAATTTAAAAATAATTATAATGGGCAAATGTAGAAACAACTTGGTTTTAGAGCTAGTAGTTATTATTTTGAAGGGAAATTTGATGAGAATAAATGTGATGACTGTAAATTGATATTTGAATAATAATCATACATAGTTATTTCTCTAATACAAGGAATATATGAAAACTGTTTGTATGTTGGTAGGGCAACTTACGTTCTGACTAAGTGTTACTAAAAGCCAATAATTTATTATCCATCATTTCTCTTACCTAAGAAGCAGATGTCCTCATTAAACCTATGAATGTAAGCTGTTTTGTAAAATCATATAACTTCTGCAAAGTAGTTATTCAAAGTGAAGGCAGTATTATATCAGTATACTTCAAAATCAGTAGGTTTTGAGGTATTTCTTTTTGACTTCTAAATAGTAATAGAAATTCTGTATTTTCTGACAGAAACTTAACAACACCATATACCACCTCCAAGACAGTATTGATTATATCACTTTATAAAATCTTCTCCCTGAGGTTTAAGTTACTGACTTTAGCATCTTATTGGTCTGATAATTGCATTTCAATTTGTTTTGGGAAACCATGCCTGGATTAATTGAGTCAGTATAATGTTGGTAGTAAACAATAATAGGAAATATTTGTCTGTTCAAGTGCTGTTATTGCCTTTAACCATTTTGAATTATTAAACCATCCAAATCAATATTGCTCACTTATTTTTAATAATGAGTTCAATGGCATGAAAGTAAACAGTTTTAGGAAATGACTTTCTTTTTGAAGCCCAGCACATGTTGCTATGTATGCAGAGTGGGGAGTGAAGTACAGCAGCTTTTGGCAGTTTTAAAATTATTGTTAATTAACTTTTCTGCTCAAATTCCTGCAAGCTCAACTGTAGTTGATGACTTATCATGCTACAGCCAATAAATCCTGAAGTAATTTCATAAACATAGTTATTTAACCTAAATTGGATTCTCCATCAATTGAGACAAATCAATTTTTAAATGCCACATTATTGTATTTTAATAATACTGCTTCATGTTTATATTGGTTTACACTTAGATAACTTAACATTTGTGTATTCTAATATTTCTGCAAAGCACTAAAATAGGAATGTTATTAATAGCCATGCGTATAGAAAATATACTTAAAATATATTTACTTACCAAAATTGATATGTAACAAGGATATACCATGGTGTTTGATGCAAAGAAAAGTGAACTATGCATCAGGAGCTCTCAGCTACGTTTTCAACTCTACCACCCATAATTTGCATGAAATCCAATAAGTCATGTAATTTACAGAGGCTCAGTTTATGCTTTGGCAAATGGAAAAAATGTATCCAATTCTTGTAAAGATATAGAATTAGTGTATCAGAAATGCCTTATAAAATATAAGGGATTTACAGACACCAAACATTATTCTTATTGTCTATTATTTTTTTTATCAATTTGAATTTGTGAAATTTGCATTCTACATTTCTATGCAGATCTGTTTTATGATTATAATGGCTCCAATTTTTCCAAGGTTATCATGGATTGTATATATTATTTTAATTTAATATTTAATATGACTTGCCTTAGGGGTTTCTATATTCATAAAACAGATGTAGAAAATGATTGATCAGAGAGCATAATATGCAAAGAAGACTGTAGGTTAAATAAAAGTCTGGGTTAAACGATTTGATTCTGAAAGAATTTCAGGAGTGATGATTTATTTCCCATTAGTTTAGTCAACATGGAAATAAAACTTTGGTTTATTTATATGGAACATATGCTTAAAATGCATGCTGCAACAGGATATAGAAAGTAAAATTCTACTGAAACCCTAGTTTACTATTTTCTGAAAAAAAAAGAAAGAGAATGGGAGAGAGATTCATGTATTCAGTTTCTTGATAGCTATTTCTGGTGTTAAGCATGTCTAAATCATTCATTCATTCATTTATTAATGCAGACATGTGTTGCCTATATGTTACATGATCATTGCTGGTGTTCACTCTACAAAGTTTGTGAAAAAGAGCTCTGCTTCTGTGTACTCCCAGTACAGTGGGGGAAGCCAAGATGTAAGAGAGGACTACAGCAATGCAGTGTGTGCCATAATGGACACATGTCTAAAATGTCAGACACATCAAGGAAAGGTATAATTGAGAATGTTGGGAATCCTTCTCATAGGATAGATATTTGGATCTAGCTTTTACATAAAGCCTTCTGTTTTTATCTCTGTTCTCACATTTTTTTTCCCAGTGAGAGAAATTTCAATATTATAGTTTATTTCTCTCAATCCTTATTATTAATTCTTAACGCTCTGCTTACATCATCTCATGAAAGTTTTGGTTATGCAATGGTCCCCTACTTTCACATTGTCAGTTTACAGAGAGGGAAGTAGATGCTTCAGCCTCAAAACTATTCTTGGAAGACAGAGGACCATGAATGGGCATTCTGACTAGAATCCAGGATACTGCCTCTCCTTATCTATTTTTACATTGTGTTCTTTTTTAAAATTTTTTTTTAATTTTTTAAAAAAAATTTATTTCTGAGAGAGAGAGAGAGACAGCGTGAACAGAGGAGGGCCAGAGAGTNAATTTTTTTAAAAAAATTTATTTCTGAGAGAGAGAGAGAGAGACAGCATGAACAGAGGAGGGCCAGAGAGTGAGGGAGACACAAAATCTGAAACGGGCTCCAGGGTCTGAGCTGTCAGCACAGAGCCTGACGCGGGGCTGGAACCCATGAACCATGAGATCATGACCTGAGCCGAAGTCGGCCGCTTAACCAACTGAGCCACCCAGGCACCCCATACATTGTGTTCTTAATTCCATCCAAATTCAGAAAGCATATGAAGGTCATACATATATGTAATTTATGTTTTTATTTTATGTATTCATTATTTGTATCCAATTTCAAATCTACTTTTGGTGACCACAAGCTGATGAAGGATTTTCAGAGAGAGAGGGGAGGACAGTGAAAGAGGATGAAAAGAGAAGGAGAGATTGAGAGAAGGAAAGAATAGGTAGGGAGGTGGAGGGGAGACAGATGGAGGGAAGGATGAAGGAAGAGAGAGACACAGAGAGAGAGAGAGAGAGAGAGATTTACATTATTCACTATAGTTAACAAAGCAATTCACTGGATGTGTAATATGGGGGAAAAATTCTGTGGTTACTGTTAAAACGTAATTTGTCTTGTTGGATTTGTAAAGGTTACTCAAGAACATAATTATTTCAATCCATGAAATCTCAAATGCCTCTTCTGAATGAAAATATAATTATATTTCTAAGGTTTTAGAGACAGGACTCTATGAAATAGGAAACATTAAATTGAATGTGAAATTTTGGTGCTGGTTCTTTTGTGTCCCAATGCTGGTCACCCCTCTTCTCCCAGAAGTCGTTTACCTTTCTGCCCTGATACTTCTACTGATTTTTGAGTTCAGTGTAAACAGATTCCTTTTGTGCACTGATTCCTCATTTCATGGAAATTAACTTGGCCATTAGCAATGCTATAGTTGAAAGAAAATTAATGTCAACTTTTTATTAATTCCATGGATCTTGTAAAGCCCCAGTAAGAAGTTCTTAATGCCCAGCTGGGAAGTGACTATGTATTCCCATTATCATATCAGGCCCCAACTCCATTCAGGTTTCCAGGCTTTGTTTTATTCCTTTTGCTTGCCTTTCAGCAGCTAATAGTCTACATTAAGGGGACAATTCTACATCATAGAAATATCAATATTTAACCATTATGATCTTTTTAAGTTTGTTTTATTCTTTTGGAGGTGGTTCTCACCAAACAATGGGATTGGATTCAAAGCCAGTTTTTTTTTTCCTCAAAATAATTACTCCTAGGTCCTCCAATTGTGAATTTTCTTTTGAAATCATTACTGCTATCTAATCTGTGTTCACTGGTGATAATTATGGATTTACCATTTTGAAAGAAAATTTGGTACTTCTGCTATTTTTAAATGAGTATCAAATTTCACCATAGGGGATTTAGACAATACTAGCTTTATTTTTGTGCTGATTATTTCCTACCAAGACTAATTACTCCTGACATCAATTTTTCTTATTTTCTTATTTTAAAAAATTTATAAATGTTCATTCATTTTTGAGAGAGACAGAACATAAGAGGGGGAGGTGCAGAGAGAGAGGGAGACATAGAATCTGAAACAGGCTCCAGGCTCTAAGCTGTCAGCATGGAGCCCGACATGAGGCTTGAACCCACAAACCGTGAGATCGTGATCTGAAGATGGACACCCAATCGACTGAGCCACTCAGATGACCCTAATTTTTCTTATTTTCCATGTTATTTGCTAAAACTAATTTTTTTCTCTATAGCATCGTATACTAGGTAATGATTTAGGTAAATTGTTCTGTTTGGTCAGAACAATAATTTCCATTTCCAATAATTTCTAATAATTTCAATTATGGTTTCTTTAAATTAGATTTATATTTGTATTTAAGAATATGTGAGCAAACTGTGAGACATTCTTCTCAGATATTCTAGACCGTTCTATCGTCAAAGTTACTAACTCAATTGAGTTACATTCCATACATTTTGGTCACTTAGTAAGTTAATAATTAAAATTGAGCATTTTTTCTGTGTTAGACCTTGTGCTGTTTCCATGCATTATTTCATTTGATTCTCGTAATTAAAAAATTACCCTGTAACAATAATAAACCTGTAAGGGTTCCACATTTATAGAAAAGAAACTGAGACAAAATGAGGCTAAACAATTTGCCCACATCACAGGCTGGTATGTTGTGGGCCCAGAGCTGGCATTGGAGACAGTGTGACTCAAGGATTGTTCTTTTCACTCTTTCTTGGACCACATCAGCAGAAAAAAGGCCATGTACAAACAGAGGAATCAAAGAGGTGTGTTTTTAGTGTATACATAAAGTAAAATGTTTACATATTCTACATGCTGTTTTATAGTCTTTATCTCTACTTAGAAATCTGTCTAATTTTTTTTTCTGCAGTAGGATAAATACTCTTCTCAAATATGATGTAATAATGATGTCACAAATATCATAGCATAAATAAACCATGATTTACTTAACAATTCTCTACTTTTGGATTTTTATATTGCTTTTAATTTTTGGTATCATAGAAAGATTAACACACAGATTAATCTGGTACACAGATTTCTTAGCTTAGATTGCCATACCAAAATAGAATAAACTGGATGTCTTATAAACAACAGAAATTAATCTCTCACAGTTCTGAAGGCTAGATGTCCAAGATCAGGGTGTTAGCATGGTTAGGTTCTAGTGAGAGCTCTCTTCCAGATATAGACTGCCAACTTACTGCATCGTCACATGGAGAGCTTTTGAGTTAATCTAAAGAAAAGTTTCCCTGTATGGGTCTGAAATAATCCAGTGACAGTTCTTAAAAGAGAATCTTAGGCCCTCTCTGTGTTCAGAGGTACTTTCCTGTTGACTTCGATTAAGGAAGCCACTGTGACTTCTGCTGCAAGGACATGATTCTACTGCCAACAAGAATGACCTTGGAAGCAGATTCCTCCCATCTGAAGACTCCAGGTTAGAGTATCATGCAGTGAACATCTTGAAGGCAGTCTTGTAGGAGCCTGGGCAGAGGACCCACCTAATCCTGCCTGGATTCCTAATCCATGGAAACCACAGTAAATGTGTGTTGTTTTAAGCCATTAAGTTTGTGGAGCCAATGGTGTCTGTCCCAGTCAGAGTCTGAAGTCTAGAGAATTTCATAGTGTGAGCCCTGATGTGAATTAAAGAGAAGATGAGCAAGCCAACTCAATAGTCAGAAAGTGAGTGAGTTCTTCCTTCCACAATGGTTTGGATAATACCCACTCCACCCACACTAGGAAGGATAATCTGCTTTATTCAGTCTACTTATCCAAATGCTATTTTTATCCTGAAAAATCCTTGATATATACCCATAAATAATGTTTAGTCAAATATCTAGGTCCCCAGTTGTGATCAACTTGACATATAAAATTAACCATTACAGGACATATCCAAATATGGAGCAAGGTAGGGGCCCAAGAAGCAAAACATTCTGTGGAAGAGGGCAAGATATCAAAGAGAGAAAAAGTTGATGATGACAAAGGGATATTTACTTGGGATTTCTTTCAAATGATATGCTTTAGATTCTGCATTATACACTCTTATTGATGAAATCTTTAGTTCAGTTTACACTGCTCATTTACTGTCTGAGATTAATTGTAATCTTTAGATTAAGTCTCAGAGATATAAATTTTGTTGAAATCTGACATGGCATTCCCATCAGAAACAACTAACTCTGTGAGGTAGATTCTTGTTCTGTGTTTATTTCATTAAGTTGGAGTTTGTGTTTCTGAATTATTTTTCTTGTAGAGTTTTGGTTAGTGTTAGCTGAAGGAAGAACTTGTGTCAGATTTGAAGAATATAAGTGAGGGAAATGGTCATTACTCACAGACAATTGGGATGGTCAGAAACAGAAATCCCAGCTTTCTGAGCCCTTGTCCTGTATTGAACTTATTTTCTGGATGGGTAGGCCTACTGGCCAACAGTGACAACAGATCCAGATTAGATACTTGACTGTGGGCACACAGATAAACAAAGTCCATGGCTTCTCATGGACCTCCCCAGAAACTGCCTCTTGTAGTCTTGTTTTAGTGGTTGAACAAGCTTGGAGTCTTGGATTTTCCAGAAAACTCTGACTTGTGTACAATATCAGTGTGTCAGGCAAATTAGTAACTTCCTCTCAGGCTCCAACTCATTTTTCCAGATGTCCAGTCCCAAGATTATATATTGGATTTATTCTCAGAAGCTTGTAGTAGCTCTGCTTTCTTGACTGCATACTGAGTAATAGACATGGTTATTTATTTATTTTTAATACTGAGGTTCAAAAACATTGATTGATTTGCCCCAAAGTTTAGAATTTGTAAGTGGCAGAACTTGGATTTAACCTAGGCTAGTATAACTATAAATCAGGGATCCTGAATTTAAATGGCCTAGAGGAAAGTCAAGTAAGGTAAGAGAATGACACAAGCTTACAGTAAGTAACATTTCTCAGACAGAAACAACTGGAATGTTCTAGTACATAGCTCTGTAAAGCATGTATTCAAATTACACTGAGAGCCAACAGCTTAAATTATCAGTGTAAAAACACTTGCATTTAGTTTAGGTCAATGAATTCAGTCTTTTCCCAGTGAGAAAAAAAGTAGGTGAATGTAAGCTACACTTAAATTACTAAAGACCCCCAGAGACAGTTTTTGCACTAAAGGAGACTGGTCAGAAATTAAAACTAAACCTCAATATTTTATTGATTAATCATCCTATGTTCAGTTCTAGATGATTGTTACTATGTAGAATATCTGGCTTGATGTGGCCTGAGTTTCTGATATGCCTTGAGTGAATTTTCAAATAGAGTTTTCCAAATTGAATTTTTGTTTGTTTGAAAAAAAAAAAGTACAGATATTGGAGTCCTGGCACTGTAGGTCATTTATATACTAGGGAACATTCTACACTATAAGTCCCTATCACTCTTGACACTTTTACACATTTAGTATATGCTTGTGGCTGAGAATTTTTAAGTCTGGAGAAATATGTTAACTAAATCATAAATATTTTTGGATAAAATATTCTTGTATATGAAAGCTAAAAGATTCAGCTAAAGTTGCTGAATCATCTGTTCTGGTGTGTTCTAAAAGTTATTTAGAGAACTCACAGGGCTAGGAATAAGAAAATGAGACCAGAGTTCTCCACACCGTCCAATCCATTATCAGTTGTTAGTAACAAACTAATGTGTTTTAATTTATCCCCACTATTAGTCCCAAGTGTACATTATTTATGGCTCATTCTAGTATTTTGATTCTTCTTATAATCACTCATGAAAAAATATGGTGTTTAATCAAGTACTATCATAATTCCTACTCAAAAAATCATCAATGGATCATGAAAATCTATATGATAGAACTATCAATTTTATTTTACTTTTGATAAGACAATTAACATCAGCTAGTGATGACTGAAGTTGTAAATATGTTTTTATAAAATAGAGTCAATAGAGATATAGACTTTCTTTAGCAATATTTTTTATGAAATATTTTCTTTAAGGGGTGTCTGGGTGGCTCAGTCAGTTGCACATCTGATTTCGGCTCAGGTCATGATCTTGTGGTTCATGAGTTCAAGCCCCGCATAGGGCTCTGTGCTGACAGCTAAGAGCCTGGAGCCTGTTTAGGATTCTGTGTCTCCCTCTCTCTCTGCCCCTCCCAGCTTGAACTCTGTCTCTCTCTCTCTCAAAAATAAATGAAACATTAAAAAAATTTAAAATATTTTCTTTAAAAGTGCTAATATGAAAATGACTGAAGCAGCAAATTGCTGCTCAACTATCTTCAATTTCTCTTTATGTTTACTTTGCTAACAGTTAAGAATTCTACTCTTCTGTATTTTGGGAATGACCAATATGAAGTCTATATTATAGTCAGCATTGCAGCTGTCTTTATACCTCAGGAGATATTTGAGTGGAATAGATACAGTTGGAAATGATTTGTAAAAATAATTTTCAGGGCAGATAGTATTGTTCTCTGTATATAATTTCATATCACTTATATCATAAGATTGCAAAACCAAATGATCCAATTTTTTGTTTGACTCCAAAGTCTACTTTTGTAATTTAATTTTGAACTTTTATCATCAAAATTTTACATTTAGACTTCAGGTTTTAGTTCTGACATGTAAAGAGCTTGGAAATTGTCACTTCTTTCCTTACAAAAACAAAAAAAATTCAACAAACTGAAAATCAATGATTTTTCTTGGGCCCATGAGAGGAATGGGTTCTCAGAGCAAACTATCACCTCTAAACCTGGAGAAATAGGCAAATACAGAGTCTCATCTGAGATCAGCTTACCCAGAGCCATAAATTGATAGGAACACTAAAGAATAATTTTGATAAATTGCTAGAGGCTAGCAGGGGATTAGCATGCCATGGGAGCCACAGTTCTGGAAAGCTCCCACACTTCTGGAGCTTTATTTCCAGGAACTCTGCCAGGATTCTTTCAAGATGATCTGAGAAATATCCCTTTCTGTCTCTAGCAGGGGGAGGGAAAAGGTAGTGGTGAAAAATACCCAAGGCCTTTTCTGTGATAAAAGCTTACTTTCTAGGAGGAAAGCCTTTACATGAGCCTCTGTTGAAGGAAAAAACGTCCCTCCTATCTAAAGGAGTGCCTGGGTGGCTCAGTTGATTAAGCATCTGACTTTGGCTCAGGTCATGATCTCACGGTTTGTGAGTTCAAGCTTTGTGGTAGGCTCTGTGCTGACAGCTTAGAGCCTACAACCTGCTTTAGACTCTGTGTCTTCCTCTCTCTTTGCCCTTCCCCTGCTTGCACTCTGTCTGTCTGTCTCTCAAAAATAAACATTGAAAAAAAAAAAAGAAAAAACGTTTAAAATTCTATACCCAATGAAATTGTCCTTCAAAGGAGAAGGAAAAATATAGACTTTCTCAGACAAACAAAAACTGAGGTAAGTTATCATTAGCACACCTGCTTTGCAAGTGTCCAGAGATGTTCTTTGGGCAGAGGGAAATGATATAAGTCAGGAACATGAATTCATATGAAGGAAAGAAGAGCACCAGCATGAAATAAGTTAAGGCAAAATAAATAATTTATTATTCTTACTTTTAATTGATCTAAAAGAAAACTGTTCAAAAATAATAATAGTAACAATATATTGGGTGAGTGTAACATGTGGATAAATTAAATGAAGGACAGCAATGTCACAAGGGGACAGGAGGAAGGAATTGAGTTTATTCTGTTATAAGGAGCCTATAACCACGTGAAGTGGAATAGTGTCATTTGGAGATAGACTTAAATAAGTTAAAAATGTATATTATAAACTCTGAAACAACCACTAAAAGTTTTTAAAAATGAAATATAATTGATCCACTATGAGAGAAGATAAAACAGAATCATATAAAATGCTCAATTAAAACCAAAGAAGGCAGAAAAAGAAGTCTCTGGTAATAAGATGAGCACAGTTACAAATGTTGTTTACATTAATCCCAGTAAATCAATAATCATTTTAAATATTTGTTCTTAAGTTTATTTACTTATTGTGAGACAGAGAGAAAGTGAAAGATGCAGAGAGAATGGGAGAGAGAGAGAATCCCAAGCAGACTCTGCACTGTCAGCACAGAGCCAGATGATCTGTGGGATCATGACCTGAGCCAAAATCATTTTAAATATGATTGGTCTAAATACACCAATTTAAAGGCAGAAATTGTTATAGGAGATAAAATAATGAAGTACAACTATGTGTTGTCTACAAGAAATCTACTTTAAATGTAAGACTCTGATCCATTAAAAAAAGATGGAGAAAGATTCACCATGCAAACACTAATCAAAACAAAACTGGAGTAGCTGTATTAGCTTAGCTAATACTTACATAAAGATAAAAGGGTCAATTCTTTAGGAAGATTTAACAATCATAAACATGTATGACCCAACAACAAAGAATAAAAATATGTTAGGTAAAAGCTGTTAGACTGAATGGAGAAATAGACAAATCTACTCTTATAATTGGAGACTTCAACACCTTGACAGTAACTGATAGGTCAAGCAAGTAGGAGATCAATAAGAATATAGCTGACCTGAGGGCACCTGGGTGGCTCAGTTGGTTAAGCGTCTGGCTTCGGCTCAGGTCATGATCTCACGGTTTGTGGGTTCGAGCCCCACATCGGGCTCTGTGATGACAGCTCGCTCAGAGCCTGGAGCCCGTCTTCAGATTCTGTGTCTCCCTCTCTCTCTGACCTTCCCCTGCTTATGCTGTCTCTCTCTCTCTCTCTCTCTCTCTCAAAAATAAATAAAATGTTAAAAAATTTAAAAAAAGAATATAACTGACCTGAACATTATCAATTCATTTGTTATAATTGATATTTATAGAATACCCATATAACAACTGTGGCATACATGTTTTTCTCAAGCTCACAAGAAAAACTCACCAAGATAGACCACATTCTTGGACATAAAATACATATTTAACAAATTTTAACGACTGGAAATAATACACAGTATCTTCTCAGACTACCATAGACTTAAACTAAATATCAGAAACAGAAAGCACATTTAGCATCCAGATTTGGTTTCTAATGCAGTGCTCCAATAAAAGGAAACAAGGTATCTTGGGGAAATGGCTGAATCTAGGACTGAGACAGATTATTCAAGGTAACACAGGAGCATTGTGAAGTGACAGAAAGTAAGGAAGTGCTAAAGCAATAATACCAATGTGGCATATCTAAAGGACACAGGAACCAATGGAAAGAGCTGCCTGATCAAAGGTAGAATAATTTTATAAGAAATAGAATATTATTGATTATAACCCAGAATATAAAATAAATATCCACAAGGCTATAATATCCTAAAAAGTCATTGAAAAAACAAATTAATGGAGAACAGACTAATCTTCCATGAAAATAATTCCCAATATTTAATGTAGCTAAATAACCCTTAGGTATAACTGGTAATGTCACATAAAAATTGTACTTGAACTCCTAGTTTTCAGTAAAAATTTTACTTTCTTGCTTTCCTCTACCTGGAATCCTTTAGTCTGAAGTCTGTCGAGATCCAGAATATAAATATCTGATTTCTGTGGGGGCTAACAGTCATGGTAGCTAGGAGTAAGCTTTGGGGAGTCTAACTGCTCCTTATATAATTATTACAAAGAAAAAACCCAAACACACCCCTGTTTTCAGCTCCAACATCAACACTGCTTTGAGTTCATGAAGCCTACAATCCTAAGTCTTTCTGGAGTTCTGTAGTGGCAAATGAGTTTTCTCCTCTTTGGTATTTCCGTCAACATTTAGGTATGATTTTCCTCCTTTCTAGTCATACTTCCTTCCACTTATAGCCCTCATATTTTGAGATTCAGGGTTGCAGATGCCTCCCGTTTTTACCAATGATAGTTTTTGATTCTATGTCTTGTTCTCCTTGTTGTTTTAGAAGTGATTTTTTTGAGAGAAGGGTACAGACATATCTTTACTTTGTCATCTTGAAATGGAAGTCCACAGATGTCTTCTGAAGGGTCATTGTTATTTGATGACTAATCCCTTCTGACAATGCTATGAAAGCAGGCTGACTAACCTGATAGCTTTCTACCATAACATTCATCAATAATGAAAATGGCCTTTCCAGCAAAGACAATCACTTTGTGACATTTTCAAAGCATGTACATACCCATGAGGAAAATATGAAGTATTTTACATCTTTCAACTCTGCTGTCCAGTTTGGTGTTGTCCAAACACCATCATGTTATTTCTTTTACCTGCTAGTATCTATATAGAGTGTGGCTCTCTTCTAAAATAAACGGACCACTATGTAAGAATAAAGAGAAAATATGGACCTAGAGTTAGGTGATAATACAAATATTTCAAAATTAAGTCACCAGTTGGTCAAAATTTATTCTAATACACATGAGGGGGAGTGAATCTTAGAGATTTCTAACCAAAAGTACAGAATCTATGCTTATTAATTTGAAGAAGAGCTTAGATAAAAGGTACACAATAATCAATATTAATAATATTCCTATTATGTTATTATATGTGAATTATAATTCTTACTAAAATAAAGGAAATATTCCTTTCCCCTTTATTTTCTAACTATATTCATTCATCACATATTTGTTGCCTACTGTCCCATGTTATGAGAATCTATCAGTGAATAAAATAGAAATGCTTGTTTTTGTAGTAACTATGTTCAAGGGAGGACAATAATAACTGGTAATTCTTGTGTAGTGCTTACTGTGAAGCACGTATGGTTCCTTGTTCATTATGCACAGTAACTCACTTCGTCATCCAAAATCTAATAAACTATTAATATGTTTTACACATTAAGAAATCTTGGCACAGAGATGTCAGGTAACTTGGCTAAGTTATACAGCTGGTAATTCATGGCACTGGGACTTGAACTCAGGCCATACGGTAGTCAGAGGCATTAACCTTAACTATTAGACACTGCTTATCTATGGTGTGAGTGTTTTCTGATTTATATACTAAAATCAGTTATCAATTGGGATTATAATTTTCTTCATTTTTCCCTATCTCATCAATAATATGTGACTTCTACAAAAAACTAGGAAACAGAAAATTCGTAAGGAAAATGGAACAGTTGGAGATGGTGTTAACATAGGGAGATGTATATGTGTATATACATGTGTGTGTACATGTATATGTATATTTTGTATATGTATTGGTCTATATGTAAGGTTTTGCAATCTTCATTTTCACTTATATCATTTTTTTAACTGCCAAAATGATAATTTTACTGCCAATAATCTGTTCTGTAGATAGAAGCTCAGGTCTTAACACAAAAGGGTATTTGATAAAAATTAAAGTACCAAAAATTCTTTAGCTAAATATCTGGTTTTGGATTTTTCTTTCCTATCATAAACAAAACTGGAGGTTTTCCTCTGTTAGGATAAATTCTTAGAAGTAGAATTGTTGGAGAGAGAGTAAGCAGATAGAATTTTAAAATATTTTGATCCTTATTGCCAAATTTTCCTTCAGAAAGGTTTTATTTACCAATGCTATACACATGTTCTTTTATTTTCACAGCCAGTTAATCTCAGACATTAATGTTCTTTCTAATCTTTGCCAAACTGAGAAAAAATATAGTATCTCAAGATATGAGTTCTTTTCATTGAGTTTTCTTAGTGATCATATATAACATTTTTTGTTATTATATGAAATATCTTTGACAGACTTGTTTTTCATTTATTATCCTAAGTTTATATTTTGAAAATTTGTTTCTTTTTGTGTGTTTTCTCTTCATAGAATTTCTTCTTACCTATGTAAGCTTGCTATATTTTCTTTTTAAGTGATATATAGAAATTTGTAAGGAAGATTTTTTGTTGTTATTGTTTTGTATGTGGAAAACTAAAGCTAGTTAATTATTATCACTTTTTTCAATCTGGATTTTATGAAGCCTTTATGTGAGCAAAATGATAATACATTATCAATGTTAGTTACCTTATTAGATCATTTTCCTATCAAGATTATTTAATTAACATACCACCAATTGATAAATGAGACATTTAAAAATATGTGATTATTATTCCATAAATGAAACAGTTTCCTTGTTTAAACTTATTCTTTATAGCTGATTGGTGAATATTTGAAAAATAGAAATCTTTTATTATTAGTTATTAATAATGATGATTATTGAACCTCTGTCAAGCTGTTTATAGAATGATAAAGGTGTTTTTTTTTTTGGCACTCACACTAACATAATCACTTTCCTTTTTCTGGTTTTTATTTATTTTATCAAAATAGGTCTCATCTGATCCTAATTTCCTTAAGGAAAAGTAACTGCTATCCAAAATTTCATTTTAGTTCAAAATACATTACTAAATAAATATCCTATGGATTATTTAAAAATATGAAGACGTTATTAGGTAGACTCTTAAATAATGGTAACAGAAACTAAATAAGTAAACTAAAACTATGCTTGTTTTTTAAATGAAAACAAAAAATTAACAGGTTACCTTAAGTTTCTATAAACAGTTCTCTTTGGCAAGGCACCTAAATACACTATCTAGGAGGCTTTTATTTTTATTAAACAAGCCCAAACTCCCTGCTTTTGCCTTGGTATCTAAAAGAGAAAGAGAGAAAAATACAGCAAAGCCATGTCGCCATGGGTCTCTAAAAGCCTGCACTCCCACCCACCGTCGTTTTCCCCATGAGAACGCTGATTGGCCCTTCAGTAGTCACAATTTGCGCTCAAGATGCCTGCCTCCTTGGTAGATTCTCAATACCCATTTACCTCTTGTGTCCATAAGTCTGGCTGATGCACAGTTTTCAAGGTGAATAGTAGCCATTGTAGGACCAAAGCGCTCCCCACTTTTATACAGTATGGAGTCATTTGTATGGGGATATATCAGCTCTTCAAAAACCTGGCCTTGCCTGTCCTGTCCTGGCTGCTTTCAGTCAGCATCCAGGACACTTCCTGGACTGTCCACATCAACTTCAGGGTAAAGCACTAAACAAAGCCAATGCTTTTCTTAACTAGTTTTATATCTTTAACAAATACTTAGGAAACAAAAAAATTTCATTCTTCTTTTAGACATTTGTTTCTTGTCTTAAACCAAGTAGAATTTTTGATAGGGGAAACAATTTAGTAGCACCTGGTAAAGCTTCTTGATGTCACTTAGAATCAGAAAAACAACACAATCGGGGCACCTGCGTGGCTTACACTATTGAGCATATGACTCCTGATGTCGGCTCATGTCATCATCTCACAGTAGGTGAGATTGAGCCCCACATAGAATCTGCATGGAGTCCCCTGACATCACAGAGCCTGCTTAGGATTCTCTCTCACTTTCTCTCTGCCCCTTCCCTGCTGGCACACACTTTTTTTTTTCTCTATCAAAATAAATAAATAAATTTAAAAAAAGAAAAAAGAAAAACAACACAGTTTTTATGCCTCGGTGAAGTCTTCTTGGCAAAATTGCTACTTTGTGGTTTGACACGATTCCATAATTAAGCCATAGCTTGTCTGCCCAGATTTCCATGTGATCTTTCCTTTTTAGCAGCTGCATGCTATTGTATACTAAAAGACTAGTTTACATTCTTGGCCAAATGAAAACTAAGGATAAGAAGAATTACTTAAAGATATGGTTTATTCGGAGATTATACTGGAGATTATCATCATTTTTAATACATATAGAAGAATATTTTAATCTAGTCATCTAAGAACAAAATAATATCGTTAATGCGATAGCTAGATGTTGCAGTGATATCTGTAATATTGTTATGGCTTCTTGGTAGAAAAAAAATCCCTGCCCTGTTGCATTCTATTGGACAGAATTATCATGTCACATAAAGCTGTCAAGTTAACCTGAATTGTACATGTTTGACAGGCAAATAAAGATGAAAATCATTGTTCCAAAAATTGGGGATTATAGATCTCCTACAGAAATATACATGTTCAATTTAATAGTGATAATCCTTCAATTTAGATGAGCAGCATTACTGCCTTGATAATATTTTTTAATATCAAGGGCAGGATTTTATCTTCCACATCAAAAATACTTGGAAAAATTATTACTTGGGGACCTTATGCACACTGTAAAAGTAAAAGTAATGATCTAATTTTTTTTTCTTTGAGATATGAAAGTGGAATTAGAAACCATGCACTTATAGGTTAAAAATAATCTCTTAAAGCTTATTTTCAATCAAATTTTATAACAAATTCAAACTACTTTGTCTCTCTTAAGGGAATTTATTACTACTATTATTTCTTCACTAAACCTGTCCTTTTAAATCTCTAAAAAATGGAAGAACAATTTACTACAATAAGAATGTTTACTGAAAGTGCTTTAAAGAAGCCTTAAGACCTTTAACTGCAGCTTTCATATGCAGGCCTGGCTACTATTTTAATTCAGAAGATAACAAGAAAAAATATAAAGAAAAGTAATGAGCAAGTATCAACCATGCTATCCCATTATTTTAATCAGATTTGCTAATAACTTTCACTTCTATATTTTGATGATAAAGTTAAATTATCTAGTATAAAATGTAATATGAAAGATCCAGTATGGGTTCTTAACTAGTGAGGATTGGAGAGTGCTGAGCAGTTTTTTCTTACTCTTTTTTGTAGAAAATGCTTGTTTTTATTTATTTGCTTATGGCTAGAACTTTATTAAAAAAGGAGAGAGGGAAGGATGAATGGGGACTTCATGTGTTTAGCTAACTTTTGTTGTAGGATCCTATGCACCATATTTTGTGCTTGAAATCATTCACTTGGGCAGGATCACCTCGTTAATAATAGGTGAAGGCAAGATCTAAAGCCCATTCTCTTTGTATTACCACCCTTTTTAGCTGGTAGCTTTAAAATTTGTATAGAAATTATGTCAACAGCAGAGAATGGTCAGCAATAACCACGGAAAATTGAGGACACGAATTGACTATACTCATCAACAGTGCCAGAGGAAATGGACAAGATCACACACTTATTCTACTTTTCTGTTTTTCTTCCTCCCTTCCTCCCTTGTGCTCTCTCTCTCTGTCTCTCTGTCTCTTTCTTTGTCTTTTTCTCTTTCTCTGCCTCCCCCCTCCCTCCTTTCTTTCTTTGCTAAGTAATTGTTCATTTAGTAAGACACTGTATAATAAATGTCAGAGTTTGTGGTTGCTTTTAGCAATGATTCTAAGTATTCTTTAATATATTTAATGAAGGAAATTAATGTTCTTTAATAGAAAATGTATTGTGTTGATATCCTTATTGAGTTAGTTTAAGGGAATTAATCAATCACATGATCTCTGAGATGGGCAAATTCCAAATTTTTGAAGGCATAATTTAAATAATCAATGTGGCAACTTAAAAAGTGTATTTTATTGTAGTAGGAATACTTAACATGGAATTCACCTTCTGAATAGTTTAACTATACAATGCAAAATTGTTAACTATAGCACAATGTTGTACAGCAGATCTTTAGAACCTACTTGTCTTCCATAAATGAGACTTTCTGCCCTTTGATGGCAACTTCACACTCCACTTCTCACTGCCCCAAGTATCTATCATTCTATCCTCTGATTTTATAAGCCTGACTATTTTAGATAAGTCGTACAGTGGAAAGATGTAATATTTGTCCTTCTGTGACTGGCTTATTACACTTAGCATAATGTCTTTAGATTTCATACATGTTGTTGCATATTTCAGAATTTCCTTCTTTTTAAAGGAAGAATAATATTACACTGTATGTATATAACACATTTCTGTTATCCACATTTCTGTTATCTGTCCTTTGTGGACAGATATTAATGTTGTTTCCCTCTTTGGCTGTTCTAAAATTCTGCAATGAACACAGGAGTACACATATCTCTTTGAGATATTTATTTCAATTATTTTGGGTATATACCCACAGGGTAGGATTGCAGTATCACGTGGTAGGTAATTCTATTTTTAATTTTTGGGGAATCTCCATACTGTTTGATATAATGGTTGCACCAGTTTACACTCGCAGCAACAGTGTTACTGGGATTTCAGTTTTTCTACATCCTCATCAACAATTGTAGGGGTGTTTGTTTGTTTTGTTTTGTTTTGTTTTTTGTTGCTAATAGCCACCCTAACACCTGTGTATTGATATCTCTTTGTGGTTTTGATTTGCATTTTCCTGATAATTAGTGACATTGGTCATAGTTTCTTATAACTGTTGCCCATTTTTATGTCTTCATTGAAGAAATGTCTATTTAAGTCTTGAGTTCATTTTTTTAAAATCAGGTCATTTGTGTGCTCTTTTTTGCAGTTGAATAAAGAGGTTATTTATATATTTTGGATATTAACCCTTTATCACATATATGATTTGAAGATATTTTCTTCCATTCTATAGCTTGCCTTTTTACCCTCTTGATGTTTCCTTTGCCTACACAGAAAGTTTTTACTTCAATGTAATCCCACTTGTCTATTTTTGTCTATAATACCTGTGAAATCATTGCCAAGATCAATGTAATGAAGATTTTTCCTATGTTTTCTTCTAGGAGTTTTACAGTTTGAGGTTTTAAATTCAAGTATTAAATTTATTTTGAGTTAAATTTTGTGTATGGTATAAGATAAGCGTTCAATTTCATTCTATTGTGTATAAATATTCAATTTTCTCAACATCGTTCATTAAAAATACTATCCTTTTCCCATTGCATATTTTTGGAACTCTTGTCAAAGATCAGTTGACCTTATATATATGGGTTTATTTCTGTTCCATTGATCTATATGTCTGTTTCTATGTCAGCACCATATTGTTTGATTACTGTAGTTTTGGAAAATACTTTAAATTCAGGAAGTGTGAGGCCTCCAGCTTTTGCTTTCTTTGTCAAGATTGTTTTGCTTATTTGGGATCTTATGTGGTTCCATATGAACTTTATTATTGTTTTTTTCTGTTTCTGCAAAAAGTACCAGTTGGATTTTGATAGGAATGGCACTGAATCTGTAGTTTACTTTGGGTAATATAGACATTTTAACAATCCATGAGCACAGGATTTCTTTCCATTTCTTTTGTCTTCTTTAATTTCTGTCATCAATCTTTTATAGTTTCCAATGTGAAGTTTATTTCTAAATATTATATTCTTTTTGATGCTATTTTTATTTATTTAGTTTTTATTTATTTTTGAGAAAGAGAGAGACAGAGTGTAAGCAAGGGAGGGAGGGGCAGAGAGAAAGGGAGACACAGAATCCGAAGCAGGCTCCAGGTTCTGAGCTGTCAGCACAGAGCCTGACACAGGGCTTGAACCCATTAACCGATAGATCATGACCTGAGCTGAAGTTGGCCACTAAACTGATGGAGTCACCCAGGTGCCCCTTTTTGATGTTATTTTAAATGAGATTGTCTTCCTAATTTTCTTTTTAGATAGTTTGTTGTTTGTTTATAGAAACACAGTGATTTTTATGTGTTGTTTTTGTAGCCTACAAATTTACTGAATTTATGTATTAGTTCTAATAGTATTTGTGTGTGTGTAAAGTCTTGAGAATTTTCTATATATAAGATCATTTAATTTAATCATTTAAGATTATTTAATCATTTGCTTCTTTTTCAATTTGGTTACCTTGCATTTCTTTTTCCTGCCTCATGGCTCTTGCTAGGATCTCTAGTACTATGTTGAATAGAAGTGGTGAGAGTGAAATTGTTTGCCTTCTTGCTGATCTCTCAGCAAGGAAGAGGAGAAGCTCTCAGTTTGACACAGTTGACACAGTATAATATGAGCTGTGGGCTTTCCATATATAGTCTTTAGTATGTGGAAATAATTTCTTCTGCTCCTAGTTTATTGAGAGTTTTTATCATGAAAGTTGTTTGAATTTTGTCAAATGCTTTTTTTACATCTAACTGAGATGATCTTATGAGTTTTATCCTTCATTCTGTTAATGTGGTGCACCTCATTGATTGATTTTTGTATGTTAAAATATTATTGTATCTCAGGGATGAATTCAACTTGGTTATGGTATATAATCCTTCCAATATGCTTTGAATTCATTTTACTAACATTTTATTGAATTTTTTTTTTTTTGCATCTATATCCATCAGGAACACCGGTCTATAGGTTTCTTTTTATGTGGTATCTTTGGCTTTGGCATCAGGGTAATGCTGTCCTCATAAAATGAGTTTGGACAACTCTCTTCTTCAAATTTTTGGATGAATTTGACAAGGATTGGCATTTTTAAAAATTTTTTAAAAAAAATGTTTGGTAGGATTTATTATTGAAGCCATCTAGTCTTGAACTTTTCTTGGGGCTCCTTGGAAGATTTTTGTTTACTGATTCAGTATCCTTCTTCATTATAGATCTACTCAGACTTTATATTTCTTCTATCCAGTTTTGGTATGTTGTATGTTTCTAGGAATTTACCCGTTTATTCTATGTTATCCAATTTGTTGGTGAGTAATTGTTTACAGTTGTCTCATAGTATTTATTTCCGCGGCATCAGAAATATTTGATTCTTTTCCCTTTTTATCTCAGTTGGCCTAACTAAAAGTTTGTCAATTTTGTTTATCTTTCCAGAAAAATAACTTGTAGTTTTGTTGATTTTTTCCTACAGATTATTTCTCCTTTATTTCTGGCTGAGTATTTTCTTTTTCAAAATTTCATATAATTTTTTGGATATAAGACCTGTGAGTTAAAGAATGAATACCACCTGTTTCTAAATGCATTGTGTTAATTATTGCTTTTATGATTTATAAGAATGAATTCTAGTGGCAAATGATTGCTTTTCATTCCAGTGCAGCTTAGGATAAAATTTATATTTTGTAGAAATGTGTGAATTTTAGAAAGTTCAATGATAAAATTTGACTTTACAGAAATGAAGAACAAAGCATATAGTATCCTTGAATATTAGTTCCTGTTATTCCTATATTTTAATTATAAAATATATTCTAAAAATGCAATAATATATTTGCATATTATGTATCTTTTAGAAAGTATATAAAGATTACCAAACATGCATGATTTAAAAAAATCTATCACTCAAGATAACATATAACTTCCATGCCTATCTCCTTTTATGGTTTTGAAGGCTCCTCTTAAGTATGTCCTCTCATTTGACTCATATAGTTAATGCTTGATGCATTGAGCAGGTATCATTATCCCTATGTTTTAGATTATTAATCTGACTCAGAAAGTTAAAAAATTATTTTCAATGTCACACAGATAGTAACTGATGGATCCAGAGTTTGAAACCTATTTCTTGACTCTATTCATAGATGCTCATTTTAATGTGTCCACAGATACCTCACAGTGTATTTATTTTGAGATCATTAATGAAATTAGTAGTTTAAAGATAATATTTGTACTTCTATAGATCTTAAACTCTAAGAAGCTATCTTGAGAAATTAAATTCAAAACTATTTATACCTTGCTTCTTATGGGCTTGCCATTTTGCATGTAGAGGAAAAGTGCCAGTCTCAAGAAACACACAGTAGTAGAGATAGGTAAATGTATCATATAGTATGATGTAGAGATATAGCCAGTAATTAGGGAGTATACAAGATATCTGGAAAAGGGAGGAGAATTCATCTGTTTTTATGTTCAACTGGCTTTGGGAAGGATAGAATATCTGAATTGGAATATGAAAAACCTCATTTCCCATTTTATATAATGCAAAAAGACCAAATTGCTCAGCTTGGTGAAATGAAAACCAAGAGAAATTCAGCTAGTAAAAACTTTTTTTTACCTGATTTTCACTCCAATTAGCTTCTTTTTTTATAATCACTATGCTGGTTGGTAATAAAATAGATCATCCATTATCTAAAAGAGATACCAATCCTATTAAGTGTGTCTCTGACACATTCTTACATCAGTACAGTCTTCTCTTTCCTATGGCCATATCATTTTTCAGCCAAACCAATGCAAAGATTTGTTAGCTGGTTTCCTCTGTGTTAACCCCAGAATAATCTTTCTAAAATGCAAATCTCGTCTGGGACCATGTGGCTAGAAACCCTTCAGTGGATTACGAAGACTTCCTGGATAAATGCCTACTTGGTCTTTATAATAAATCATTTTTCTTAATGTTAAATTTAGAAAAGTGCTAGTTATTTGGGAGCAGGAAGTGAGGTGCATATTTGGGGGCATACTGGAATTTAAGTTACCTTATCATCCTTGTTTAGCCCCTCATCCCCACCACCTAACACAATACAAGGCACTCGATGTTTATTGAATATGGTGATGTACTTGTACAAATATTTATTTATACAAGTAACTCATATACTAGTATTTATAAAATATATAATAGTAACTCTTATTTACTGAGTGCAAATCATCATGCTACTTGCTTTACATTAACATTTTCATTATCTTTAAATATTTACTTTATCTCTAATCTATATATTTATATTATTCTTAATCTCTAAAATGTTGCCAGAGGATATCATTGTCTTTTTTTTTTAAATAAGAACAATAACTGAGGCTTAGAGAGGTTAAAAAACTTGCCAATGTCATGCAGCTGACAAGTGGCCAAACAGATTCAAAACAAGGTCTGCTTGGCTCTAAAATCTACACCTTTCTTTATAACCATCTGCCTCTTTTTTCTGTCTCTTGTAGGTTCCATGTATCCTTGTTTATTAAGGTACCAAAAGGTCTTATTTATAAAATTTATCACCCTTGTGTCACAGAAAGCTTCCTGTGTACATATTACCTGCCCTCCCCTACTTCTCACCCTAAATATATTGGGGCTATTTTAAATGTCTGTAAAGACTTTTAAAAGCTTTAGGGAAAAGTGGTAGATTTGGAGAAAATTGCTCTGTCTGTGCATCAGTATTTTATCTCCATGGATTTTCGAATTGAAATAAACATGCAAGCTCTTACAGAATTGGTGTCCTCAAAAAATTTATGGTTTTTATAGTAATTTTATTTTCATAATGTTTTAACAGATAGAAATTTATCTGCATTGGACTTGGTGAATTAAACCTACTAGCTTATGGCTTCTGATTGACACACATTAGAAATGTACCTATGCTTATGATCTATCCTCCCAGAACAAGATCAAATTCTAACAATGTTATGTAAAATAATAATTTCTCCAGGTGTGAATCCAGATGAAAACTGGCTACTCATCATAAATTAAGGAATCATATTTTAGTAATTGTTGTCTGGTGATTTTTTGCCTTGTATTATTTATTGTTTGTCTTTTACTTTTTTCCCCTACTTTATTACTTTGGGTATTTATCTTTAAAAGCTGTCTTTTGGGGCACCTGGGTGGCTCAGTTGGTTCAGCGTCCAACTTCAGCTCAGGTCAGGATCTTGCCATTCATGAGTTTGAGCCCCACATAACCTCTGTCAGTACAGAGCCCGCTTTGGATTCTCTGTCGCCTCCTCTCTCTGCCCCTCCCCTATTTACGCTCTCTCAAAAATAAATTTAAAAAAACATTTATAAATAAATAAACAAACAAATAAATAAAAACTGTCTTTTGACTATTGGCAGGTTAGAAGCTTAGCAATTATCAAGGGACATTATCAGGAATAAAGCATATTATATTACATATATAATGTCTGATCAATTAAAAAAATTAATTTATCTGAACGTTTGTTTACTTAGCTCTGGTTTGAATGCTGTTTCCTTTCCTCTCTGGTAGCATATGCACATAACATTTCTTCTACCTCTTGCTCTCTCTCTCCCAGTCACCTTTAGTGGTCTTGCTTTGCTTTGTTTTTTACTTATCTCTTAAACATTGGAGCTCCTTAGCATTTTCTTGTGTCCACATCTTTTGTTACTCTGTAGTCTGACCTTAAATACTTTCATCTACTACTTGATTTTGAGATACATCTATATTCTGGCATTGAGTTCTGGAACTGTATATTAAAATTATTGTCAAATATTGTCACCTAGTTGCCCTACATACACCTAAAATAATATGTCAAAATATGGATATTTTGTCTTTGCCCGGCTCAACTCCATTTTTTTCTGCATTGTTCCCCATCTTAGTGAATGATTCTTTGCAGTTGCCCAAACTAGAAACCTAGATGTTGTCCTTGATTCTCCTTTTTTGATCATTTTGATTACATCTTTTCTATTAAGTCTTGAGTTTATTTATTTCTCTACACATTTACTTCCAATATCCTAGTTCAGACAACCTGAAAGTCCAGCCTCAATTATTACCAATGATTCTAACTTACCTCTTCCCCCTTGTTTCATCTTCTCTATTATAGCTGCAATTATCTTTCTAAAATATAAATATGATCATGTGATTCCCCAGCTGAAAAATCATTGGCTCATTCCCCAATGCTAATAAGATAAAATCCAAACTCTTTTACACAGCTTAATCTCTCTTTCTTCTTTGGACAATGCCTACTTATTTAGCATCAATCCTCACCACTTTCCTACCCAACCATATGCTTCAGCAATATTGTTTAACATTCATGAAAAACATTACCTCAGTTATGATTTCACTATTTCTTATAAGTCTTTCCTGACCTTCCAAGTATAGATCGGGTATTAGATTCCTCTACAGAACACTGCATTTCTTTCTCTGTGGCATTTATGACATTCAGTTTTAAAATTCACTATTCACATATATGCATCCTCATTTGGCAACACAATATTTTTTTAAAAATTTTTAATGTTTATTTATTTATTTTTGAGAGAGAGAGAGAAGCAGAGAGAGAGAGAGAGGGACACAGAATCTAAAGCAGGCTCCAGGCTCTGAGCTGGCAGCAGAGCCTGATGCAGGGCTCAAACTCACGAGCTGTGAGATCTTGACCTGAGCAAAGTTAGGTGCTTAACCCACTGAGCCACCCAGGTGCCCCGCACACAATTTCTATGAAGGAGTGTCCATTGTCTGCTACGTTACCCCTTGTATTCCTAGCAATTTACCTGGGGAAGGCACAACACACCACATGTTGAATGAATAATTGAGCTTGTTTAGAGTTTCTTAAAAATAGAAGGGGAGCTGGTAACTTGGTACCAGAAGAGAGAGCATTTAATGCACATCATTAAACTAAATGTTTTAAAATGTACTACTGTTTTTAAATTCTTAAAAATTAAAAATAGATAGGATCAAACTAATGTTCAAAAAAGTTAATTAACTTGCTCAAATCACATAGGTAACAGTTGAAAGAATTAGGATTCTAACTCTAGAAGTTATACATTCATACTCTCTATCACTTTTTCATTCATACCAGAAACTTAGGAACTATTTAAGGAGAAGCAGCAGGGGTTCTTTGGCAGGAATCCAAGTAAGACTCTGGCTGTCTTGGGACACCTGGGCAATTCAGTCAGTTGAGCCTCTGACTGTTGGTTTTGGCTCAGGTCATGATCTTGTGGTTCCTGAGTTCAAGTCCCACCTCAGGCTCCATGATCATAGTGTGGAACCTGCTTGGGATTTTCTCTCTCCGTCTCTCTCTGCCTCCCCCCCACTCACTCTCTCTGTTTCTTTCTCAAAAATATATAAAGTTAAATTTTTTTAAAAAAAGAATCCTGAGATGTCTTGTGATGGTACATCTATGATGAATTGTTGGTATCACTTCCATTATTATTCTAGATCTCATGTCAGCAACATGTGACTTGTTTATATTATTCCAACAGTTATGATTTTATCATTCAGTATGCTGAACTCAGTTTAGGGATATTTAGGAATTTATCATGTAAGATGATGTATCCTAGAGATGTATGAATAAATACAATGACACCTAGTGAGAGTAAAAGAAAAGGATTAAAGATATTGATCACCATCCTGAAAAAAGAGGATTCAGAATTCTTCAGTGCCAAAGATGAGAAGGGCCCTGCTCTGCAATACGAGCTGCAATCTTCTTGGACTAGAATAAAGAAAGGTCATTCTCATAACATACTTATTATGTACCAGACACTGTTCTTTGTGTTTTATATTTATAAACTCAACCCTACCAATTAGCCCATGATGAATTCTTCTTCTTCTTCAGTTTTTTTAGAAATCTGAGGCACAGAAATTGACAAGATCACATGTATCATGTAGCTGAATGGAGCTGTGAACCAAGGCAGTGTAGTTCTGGAGTCTATGGCTATAACCATGGTGCCAGGCTCTTTTCTTAAAAGATATTTTGAATACATATTTTTAGAAGATATTGCTATTTGTAGCCACTTAAACTTCTTGTTCTTACCCCTGCTAGGGATCATCACTAGGAGATGTGTGTTCTAAACTATATTTCCACTCTCTTGGATAATGGCTACAATAAATTAATTCCTAACTAAACAAAGTTAAAATTATAAGGCATTTTAAGTGCCATCTTCTATATCTACATATCTCTATATATCTGTAAGTATTGATAAAAATGATCGTAATTGTCACTCAACTTGACTAAACTTTAGATAAGCTTCCTTCTGACTTTAGGCCCCTGAACTCACTTTTCTTCAAATATTTACTTTAGAAAGGTTCTAATTGTAAACGTTTTCTCTGCCCCTTTGAGTTATAAGTCTTTTAAAAAGCCCATTTCCAGTTTTATATCCCAGGAATATCTTTCTCAAGGATCTGGGAAACATTTCTTGGAAATGTCATAAAAGAGGTAGCATCCCCATTTCCCTGTCTCTCTTGGAGGGTATGAGCCTAACTTTGATGGGTGTCTTGCTCCAAGATGGTAATATTATCTTCTGTCCCACAGGTAAAAGAAGTTTCCTTTTACTTTGGGTAAAGCCAGTTAGCAAACATGGATGACCTATGATTTCCCTGTCACTCCAGCCTTTAAAAAACCCTTCTGCTCTTTGTTTTATGGGTCTGAGGTCAGACTTAATTCTGGCCTCTCTTGTCTATTTCAGCAGCTTTGAATAAAGTCCTCTTTGCCTGTTTAATTTTTTCTGTTATAATTTTTGCTTTCACACAATGTTGGTAGAAAGCACATGACAAAATCAGGTTTTATATGCTGATATTAGAGATCAGTCTTTCTTAGTTCTTAATTCTTTGCAAATGTTCAAAATTGCAAGATTTTGATGAAGGGAAACAGGTTCATTATTTTTATATCTTTTGAAAGAAGAAATTGAGTCTCAAAACGCTCTTTGGTGAGCTCTTGTTTAATCTCTCTTCTGGAGAAAAAAGTAAATCCTCCCTCCCCCTTTTAGTTGTGGGCACAAGGTATCCATCTCCTTATAAGGGTTGAGAAGATAACAATTTGAAAATGTATGTGTGTAACGATATTATTGGAGACGGGGGCTGGGGAAATTTTAACCATAAGGATAATATAAACCAGAAGATAAGAAACAGGTATTCAAAAGTAAAAACCTGAGTTCAAAATATAAAAAGTACTTTTAGTCACATACTTCCTTAGGCAGTTATATTTGATCCACCTACTTCTTTAAAAGGAAGAATCAACACGAAGATGAGGTAGATATCTGAGGGAATTCTTGTTTATAACACCTTACAGTCACTTAAGCATTTTTAATGTAACCAAAAGAGAGAGCTGTTGGCTATTCTAATAGTCTGTTTGTCTGGAAAATTCTCCAGTGATTTCCATTGAAGATTGACTGGAAATAACATTTTTCCCCCCTTTGGAAGTTTGCAATTATACTGTTCTTTATCTGGCATTTTTATAAGGATCTGGGGTGTTTTTTCTTCAAAAATAAAAAGGGCAGTATGCTCAAGTAAGACACATTTTATTTTCTCCTCCAATGTTAAAAAAAAAACCCACAATATTTGCATATTTTTCAAATTGCTTTGTGTGCTTTCTGAAGCAGTGCTAAGCAAATCAGCACATTTATCTAAGGAGGAAATGATATCCTAAAATATATTGAGAAACCTAACTTGTTAAATACCTTCTTAGTGTTCATGTGCCTCTATATGAAAAAACAGAACAAAAACCTACAAAACAAGAAAAGGCCATAAATCAATTTATCAAGATAATGGTCTCCTTTAGGACACTTGAGCAAATTTTAAAAATACATTTAAGTATAAAAATTGAATACTCTGGGAAGAAAGCATATATCACTTGAGCATAATAGTTAACTGATTTGGGGAGAAAAAAATAACAGAGGGAATTCAACTCACTATATTTGATAAAATATTTTTCATGGATCTGCTCGCTAGGGATAAATATTAAGTGAAAATTTAATTGTTTTCCCATAATTCCCAACAACTCCCCAAACAAGTACTATTTGGCTTTCTTTTTTTTTTTAACCCAAGAATAGTCTTTTTTCAAGTTATATTTGTCAAAGTTCTATGAAATCTAGTTTAAAATGCAACATATAAACACCATGAGGTGAGTACTTTTGATCCATAATTTTGGCTTCTGTCTCTGTAACTGCTAACTTTGAGTAGAGAGCATAGTAAGGATGTGCTATCTCTTCCACTGAATTTGAATTTGATACCTTACCATAGGGCTTTTTTTTTTAACTTTATTTATTTTGAGAGAGTGAGTACACTCACACGTGGGGAGGAGGAGTGGCTGAGAGAGAGAGAGAGAGAGAGAGGGAGAGAGAGCATCCCAAGCAGGCTTCCACTGTCAGTAAAGAGCCTGATGTGGGGCTCAAACTCACAAACCCTGTGATCATGACCTGAGCTAAGGTCAAGAGTCAGGTGCTTAATAGACCAAGCACCCCAGGCACCCACCATAGAGATTTTAATCATCAATTCAGAGTAGGCATTTCAGATGGAAAAGAAACTTCTTTTGGAGAGATAGGTACTTTCAATCCTCCAAGGATTTTGGATGTGAGCACTTATGAGAGCTGAAAGTGGTACTTGGGACTGATTCTCTGCCAGACCCACCCTGTCTAGAGGGTCACATCAAAAGCCTCAGTATCAATATATTTCTCTTCATACCCACTCTGTCTAACAGTCTAGATTAGGAATATCTACCAGCTGTTCCACTTCCTACCTTTCTTGGTTTTGGTAAGGTGACAAACATAACAGATTTATCAACACTTTTTTCTATAGCTAAAATGTCAGAGTCAGCTTTCCAGTTTTCCAACAACAACAAAAATATCCCTAGCTTTTAAAAAAGTGTCAGGACTTCAAACACACTGAATTTGATTTTTTAAGACTGAGACCACCCACAAAATTAAACAGAAATGTAAGCTGCTTTTCCTTGTGGAGGAGAACAAGAGGAGAAAATAATTACAGTGTTTCTTATTAAACTTGCAGATCAATAGAAGTGTCTCCAAAAAAAAAAGTAGAAAGAAGCAAAAGGAAAACACAGCTCATGATGGCTCTGTAGATGAAATAGAACTTGACAAGGGAGAAGGAGGTGAGAAGAAATAGGAAAAGGCATTTATTGACTGCTTCAAAATTTACTTCCTATGTGACCTTAAATATTTCCCATAATTTCTATGGTCTTTTGTTCCTCTTTTATTTTATTTTTTACTTTTTAAATTTTTTAAACTTTAAACAATTTTAATTTTTAAGTTGTATTTATTTTACACATGCATGAGTGGGGTAGGTACAGAGAGAGAGACAGAGAGAGAGACAGAGAGAGAGAGAGAGAAGGAGAGAGAGAATCTCAAGCAGGCTCAGTGCTGTCAGTGCAGAGTATGACACAGGGCTTGAACTCACAAACTGTGAGATCATGACCTGAACCAAGGTCAAAAGTCCTGACACTTAGCCGACTGAGCCACCCAGGTGCCCCATATGGTCTTTCATTTCTTAATTTTAAAATAAAAAATAATACCTGCCTTTCCTATCTGAAAGAATTCAAAGAAGGAACAAAAAATCTTTGAATATTATGAAGCATTGTACAGATGTAATTACTGCTTTTTGAGCCCGTCAAATCTCTAATTAATTTTAAAAAATCATTAAGAGTTTTAAAACCTTTTTTTACTGTTTCACATATTTAACATGGATTGTGTAGCTTAGTTGAGTCCAGTGGAATCTTTATTTGGAATTCTTAAGAGGGTCCAGGTAGTTTTATGTATTTTACTAGGTTTCTAATTATCTGCCTGACTTATCACCCTTCCCTAGTCTTTTTCTTTCTAGTTCATTGCAAGCAGTGACAAAATGCCAGACACTGATGGACTTTCTGTCTTCCCATCCCAAAACGCATTTGAGAGATCCGAACTGGGTTCTAATTGGGCATCAGTCCCACGGACTGGCAAATGTTGGGAAGGGAAAGAGATAATGAAATCTTTTTTAGCCATAGACTGAATCTTGTCTCTTCTTGACAGTAAAAGACTGATCTATGTAGGCAACCTTGACATTAAGTCTGCTCTTGAAAGCAACTATTTCTTTGGATACCTACATTTGCTTTTAGCCATTATTTATCTCAGAATATGTCTGAATGAGATCTGGAATGCAGTAAATAAGTTTTCATTCAGAAAGTATGCCCAGGCTGATCCCTCATTCCTCTAATTCCTTAGTTGGAAGCTCTCCAAGTGGAGGTGGTGTTTAGGTTGTGGGTGTTGGTGGTAGCTTGTAGTTTCTCTGGCATGTTGAGAAAACCTCTCCAGAAAATGCAGTGAGTTCTGGGTACTGTATCAGAAATGCATTCAGGCCTAATGTGTTAGGCAAGTTGCTGTTTTTTGCTGTCAAGCCAGGACTGCCTGGGTGGTTCTGCCCTTTCACTTGTGTCCTAATCTAGACAAGACAGCACATCCCTTAAAACAGAAAAGACAAAGCCAATGTGTATTTAGAAGAGGGCAATGAGGAAAGAGGCAGTCTTAAGAAAGAAGTAGTTGGATCTTCAGCTAAATGTTGTATCATTATCTCCCACTCTGTATTATTTCTGCCCCCAAGCATGTTGGTATGATGTGTTATGGTAGTGTGGCCAGGTGGAAGAGATCTCTTTCCTTCCAGGACACTTAATCATCCACTCTCCAGAAGCACAATAGCAACTCTTTTCTCACTAAGAAAGTCCATTGCGAATCTGGAAGACAATCCCTTCTTTAGTCTTGAGAAAACTTCTCTATAGAAGGCCCTTGCATTCAGATGACATTCTAAAGGTCTGGGACAATAATCCAGTAAGACAATTTCAATCATCTTAATGATCCCTGAATTATTTCAATTATCTAACCAACCCCTCAAATAAGACAGCACTTCAAGAAGGTACAGACACATCAATCAAACACCCCAGACAGATAGCATTAGAAGAGACTTTAGTCAAAAATCTTTTAAAACAAGTGGTAATCCCTTAAAATAGCACCATTGGCAAAACATCATCCAGACTTGAACAGCCACTCTCGCAGGGAGTGTACATGATCACAGGCGTTTGGTGTGGGAGAAAGCACCCATGTTTGGAAGAAAAAAAAAAAGAAAGAAAGAAAGAAAGAAAGAAGGAAAAAAGCCTCGTCTCAGCTCTCTGCCTTTTTCTGTGTGAATGCAGGCTAGTTATTTTACCTTCAGCTTCCTGATATATTTATAAAAGAAGAGAAAATGATATCTTTTTCATTGTGCTCATTTGAGCATGAGGTGAGGCAATGTGAATAAAGCATCAAAGGACATGCTAAATAATTGGTAGTTTTCTTGCCAGCCTTTTCATGGTTAGACTATGCCTTCTGCCTTTAAGTACTGCCACAAACTATGTGACCTCCAGAAAAGTACTTAACCTCTCTGGGTCTCAACTTCTTTAGATGTAAAATGAGAACCTCGCACTGATTGATTCTAAGGTCCTTCCAAAGACATTTTCACTAAAACATGAAACATCATGGTAGATTTCTGAAGATATTACTTCACTTTTGTTTCCTTATAGCCATCTGTTCTCATAGGCCTGGCTAGGCTAGACATAATTACTTTTTCCCTATGGAGTCAAGAAACAAACTAAATGGCAGTGTCCTTGAATAATTTATTTGACTCTTAGAATTAGTACATTATCATTGTTGCTATGGAAGAAGTAATTTACATTTTGAAAGGGTATTTTACTTCTTTTATCTCTGACTGTATTTTAATCCCTTTACTACTTAGAAGATGTGACTCCATTATTTTATGTCAATACTTCCCGGATCCTGTGATTTGGGTGGGTCAGTTATTATCTGCGATGTCTGATGAGGTTAATGCACTGGGACTCTGAGTGCCTACATTTAGTTAATGAATTTGAAGTAGAGTCTCTGGAGTATGCATACCAACCAGTAACTTATCAACCCCTAAGCTTTTGTTTGCTCTGTGTTGTGTGATCTGTAGAATAATGGTTTATATATACACAGATTTTAATAATAAAATGTAGATGTCAGATTTGAGGATATGTAGTACAATGGGAAGAATGTGTTTTCTGTTATTAGACATAGATGCAAATCTGGACTTTATCAGTTTTTAGCACTTGACCCTGGCTAGTCACTATGCTTATCTGAATTTCAGCTTATTCCCCTATAAAATAAAGACACTATTGACCTCCAAGTTGGCTGTGATATTAAATGAGAAACTATTTGTCAAAGTAACTTTTAAATATTTCTCTATACCAATGTAACATGTCACTTTGGTTAATAAGTTTAATTATTGCTGTCTATCAATTCCAGAGAGTATCAGTGTGGAGAGGGTTATAAGGTAAGAGAAGGTGAACAAGATATGTATATTATAGGAGACTCATTGAAAATAAACACCAATAGCTAGAAGTTGTTTAATAAATGCTCTGTAGTTAGTAAACAAATGGTAAAGAAAGCACAATACAGAAGAGGAAACCTTGAAAGTGGGTATGAAAAACTCATTTTTAGTCCTTTGAGTCCATAATGATAGTAAATCTATGTGGTCAATATGGTTATTTATCAATATTTTGGTTATCCTCATTCCAGAAACTTTGTAGGCTTGCACATCTCTGCTCCTTTGAAATCAGATGTGGCCGTGTGACTTGACTTACCCAACGAGGTCCGTATGGTTGTGACATGCATTTATGTATATGGTGGTCACTTCCTCAACCTGTCCCCCAGAAAGAGGATAATGTAGAGCAGAGTCCCCAGCTGACCTATGAAAGTCAAGAAAAATGAGCAAGGAATAAATGTGTGCTGTCTTAAAATGTTTTATAGGTTTTTGTTAGTTTAGCATAACCTAGATTCTCCTGACATATAGAAAAAATTAGGGTAATTAACTTATCCAAAGATTTAAGAGAATCTCTGCCCTTTCCTTCACATGAGAAGCCAAAAGTAAGTGTTAAAGTGGATCTTAATTTGGGAAAGTATGAGGGGAGTGTGAGCATGAGAGAGAATCACCCTCTTCAGAGAAAGAATTAGTCCAGGGACCTGTGCTGTGCTGTTTTCAGTACCTAAAGGTCAATGGCCCAGGTCCTGGCCATTGCCCAGAGATCACTTCTGTTTCTATTGTTCCATTTCTATCCCATTACAGGTTGTACAAGGGTAGTCATTTTATGTGTTACTATGCTCAAGAGGTAGCTCACAATGCTTTTATGACAACTTATTACATAGCTAGGGATAGTTTAAGGAACACAGAGAAGTTATGTTTAGTGTTTTCATGTTGGCTAGACAGAAGATTCTAGTAGCAATGCACACAAGGGGAAAAGTGGTTGTTTTCATTTATCTCCATGCACATACTTTAAGACCTATCCATCCTACACTATCTTAACCTATCGGTCCAGTGTCATAGGATGTGATGCTTATCTTTGTTGTTCTGCTTTTAGTTTTCTTCACCCATTCAACTCCACTGCATCCTTCCAATTTCAGCTCAATCGTCACTTTTCAGATGCCTCCATGACCTCTCTGAGCACATTAAATAATTATATTATCTGCTCTGTTTCTGTTGCAGCACCTACTATGATAGTTACTATTTTTTTAAGTTTATTTATTTATTTTGGAAGAGAGGGAGGGAGAGCATGCATATACAAGCTGGGGAGGGGCAGGGAGAGAGAGGAAGTGAGAGAATCCAAAGCAGCCTCCACAGTGTCACTGTGGAGCCCAGCTCGGGGCTCAAATTCAGGAACTGTGAGATCACAATCTGAGTCAAAATCAAGACTCAGATGCTTAACTGACTGAGCCACCCAGGTGCCCCCATCATAGTTATTATTTCTGTAATTGCCTGATTAGTGACTACCTCTCTTATCAGACTATCAGCCATGTAAGGAGGAGGAGGTGTTGGTCTGGGTTGAATCACCTTTGTGTAATCTGACCCTAGCACAGTACTTCACAGGTGGGAGCATTCAACAGTTATTTGTTTAAAGAATATTGAATGCAAGTCTTTTTCCAGTCACCCACAACTCTGTGAGATAGGTGGCTATCTCTTCATTTTCAAAATGAGGAATGGTTAAAAGATTTGCTCCAAATCACACACTCATAGATGATGGAGCTGGATTTTGAATCCATGTTTATCTGACTTCAAAGCCTGTGGTCTTTCCATTACATCCTTCTGCCTCACCAGACACTGAAAGAAATGCTTTAATTTTGAAGGAGTTAATAATGCATGGGACCTGAATTGAATATAATTTTATGCTGTTCTGCTCTAGAAGAATTTTTTATTATCCAGCTGTAGCTTTGTGCCTTCATCTCTTATCAAGAAGAGGTAATTATCTTCATTAGTAGGCAACCCCTTCACTCCCATATAACTTTGATACAGTTGGTAAAACTCTATTTTCTTTACTCCTTGCTCCCTATGAACTACTATCTTCAAAGGCTGTCAAAGTTTGCAACCAGATGGTCAACTATTATTCATTCTAAGTTACTCGGCAGCGATGCAATGCATCGTCAGGTTCATCAGCAAATAGTAACATATGAAAACATATTGTCTCATCTTTAGTATCTCCAAATGTTGCTTCCACATTTGTTATTCCACTCTTGTTCCTAATTAAAGAAAGCTCATTTCCAGTTCTCCTGACTGATATCTACCATTTCAATAATGCCCTTTATGTTTGTCCTAGAATATTCATCACTGCCTTGTTAATGCAGTTGTTTTCAAATAAAGTGTTAACTAGCAGAGTCCTTTCTTGACTTTTCTATAGTCTGCAATTATTTATTTCTATCAGGCATAGTCTTCTATCTAATGCTATGATTTCACCCTGGATTCATATACAGTAACCTCTGCCATCTGAAACTTGATGGGAGTTTTTACCTTTTAAAGCTCTTTATCACATTTTATCCGTCTACTTCTGCTGCCAGTCTGAGTGGTGTCTCTCCTGAAGCTCCCAGTCACTGTCTCCTTTTCTGTCTTCTCTGGGCTGTTTATCTCACACACTCAGCCTGCCCCACTCTTTGCTCGGGTTCACTGAAGTCTAATACCTCTCGTGTCATTCATTTTGCTTTCATATTCATTGAGCTTCTTAAGAAGATCAGCTCGTCTCTGTGATTTAATATCTAGTTCTTAATTTTATACCTAAAAGATAATACTCAAAGAAAATCATTCTTATCTTGTCTGCTCTGCGTTTGAAAGGCATTTGATCCTATCATGGTGATAGTGATTTGCATTTTGAATTTGTTGCCATTTAAAATAAATTAAAATTTTGTCTTAGCTTTTAATCAGATTACAGTAGCAGCACGAATCCACCTGACTTTAAAAAGGTAGAAGAGCCATTTGCTTAAATAATAGGTCAATGCAAGTAATATTGCTTTGAATGTATATTCTAGGGCTAGTACTGGTATTTCTGTGATAATCACACTGCTTCTGAAAATTAAAGGATCCGACCATCGGAAAAATTTCTTTAATAGAAACACTGAATTCTAGGGAGGATGTGCCTTTTCTTTAAAAAGTCGATGGCAAGCAGTAGGATGTATTTGCTTTTAGTGCTCAGAAAATAGGATGGGAGGTGAAGGTGAGTGCCAGGATGCCCCTATTATTGCTCCCATAGGCTTGGGTTGTTTATGAGGCAATCAGTGTCACAATATGTGACATTCAAAAATCTGGTAACAATGTCCTATTAAAGTCACAGAAATTAAGTTGATTTAAATGCCACGTGGAATTTACCAGGCACAAAATGAGATCAAAAAGGTGTTCAATTTATGGCTACTGAGAACAAGAAAATGGATCTAAATATATTTTACCTATTATTTTATTGCAGATATTTTAGTGGAAAGCTCATTTCTAAGAAAAATAAATATATTTGCTAAAAATATTCATGCAATAGAAATAGAAGACATGGATGAAATCAAGTAGTGATGAGATGATCTTGTTAAATATGAATTTGGTCAACACAGATTTAGTAAAATAATATTTTTGGACTTTTTTAAGCAAAAAAATAGTGACATACTGAATTATACTAATAAGCTATATTAATATAAGAATACTGTTCTCTGTATTGATCAGCACAAGGTGAAATTTGATCACAAATACAAATCAAATATGAGTTCCACATTTCAAAATTGGATTAATGATAAAATAGAGAATACATAAAGAGGGCCAAGGTCATATACAATATGGAATGCATGTTATGACTACTTACTCATTCACGTGATATTCATCTTGCTCCCTGTCAGAGATATTGGAGGGACAATGGTAAATGTACAAACACAGTTCCCACCTTCTAGAAGACATGAGAAGACAGACAAGTGAAAATCACAATAAGGTGATGAACGATATGGGAGGGAAAGCAAAGAAAATAACGAGAACATATAAAAAGGAGCTTAATCAAGTTTGGGGTGAGAATAGATTTTGTGTGGAAGGACCAGAGTGTGAAAGAAAGGCATAAATTATTCTCTGTAGAAGAAATATCAGAGAAAGCATGGTGTTATGAGGAACTGAAAGTAAGTCAGGAAGTTTGGTGAGTAATTTCAAGGGAAAAGAAGAGGAAAGATAAAGCAGAAAAGGGGTGGGGCCAGATATTGAGGGTTTAAAAAGCCAGGTATTAGAGCTTGCATTTACTCTGAGGAACAATGGAACAGGCCTTGGCACTGCACAGCTCCAGTGAGTTTGGTTTACACTGTAGTCCACCTAAATAACAACTCACAGCGTGGTGTAGTACACATCTTGTGCAACTATCTGCATTGATCCCAGATGGGAAGGGCTTTCATAGTTGTTGTAAGCATAAAAGTGATGTAATTGCTTTTGAGCTTGTAATCACATAAGAGCAGTCTAGCTGTTTTATGGAATATAGAATATATTTACTCATAAATAAATTTTTATTATATAGATGTTATGTGCTAAGAACCAACAAACTCACTGTAGAATTCAGTAGTCAATAAGACAGTCAAGAACCCCATAATTGTGGAGCTTCCATTCCATTATGGGGGAGATGAAACAATCATGTATCACTAAATAAACAAAATAGTTTCAAATCTTCTATGAACAAATAGAGATAACATTTGAACTTGACTTTGAAAGATCCAAAGAAGTTAGCCATGTGAGTCTGGAGGCACAGGCCACTGGGAAGAGGAAACATAAAGACTAAGGTAGAAACAAGTATTCTGGGTTAAAGGAAAAAAACATGGGTGTGGCTAGAGCATAATATGTGAAAGAGAAACTGTAACAAGAGAAATCCAGAGACTCAGGGTGGCCCCAGCCACACAGGGCCTTGGAGGGTTGGCTGAAAGAGCTGGATGTGTGGATGTGTACAACAGAAAACAAATTGAAAACAGTAAATATATTCAAATATGTGGCAGTGATTCACTTTAAAAGGGAATTAAAACTAATTCCATGTTGCTACACTCAACCCAGTTAGGTGTAATGGGTGGTTGTTAAAAGAGGGAAGATTTTGGTTCCACAAAGTGCCCAAGTGTGAAAGGAGCTTTCCATCACTTGAGATATTTTGCAGAATCAGTAGAAGGAGCTTTTACTCCATGTGAAAGGGAGGGCTAGTTTGCCTCTAAGGTCCCTTTCCACTAGAAATGCTGTTAGTTCATTTGGGGGAAATAAAGCTCAAAGGTTTCCTAAATTCAATACCGGAAGCTTTTGTCAACTATGGTTATTGACATATATAGCTAATACATGTACATATATGTGTACGTATACGTGCACACATATGTGTACGTACACATGTGCATATAATAACTATGGTTATTGACATGTGTAGCTAATATACATACATATACATGTACATATATGTATTTATAGCTACATACCAAGGAGAAGGTAATGAGGAGGGCCACTGTTTCTGTTGTTCCTAATCCCTATTTCTTTAAACATGTGGACCATAGGCTTTAACTTAAGACTGCATACTGGTAATATAATTCTATCTTGTTTTTATAGGTTGGTGATAGAAAAATGCTGCATTTTCCTACAAAAAATACTATTTTAAATAGGATAGTCATGTTTCAGGGCAGAAAGAAACAACAACACATTTTCAGCATTCTCAAGTAAAAGCACTGAGGCATTTTGTTTTGTTTTGTATTTTGAACCTTATGTATATTTATTTTTCCAGATGATGCACTTAACCTTTACACCTGTTAATGTGTTCAAGAGGGGGCATCATAACCTTCCTAAGATTACGTTTGTTATACAGCTAGTAATATATTGTTTATTTAGAGTTACACAGAAGTTATGTTTGGAGTCGTATGTGGATCGGCCATAGATGACTATTTCAAGCAATGGTACATAGGGGGAAAGACCAGCCCACGTGTACTCAGCACACTTCTTCTGGGAATACCTCAATAACTTTCCACTGAGTTTAGGAGAATGACAGTAGCTTTTGTCTTGAAGAATTGTACCTGAACTTGACCCCACAGCCCCTCCAGCCTCCTCTCACCCAAAACAGAGAAAGCATCAGTTCTAGATTACTTGAATTACTTGTTTTCTTAAAATTTATACACTAATTTATTTAAATTTTGGGTAAGAATTTTCTAAAATACAAAGATTTAAACATTAAACATTTTAATCTATCTTTCTGTGCCAGTGCAGCAAATAATGGAGGTGGACACACCTTCATCTCCACTGATTACAGAACTTCAGGATCCTGAGTCAGGGGCAAGGAGGCATTCACAGGTGGGCTCCCTGTGCCTGAATATTTTAAATAGGTCACTTGCCAATGTTTTAATGTGGGGTTGTGAAAAGTTATGTGTTTCCCACTTAAAATACTGTCTTATATAAAATGACATTTTAATAGGTAGGAAACATGGCATTTTGATGCAATGCAAAAATAGTTCCTTCAGAAGGAATAGGCTCCTGAAGAATTTTGTGAACAGCAGAATTTCTTTAGGACTGATGGATTGTTTTTAATCATTTTAGTTTTCTGCTTTTGTAACTCCTGCTGCTCCATTTTTCAGAATTCATTTAGTTTTACATTAGCCTGTGTCCATTTACTACAAGATGAGTATAACATTCTTTTGCCAGATCATCAACTTTTAAAGGATTCATCTTCACTAATAAAACAAAGTGGAAGATCACGTCAATTAGCCAAAGAATTGGAGCAAAGACTGAACTTTTCTTTTTGCTTTTTTAAAAGGCATTTTGAGCTGGACCGCACTATTCCATTCAAACCGTAAACAATGGGCTAACGGCTTTGGTAAAACACATTTCGTATTTTCTTTCACAAGCTGACAGTAGTTGGGAGAATCTCTCTGCACCTCAGTGAAATATTGCCATAAAGTTTACAATGTTAATCCCATGCATTGAACTACTTTTTTTGTTTATTTTAAGAGAGAGGGAGTGTGTGTGTGGAAGGGGCAGAGAGACGAAGAGAGACTCCCAAGCAGGCTCAGCACTGTCAGCGCAGAGCCGGATGCAGGGCTTGTACTCATGAACTGTGAGATCATGACTTGAGCCAAAAACCAAGAGTTGGACACTTAACTGACTGAGCTACCCAGGTGCCCTGTGTGTTGAACTATTTTAAGGGAGCTCCCTAGTTTAAAAATTAACAACAAACAAAGGAAACCTAAAATACTAATTGAAAACAAAACTCTTAACCCCAATTCTTTCATAGGAATAAGCAATGGCTAATTTATACCATTTATATATCTACCTTGGTTTCTCTACCTTGACATTTAGGTTGCGGTTTTATACATTTCCTTAAAAATTTTTTGATTGCACTGATATTTTAACTCCTTGTGCTATCACCTATACATTTTATTTCCTTTTGTTGTCTTGAATTTTTTAGCTTACAGGAGAAAAGAGGCAAGGGTATTGCCTTTTGTATAATATGCAGCTTGATGATATGAATTGATTATGGATAACAGCTATAAATGAGATTTTTTTGTTTGTTTCCTTGAATAGTTGGGGTTTGAATATAATCTTCACTGTCCATGAGAAAGTTTTCAAAAGGATTTTCATCCCTATGAAGTGAATAAGAGTCTGCATTTGCCCATAATACTCTTCTCTTTGTGAGAAAATTTCAGCTTTTATAAATTAAATCATGGAAGAAGGTTACATAGATTCATGCTCCCTGTGCTAAAATTATGTTAGAAATGAAAAGTGCCTGAAAACAGATAATACAATGCAAATTGGTCTTTGCATGTCATTAACCTGACATCTATGATGTGCCTTGCTCAATTTCAATATTTAATAAGTGTCCAATTTCTTAAGTATGAATAAAAATTAGAAACAATAACAAGTAAGTTACTTTTCAATAAATAGGCATGTCCTCACTGATTTAAGAATAGTAATTGGGTGTAGCACATTAACTGAGTGGCCTAGAGCAATTTTATAATAATCTTCCAAGAGCTTAGGGAAAAAAAATCAACACTTTATTACTTTTAACACACTGCAGTTAGTGCTTCTCTTAATTCATTTTAGTGAGCTGTCAATAAATCTCACTCCATTAGATGCTGAATTTAATTAGCTCCAGGGTCACAATTTATGTGAATTCTAAGTTGTATGCTATTTACAATGTCTAGTAAATGTTACCTATGGCAACATAAATATATTTAATCTATAGCCAGTAGTGGACAATTATTTTTCATTCCTTGGGTATTAAGCATTCAATAGTGCTTTTTCTGATTATTTTCTGGACTCTTCAGCTATGTTATGTGGGAACAGGACTAGCGACATAATTTGTGATTCCTAATGAAAATTGAAATCATGTGGTGCCAGAATTTTCAAGGCGGCAACAGTGAAGAGTGAGGACAGGGCACTTTTGAGCTTGGCATCTTATGAGACTACACAAATTGTCTACATCTATGAAGCCAGCTCTTTGTGCAAGTGTAAACAATTGAAATTTAAAATAATATCTAATGTGTAAAAATTATATTCTTGGTAAGTACTGTGGCTGAATGAGTAAGAGTAATCAGAGATTGGCTTACTATTTGTAAAGGCAGGAACTTTGCATTCTATTTGACCTTCAGCAAAGTTGACTTGGGTTTATGACCTAAACAGAAGCAATCCTTCGGAAAAGATAGATTATCTTTCCATCTGAAGATCTGTATTCTGAATGAGTAGAATTCAGAACCACATATTATTTCTGAGTTTCCGTATTCTATTCTGAATCAAGGGCCTATGCCAGTCAATTGAGCTTTTCTTTGGAATTGTGATGTGTAAAAAATTCTGGCTGTCTGCCTGCTCTCGATTCTTATGTCCTTTTTTGGTACTAGAATACTGGCAAGATGCTTTGCTGAAAAGCTGAATTTACATCCTCCTTGAAGATGTGTGACCAACACATATTAAGTACATTTCTTTTGCTTTTCTCTTTCTCCTCATCTGCAACAACTGGAAAGGCTGAAGTTCCAACAGTTATTTGTGAAGCATGTAGCAATCTTGAGGGTGGTAAACAAACTGATGGTGGAAAAGAAAGACAAAATCACCCTTTCTTGATGACTTTAAAAGAGGCTTTAAACCAGTCCAGAATTGCCTGCATGAATGAATAGGACTCTAATTTATTGAAATTCCTGCAACACAATTTGTTGGTTGTAGCACAATTTTGACTGATACAGGAGATAACATTTATTCCTTTGTGTGTGTGTGTGCGAATGTGCATGTGTTCTACCAGATACTACTTTTTTTATGGTAATGACATGTAAATTTAAATCACCTGTATGATAACATATAACAGAAAAGTTACTAAAGACAAAACAAAATTCCACTCCATTTTTTTACAGTGTCTTTAAAATCTGGAAATTGTTTCCTTTGCTTGTTTTATATAGTTGATTGAGGCTTTTATTTTGTTTTTCTTTTTTGTTTCTGTGTGCGGTTGCCCATTTTCTTAGATCTTGCAACCTGCTGCAGATTATTCTAGTATTTGTTCATTCATTTAAGCTGTGTGCCATACTAATGATACAAAAACAGTAAGATAGAGCATCTTCCCTGAAATAACTCATAGCTTAATGAGAGATCAAATGCATAAAAATAGAATGCAAAATTCAATCTGGTAAGAGATACAATAGAAGGGGAAATAATATCGGTCTCGGATCCCACTAAAGCAAATGTCTGTGTAAGTTCCTGGAAAATTTGGGAGGGATAAAAATATCCACTCTGAGAGAAATACCTTGCAGACTTCTGGAATTCCATGTCCCTTTGCCCAAGTGCTAAATAAATAAAACCTTCTTCATTGACTTTTTCCATCCTTACAAATAAGAATATTAGATTGAATTCATGTTCTATGTCTCCCTTACATAAAATCTAAGAATAAGATTTATATCTTAAATCTATATTTTTAAAAAAGATAGCATTCCTTTATTGCAAGAAATGGAGAAGAAGCCATAAATATTAGCAACATGAATTTTCTTGAGTAAAACCTATATACTACACCTGCTAGAAGGTGGCATTAGCTTTTAAGTCACTGTTGCCTAGGGAGTATTTGGTTATACTCTAAATTTCATACTTAGTGTTTCTGCCATTCATTCATTTTCAATATTTTAGTGGAGTGGTGTCCAGCTGAGATAATACATTTCTTTCTCAACAGGAGTCTGTAGAAGACTGCTGAAAAGTATAATTTCACACATGTATGATAAAAAAACAAACAAAAAAAAAACAGGAAACAAAGCTGCATTTGATAAGAGAGTGGGCTACTGTAAGCTTCAAAATAGAGGATGTAGCCTTTATCAGTAGATAAAACTTTAGTAGCTACTACCCTCTTAATTTAAAAAAGCAAAAGATTTATGATTTCAAAACATTCTAGATACATGAAATATCTAAAAGCAAGTCAAATAATGCAACCCACCCAGGGCTTCAAAAGTACAGTAGACAAACTAAAATAATAAATACTTAACCTATATGCTAAACACCTAAAGTCTTATAAAAATCTCTTGTGATTATATCAGTGTGCGTGCGCGCACACACACACACAGACACACACAAACTAGCATGTACTTTCTACACATGCTAGAAAACTTGAAAAATACAAAATACAGGGAAGAAAGTTTTAAAAAAAGGTCATTTATCATTCTATGACTTAGAAATAGAATTCTATGAATAATATATTTTAATGGATCAATATAAATGCATCCTTATAAATATGAATATATATATTTACAACACTATGATCTGATCATATATAGGTTAGCTCTAACAAAAGTTGTATAATTCAGGTTTTTTTTCTTTTTTAACACTTTGGTAGAGTTCTGAGAACAAATAAGATATATGCAATCTGAAAATACACTCTTGTTTCCTCTAATTCCAGCCCCAAAATATTTGCTTCCCTTGAGCTCCATGGTAGTTTGTGCCTGCAGGTGGATGAGTATAAGTAAGTGAGGCCTGGATTTTGTTGGAATTACATGGAGAACACTGGCCACTGGAAGCCTTGAAAGAAGTATTAAAGATGGAGGATTGTGGGATGTTATTTGTTCTAGAGAATTGTAGAAATCTTAGGGACATGAATATATTTGTTTCCTCTGTGGACAAAGCCAATGGACAGCTAGGCCAAGCCCTCTGAGACCAGGGCATAGGTGATCTAGGCAGACCAGAGAGGATCCTTTGGGACATTCAGAGAAGCCTGGAAACCTACCTTTTTTCTCACGACTGGTCCATCAAGGAAGTGATGTTTTGTCTCAAAGCCCCTGTAGAACTCTTGTTGCTTGGTCAACCTGATAATGAACAGCACTCAGAAAGAGTGATCAGTCTGGTCAGAATAACATTTACCCAGCAACACGTAACGGCAGCACGAGACGAACAACCACTTGAACAAAATATACTAGCAAAAGTACATAAGGAAAAGATAGTTTTGCACCTAAAATTTAATAGAATAAAATAAAATAAATGTTTAAAATGAAACTGTGACTTGTTATTGAAACAATTTAATAGTTGATTTGAAGATATGATCTGTCACTTGATGACTGAATCAGTGGTCTGCCAAATGAAGTGCAAGAAATAGCTCCAAGATAAAGGCAAGTTATATAGAGGTAGAAATCATGAGAAAAAAGAAAAAAAAAATGACATAGAACATTGATTCCTAGTGACCTAAGAAGCAATTAACAATTAACACGGTTTAGGGGCGGTGGGGGGAAGGACTAAATGTTAGACATAAGAACAAAGAAGTCATGGAAGAAAATTTTCCTGAGGTTAAAAGAATCTGAGATCCATTAATTAAAGATGTTTACCAACCTTCAGATTGAAGAGAAACGATATACACTTAGATATAACCTGCGACATTTCTTGTATGCTAATGATAAAGAAAAAAAATTCAGCTTTTAAGCAAATGGAAAAAATCACAGACTAGCATTGAACTTCCTATTTGCAGCCCTGGAAGGTAGAATACTAAAAGCGTCTGTGAACTGCTAAGCAAGGTCTACAGGCCAAGAATTCTTATATGCTAACTTGCCAGGAAAAAAAAATGAAAATATGTAACAACTCAGAAAATACATCCATTTAACTCCATTGAAGAAAATATTCAAGGAAGAGTCTTTGGACCAACCAGAAAATGTGAACTAGGACAAAGGCTTTAAGATATGAACGAAAAGAGAAAACAGTGAGCAACTAATCTTCCTCTCTCACCTTTTTTTTTTTAATAATTAAGGCTAAATAAGTAGAATACATGAAGAATATGTAATATCTGTCCTAAATAAGGACTCATAACAAAAGGGATATATAATAAGAGAACTTCCAATATTGACACATACCTAAAAGTACTAAATAATTTCACCAAACCTATGCATTAGCAATGGCTTACAGGTCAAAGAAGAGGGTGACAAAAACCTTCTAACTCATTTTTAGAGGTGATGCTGGGAAAAGAGCAGAAGAGAGATAAAGCAAACAATAGTCTCAGTGTTTCATCATAATGTGGTGAAAAGTAAGTGAAAGGCTTCGTGGGTAAAATGGTCATCTTGATGGGAGAAATGGGCATTTTGTATTCAATGAATAACTGTAAAATATATATTTTATTATCAGGTCAGAGGGAAATAATTTACTTAGGGAAGTATGGAAAGAATATCAGGAAAGTTAAAAAAGAAAAGAAAAAAACAATAATGAAAACAAACACAGAATGAAAATATAAGAATAAATATACCTCAATATACGGCTTAACTTTGTCACTCTTCAAACATTTAAAATTTGGCATATATTAAGTTTTCCTACAATCTGAAAGCTAATAAAATATTTGTAGAATTATTATCAGAAAATAATGTACCTTAATGGGTATGATAGAAAATAAATATTATAATGGTTTGAGTCAGAAATATTTATGTGTATGTATTAGGATATTAATGTATGATTCTATTCTAAACTCTTGATTTCTGGATTTCAATTATCTAGAATTATAGGTTTCTTTCTATCAGTGGAAAGATATAAACAACTTGAGGGGCACCTGGGTGGCTCAGTCAGTTAAGCACCCGACTTTGGCTCAGATCATGAACTCACAGTTGGTGGATTCCAGCCCCATGTAGGGCTCTGTGCTGACAGCTCGGAGCCTGGAGCCTGCTTCAAATTCTGTCTCCCTCTCTCTATCTCTACCCCTATCTCACTCAGTCTCTGTGTCTCTCTTTCAAAAATAAACACTAAAATAAATAAATTAATAAAATAAAATAAGATATAAATGACTTGACCCTGAACTGCAGAGAAAGTTCTCTATTAAAATTAACAGTATGGGGTGCAGGAGTGGCCCAGTTGGTTGATATCAGACTCTTGACCTCTGCTCAGGTCATTATCTCACAGTTTCTGAGTTTGAGCTGCACATCTGGCTCTGCAATGTCAGTGCTGGTGGCGTGAAGCCTACTTGGGATAATGTCTCTCCCTCTCTCTGCCCCTCCCCTACGCACACTCTCACTTTCTCTCTCTCTCAAAATGAATAAATAAACTTAAAAAATATTAACAGTATTGTACTGTTAAAAGGTATTAGTAGCCCAATTTTCATAAAATACAATTTTCATAAAAACAAATATTTATTGAAGTGATATGAGGTCTATTTCTTTGGCCAAAACAAATAGTCAAAATTATTCCTCATAACAAATGGAAATAAATACATTTTACTTTTAGTTTTAGACAAAATGTTATCAGAAGGTCCAGGAATATTATATGTTCAAGTCTGCACCCTACTTCTTCATAACTTCAAAGTCGCTTTCTATAAACTTCTGAATACTTAGATGTCAAAAAGGACTGAGCATGAATATTTCCTGTATCATTGAGCTCAAGTTGTAAAACATTGAAAATTTGTTGGAAAATAGTGCCTGTGAGATTAGTATTAACTTGTATTCTGGAGCTATTTAATGAGGCAATAAAAACAAGCAAACAAAATGTACAATGAAAGGAGTAGAAACTGCAAAAACAAATTCTCCACTCGGCCACGATGTTGTAATTCCTAAAGTTTCACTGACTTAGAGCTCTAGACTCTGGAGGGGTCAAGAAGACACTCATAGGAGAAATTTTTGAAATTTGTTTCCTTCCAAGGTGACAACAAAACACGATTCAAAAGTCTGGGAATTACAGCAATGCCACTTTATATTTGTTTACGCCTTCACTGTTTACAGAGCATTTTTACATATTCAGTTTTCATAATAATTTTGTCAAATATGGTTAAAAATTAGTAGCCTTATTTTACAAGGAAAGAAATGGAGGAATGGAGACTTTATTGTCACCATCACGTACCCAGTGACAAAAGCAGGACGTGGAACCCAGGTATCCTGAATTCTTATAGTGTATGTTACTGACACTGATTTGATTTTATCTTGAGTCTGAGAAAGAAAATCAATTATTTTTCTATCTGCTTGTACTTACTTTTTGTTCATATTTTATGCAAACACATTTTTAAATACTCATCTTTCATTTAAAAAAAGTGGTTTTATTAACTCAGACCCTTCAACACAGATTTTATAGAGTTCAAGACCAATAATTAGTATGATGTGGACATCTTGTTGGCTGAATCAATGGTTTTGTTGATGTGTTTGGAAGTAAAGGAACAGACTATGTATCACAAATGTATCAGAACAGAAAAAAAGAGGTAAGTTGTAAGTATAAACAACTTTGCATGAGATGCAATTGGAAAGAAAATGAGAAGGTACAGAAGATATACATGATGTCTTAGAATCTTTCTTAAAGTAATTTTTTTTTTACAAATAGTTTATTGTCAAATTAGTTTCCACATAACACCCAGTGCTCTTCCCCACAAGTGCCCTCCTCCATGCCCATCCCCGCTCCCCCCCTTTCTTAAAGTATTTATGTCACTTTCCTGTATTTCAGTTCCTGAAGCAGAATTACTTGTATAGCACTATTTTATCAACAATACTAACATCAAAAATTACTGACATTTCAAATATTTTGCCCAAATTTGCACAAAACCTACTGGTTTCCTTACAGTAGTTTTCCCCTTTGCAATTACTATTGCAAAGTCAGTGACGACATTCAAAGATTTGTCCAAATCCCATCCACCACCTTGGAAAGGAATTTTCTGAAAATTCCTTATGACTTTAAGTGATAGGCTGGCATTTCACGACCAAAATATCACCTGGGGAAGTGCAAATAGTTCACAGTATTTAATCAACATAAAATGGTTATTAAAGGGAAGGGAACATAGCTATTTCATTCTGAAAACAAACACTTATTTATCGACAACAAACAGGATATTCTTTTTCTGAAGGTCCTTCCTCTCTTAACAAAGTAAACGGAACAGACCAAAATATCTCCTCTACCTCAAATGTTATCTGAGTAGCAAAACGAATTTATAGATTTTTAACTGCTAATCTCCAAAGACATGAAAATGTTAGATGATGATGTAGTTACTCATTCTATTTTAACCTATAAATATCTCAGGAATTAAAAGAAAAAAAACCAATTCATTTCTACCCTCAATAGCATATTTTTATAGCCGATCCTTGCCCAATATTAAATTAAAAAGTAAAATCCAGAGTATGCTAGAGATACAAAGGGTATACAAATACATAGAGCTTCTATGAAACAGACAAGCACAGTGGCATTTTAAAGTCAAACTTTATGTATGTGGGTTAGAAATGATGGAATGTAAATACTCTGTGTACTAATTTGCATGCATCTATTTGGAAATCAGAAATGGAACCTCATAAATTTCATATTAAATGATACATAAATATCATAGGTTAGAGGACACATTTTCAATGCAGTGTTATGTTTTAAAAGTGAGATTCACTAAAGCTGGTGAAATGAATAGAGTTAACGCCCCAGGTATTAAACTGGAAATATAATCTACAGATATTTAAAGTAGACTCTAAATAGCCCATGATATTTTCTGCAGAATATGTACGCAAGTTTCTAATTTGGCAACAGTATTATGTTCAGTCAATTTTCTTCTGAATTTCAAACAGATCTCCAGAGTTGAGGAGGCTAAGCATTTTCCTAGAAATTCCAGATGCCAATCATCTCTGAGAGTCAGTGCTTCTTGAAGAGTGTCAGCCATATTGCCACTCCTTCACACGTCAGTGTCTTTCTCACTCCCCCCCCACTTCATCCACCAGAGTTATGTCAAAGAAGATTTGATTAATAACCAGAGGAGTTGCCACTGAGTGCAGGGAAAGATAGAGTAGGATTTATCTCTAACACTAGCGGTCTAATATCTCTCCATCCATGATGTCTGATAAAACCACTTTGCAGTTATACATTGTTTTCATGGGACACAAAATGAAGGCCACATGAAACATGGCCTGAATGGAGTGAACCACCCCTGCTCTGCCCCCTGGGGACCTCTCATTTCCAAACTCCATTTCACCTCACAGTATTACACAAACTGGATTTATTAAACATGAAGCTTTGGACCAGGTCAGTGTTAGCAAGTGGATTTATTATTATCACTTTATTATTATCACTTTCACCTGATCTTATTTTTCTTCTCTTGCTCCCTCTTTTTCTTTTTTCTACCATTCTCCTCAAATGCTCTTCATTGTCTATTGTCTGCCCTCATAAGGCCTTTCTTTAGACTGTAGACCAGAGATGAAGGCCACTGCCATCCTGGGTGATAGGGGTGCCTAGTTCCTAGTTTCTCCTGAGAGAGTGCTCTTCTAAATTCTGCATCATACTCTGCTCTTTCTTACTGCCTTTTTTTTTTTTAGCTGTATTAGCATTATTTAGAAGAGTACCGTTGAGATTCAGTATAATGCTGTCCTCAGGGCCTTTATCCTCTGTCTTAAGGTGAAGCTATTTCATGAAGCAATCCTTTCAATTCTTCTCTTACAAAACCGTCTTTTAAATGGGGTTCAGACCTTTTTTGATATGAATTCAATTCTACAATAAAGAAAGTTACTTTCATTTTGAAAAAGTGTAGAGAGTAAGTCCCACTGGAAAAAAAATCCTCTCATTTGGTTTAAGATAGATGAATAATAAAGAGAGAAAAAAGATAACTGGATTGTTAAAATTTGACTGCAAGGAGAAGATAATTTCAACCGGAGAGCTGTCAGCACAGAGCAGAGGAAGGATGATAAAACAGGGATCAGAGATACTCTAGGCAAGTGAGGGTTTTGAGTGAACATCTAATAATACTGAACAACCTGTGGACATTTTGAGAACATTAAGAAGGCGGTATCTAAAAGCATCTTTCTTTATACTTTGTGTTCTATGGAATCTGAATATATTACTAACTCACAGTAATTTATACAAATGTTCAGGTATTCTTCATTTATTGCTAAAACAATATGAAAAATTGAAATAGACCAAAAGACAAGAAAGAGATGTGCATATTCAAAGAGTTGTCATTTTGCTTTATTAAAATTTATTTATATGTAAACAAATACTTTTCATGTAATTGCTGTAATATACATACTTTCAATTTTTTTAATGTTTATTTTTGAGAGAGAGAGAGAAAAAGAGAGAACACGAGTGGGGGAGGGGCAAAGAGAGAGGTAGACACAGAATCTGAAAGAGGCTCTAGGCTCTGAGCTGTCAGCACAGAGCCCAATGCAGGGCTCGAACCCATGAACTGAGAGATCATGACCTGAGCCCGTCAGATGCTTAACCAATTGAGCCACACAGGTACCCCATATCACACATACTTTTAAAATAAGTCTTTCTTTTTCTTTTCCTTTTTCATTTGTCTCCCCTCTGTTTCCTTCTCATACATATCATCTTTCCCCACAACCATGTCAACAATCTATTACGTATTTGTTGTTTATGATATACTTATACTCTCCTGGTTTTTCTTATAAGATTTGTATTGTTCATTTTGTTATCATTGAAGCTAAAATCTATCAAGAACTTTTCATTATTCTTCGTCCAAATTAAGGACTCAGTTTTATTCTTTCATGTAGATAGAACTTGTACCAGCTCAGTTATGTAACTCTGTCACCATTTCCCTTTCCACATTGAATGGAATGGCCATCTTGGACAAATCCTCATTTCTTATGTAAAGTGGGATCTATTTCCACATTATCTTACGTTTCACTGACCTGCTTGCTATTTATTCCTTTTCCAAGATCACACTGAGCTGATTATAATGGTGTACCAGCTTTCTATTACTTCTATACTAAATTACCAAAATTTGGTGAATTAAATAATATCAAAATAGTATTTTATAGTAATGAGGACAGAAGTCTAACATGGGTCTCACTGCAGTAAAATCAGGGCTGTGTTCCTTTCTGGAGGCCCTGGGAAAAACTATTTCCTTGCATTTTTTTAGCTCTAGAAAATGCTGGCATTCCTTGGTTCATGAAATTCCTTCCTCTGTCTTCCAAGCCAGCAACAACAGGTCAAATCATTTGCAGGCTGCCATCTCTCAGGTCTTCTGCAGCCTGAAAAGTTCTCTACTCCATTTAAATAGGACTATAATGCTATCTTCAGACTTATCCTCTGTCTTAAGGTCAAGCTATTTCAAAAAGGCTCATGTAATTAGATTGAGTCCACCTGGGTAATCTAGGATAATCTCTCCATCTCAAGGTCCTTAACTTTAATCACACCTGCAAAATCCCTTTTGTCATGTAATATAACATAATCACTGGGGTTGTGTAGATTAGGGTGCAGCTTTTGGATGCCATTATTCTTCCTACAATAGATGGCTTTGGATTAAGTTTTGACATCTGGTAAGGCTAATATCTGACCTGCCCTATCACCATTTTGTTTCATGCCTTTTTTTTTTAGAATTTTTTTCTTTAATTTATTCTTTAAGCGTGTTTTTACAAATGTAGAAATAAATAATTATGGTTTTAGAATTGCATCCACTATGGGAAACTTATCTGCATATTTCCCAAATTTGCAACATAAAATGCTATGCCTGTGCATTTTTGGGCCGTGGTAATGATAATCAGAGGAAAACCTTTGCACTTCATATGATTCAAAATCACCTAGGAAATAATAAAAAACAGGGGAAAACGTGTGTAATTGTAATCTTAAATTTTCATTAAAATGTAGAAAAACTTTGGTTGCTGTTATAAATCCTCAAAGTCTTTACTTCCTCATTTCTGAGGCAAGAGTAGAGCAGAATTAGGACTATGCACACGAAACATTCTACAACCATACATATTCTCTTCCGAATGAAGTGAGCCATGCTTGATTTTATCTGACAGGTATCTTTTCATGTGTGTGAAGAACTAAACAGTATTTGGCTGTCAATGAAAATTCTGTCCAGCTATGAAAAGTATGTTAATTGGAATGGCTGACACAGGGCCATATTCTTGCCAAGATTAGAACAGAAAAAAAACAAAAACAAAAATGAGTTTTCTTAATAGAATAGATTATTGTGTGTACTCACACACATAAATATACATATTGAAGCAGGATTTATTTATTTATTTATTTATAACAGGAGTTTTGTTAAGTTTATTTATTTTGAGAAAGAAACAGAGCATGTGAGCAGGGGAGGTGGAGAGAATCCCCAGAAGGCTCCACACAGTTAGTGTGCAGAGCCCAACATGAAGTCTCATCACAAAAGGTGAGATCATGACCCGAGCTGGAATCAAGAGTCAGATGCTTAAACTACTGAACCACTCAGGCACCCCTATTGTAGTATCTTTTAAATCCAAGTTGACAAGAATTAGGAGCTTGCTTATGAAGTGTATTGGCTATGTCCTTTGTGCTGCTGCTTACACCTGGCCTCTGGTATCTCATTTCAAGCCACCACTGCAGGGACTAGTTCCATGCAGGCTCTGACAGCTTATTGCAGGTTCAGCCTAGCTTTAGGCTTGCACCTCTCAGTGTCCACATTTGTGCAACCCTCAAATTTAGGAGCATTAACACTTGGTGGGGATGAATCATTGACCAGTGGGAAATGAGAGCAGACGGGTAAATATCTCCCCTTTCCCCCTTCAAATAAGTGATATACTCACCTAAGGGGAATAGTGGTCTTGATGATAGTCTGCCAGCTGCTTCATGACTGTCTTTAACGCTCTTATCATCTTTACACCTGATAAGTCTTTCTGGATAGAATTTTCTGATTTGCCAGAGCATTATCACCTAGTTAATTTGGTATGCCTTCTTTGGCCTGTTTTAATCAAAATCACTTTGGTGATGTCTTCTATTCTAGCACTGTGAGATCCCAACTCTTAACTTTTTTTTTTCTAGAACTTGCTACCTAAGGGAAGAATCTCCTGAGGGGCTTGCATACCCCTGCAAGTTCAACAAAATGTTCATAAGACAAAAAACAAAACAAAACAAAAAACAAACAACAACAAAAACCCCCAGAAAGCTAACTTTAAAAGTTCGTGGGAAAGGAGTTTTATACTTCTGAATATTTCTTAATCAAAATCCAGAGAGTTTATTGGTTCTAAACTATGTGTCTAAGATATTCACTAAAAATTTGGTGGGTAAAAATGTAACCCAGTACCTGGTCTTCTTAAGTGTTATTTTCTCATTTAAAACTTCTAACATCAAATAAAGATTCCCAGAGTGTCTAAGCATTATTTGCCTCCTGGTCGACTCGATTTCCTCAAGTTTCTGAATCATTTCTAACCACTAAGTGAAGTCTTTAGGTGGGTCTTCCCTTAGAACATAATCAGGCCATTGAATGCATTACATATTACCACTTTAAACAGTTTCCTCGGAGCCGAGAGCATGACTGTGCCTCGCTGAGCACTTACCTGAGAGTACTCAGCACTCGTTATTCCTGAAACGCTGAGCAAATGTGTATTTAATATGGATTCCATTTTTGAATCCGAAAAAAAAAAAATGAAGTATCCACGTTTTGTTAATTCTAGCATTTGTAAATAGTTTAGACTCCAAAGTGAATTTGTATACCTATTTTTCATCACTGCCTGCAAACTATCACTGTGTATTCACAAGGAGACACTTTATAGGCACTAATAGGGTTTCAGAGATTTGGTTAGACATGCCCTCAAGGAGCTCACAGTCTCATGAAGGAGTTTACAGTCTATGAAATTGCCTTTTTCAATTGCCTGGAAACACCAGGTACTTTGACTTCTAATCCCTCCATTTAATTTAGGCTTAAAAGACATCAAAAAGAAGAAAATAAGATATTTTAGAATATTTGGAAATTTAGAAATTGTGGCTTAGAAAAAAGTAAGTCATTTGAAGTTTTTGATTGGACAAAATGTCCACCAGTTTTAAACAGAGTTTGGAGAATTCTGATTGCTTTAAGAGTCTTACATTATTTATTTGGGGGAGTAGGATTTAACATAACATCAGCTTACAAATATAAATTAATTCCTTGCATTAATATGGTTTCTATACATGCATCTGCTTGTTTATTTATTTAGCAAATATTTAATGAGTTTCTGCTATAGACCAGATGCTGTGCAAAATGCCAAGGATACAAGAATGAACAGGCAGAATGGTCTCTGCTGTCATAGGGCTAATATTTTATTGGAGGGAAATTATAATACATAAGTTAGTGAATATAAGAACCAATTGTAAGATACATAAAGCAGATAAAAGGGTGATGTGTTAGGAAATACACGGTTGTATTTTAGATAGGATAATCAGGAAAAGTTCCCTAGGGAGGTAACACTTAGGCTGGAAAAGATAGGTAACCGATAAAGAAATGGGCAGAATTTTGTGGAAACATTCCAAGAGAGGCAGAGGAATACTAAATGATTTATCAGACCTTCCCAAACTGCAGTGCGGGAGGTGGGGCCAATGTTAAGAAATAGTGTTGGAGAGGGAAACAGAAATCAAATCATGGAGAGACCAGAGGCCATGAGGAGGAAATGCCATTTTATTCTATGTGTAGTGTGGAGTCAGTGAAGAATTTTGAGCAGAATTTAGGTTAATAACAATAATATGACCTGTTTCTTCATTTTCCAAACAGGCATTAAAATACAGAAAGCCTCAGCTCAGTGTAAAGATATCTCTTTTAAAAATCTAAGTTGAGCAAATGTGGGTTTTAAGCAGCAAGATCAAAGGGTAGTGAAAGCAGTTGGGATCATATGACTCTAGATCTGGGGACATAAACCCAGTCTGGAGAAAAGTTAAGTCCCAATGAAATATTAGAGTGGATGTTGTGTTGGTCAAACTCCATTCTTGAACAAAGGAACAGTTAATGGATTAATTTAATTTGGAAGACAAAAAGTCTCTGTCTGCAATGAGAAAAATTAACTGGGGTCAGGGGGAAAGAGAACCACTGAGAAAGAAGAGCTTTTAAATACTTTTCTTAAAGAATAGTTGTATACAGAGTGAACTCCCAATTGGCCTGTAGGTGAAGTAGGGTGACACTACCAAAAGAAGCCAAGTGTACATTAAAAGAGAGGAAGATGACTGGTACCTGTCTCCATATAAATTGCAGTTTGAGAATCCTTACATTGAATTATAATAGTTCTTATAATCAAATTGTGTGTAATAATAGAAAGTATAATGTGAAGAATGTGTAGAATAAAAGGGAGAGTTCCTACTTCATTTCCAAGGTTACAGTCTAGAACTCTTGGAGAGTAGGATTGTGTGAACCAGGGGAATTTTTGTTCGAAGACCTGAAGTGTTTATCCTAGATACAAAGGCCTGAAGAGGAGGGACGTACAGTGGTTTGTTTATATGCATCAAAATCTATCAAAATAAAAAAAAAAAGAATCTATCAAAGTCAAAGCCCTTCAAAATCCTTAACTGGCTTCCAAGTAATGACCAAATAAGTGGAGGCTAAGAAGACCAGCCACTGACAAGAAACCTTAGGTGGAATTGGGACAGGCCCAGGGAGGCAAGGTATTGAAATTGAAAATTAATGTAGAAAAACAGACACTTCCCAAATGTAGGAAGATCTATGCAAATGATTATGCAAATGAAGTGAAAAGGGTTAAAGGTTGAGGTTTCTTACAAGTGAAAATGCCAAACAGCATTATCTCATGTCAGTCTGGGGTTCATTACTAGAAAATGATTAGAATCAATGCGATGAAGTCAAGAGGTACCCTAATGGAGAAATTGGCTTATGAAAAACAATAACAGAATTAATGAAGGGGCTTTAACCTTTAAGTTCAATACATATTTAATTCTGTTTGTCTGGACAAAACTTAAATATAAGGGAAGTAATTTATTGTTAAAGCCATGTAAAGTGCAATGATTATTATGCTAATAAGACTGGATAAGTAAAATCTCTTGCTTTATAAATGTCATAGATTAAAAATGGATCGTGCTGATAATTAGAGCAATGACGATTTTATGATTTTAACACAGATCATTTTACTCCAGCTTTAATTGTCTTTTTTAATTTAACAATTTTATTTTAATTATGGAGAGTCATATATAATTATTTTGAACTTCGCAAAATTATTCACGTGTACAACAGTTTAAAGCCTTACACTAGATATTTAAAAGACATGAATCTTTTCACAATGCCAGTTGAAGATTTTTCTAAAGAAATGGACAGTTGAAAATTATATAAGAGGACTTTTATAGGATGACAATTTGCTCTAACAGTTCCTGCTCTTGGTTTTCTATCTTGAAGTGAAGGCTGTTCATGCGTAAGTGGCTCTCATATTTTGAATCCATTATCTCTGGTATTTGCAATTAGCATACTGGTCACTTTTTAGTTGCTCTCAAGTCTGAAATATTCAGATCAGATAGGAGAAATTAACTCATTTGTGACCTTTAATATGAATGCTGTGTATTTCCAAGATTTCACAAATTATCTTTGAAAGTAATTTAATTTTGTAAGTGAACTGGGTACAGAAAGTTGGGTTGTGTATGCACTGTTTTGGGGGAGATGAATATTTTATAATAGATAAAAAATCCTCCTAATTTTATTGCCTAAGTATTTCATAAATCATTTCCCCCTCTTCACATTCCCTCCATCTAGACTACAACTATCTTAACCCAGATCCTAATTATTTTTCACACCCTCTGTTTTCAGTTTCTCTCAACCATTTTTCTGCCTGAATATTACTTATTTGTCTTTTAATATTCATTTTGGTGTAATTCCTTCAAGTATATCTTCCTAAGCACTCTTGTTTTTGTGGATTCCAGCTAAGGAAATCCCAATTTGATCATCTTATCTAATTTCCAGGGAAGGTTAAGACTGGCCTAACCTTAAGATAAGGTTAGAATGGCTTAACTTTGTCAATGATTGTTTTAACAGAAACATGTGACACTAATTTTGGCCAATGAGACAGGAAGAAAAGTCTGCAGGAGACTTCCTAGGGTAGGTTTCTTCGGAAAGAAAGACAGTGAGACAGAATGAACAGCAAAGAACAGCCTTTCTCTGAATGCCAGACTTGTCAAGCCTAGATGTGATGACTAGATCTGCTGCCGGATGAAACCAACTTAGAAAAGGAAATTGCTCAAAGAATCACAAAGAAGCTGAGCTGGAATTTTAGTAGAGCCTGCCCTACTGATATGCTTCTTGTCATTTGACATAATCGATCTCCTCTCTATTTAAGCCATTCTGAGTTATTTAAATCACTTTAAACTCCTATACATAGAATTGGCTTTAGGTGAAATTACTGGTGACAGAAATTTGGGACAAAGATTGATATGTTCTGTTTCCTTTTCTGTAAAACATTGTCCATACTCTCACCAAAGGAAACAGAAAGTAATGAGAAGATATCATAAAATACTTGACTGGACAGCAATCTAGTAAGATACAAGAAGAAAGCAACATGGAGGTTTTGGGTAACTGGAAAAAAATGGTATGGCTTCCTGTTCCCATTTCCTGATTTTTCAAAATATGACTTGGAAGAATGAGTGTATTTATTTTCTACTGCTGTTAACAAATTACCACACACTTAGTGGCTTAACACAGCACACATTTGTTATCGTGGTTTCTGTGGGCCAAGATTCTGGACCTGGCTTACTTTGTCCTCTATTTAGGGTCTCACAAGGTTACAAAAAGGTTCTGGCCAAGTCTGTATTCTTATCGGGAGTCTTGTCTGAGAATCCATTTCCAAGATCATTCAGATTGTTAGCAGAATTCCTTTCCTGTAGCTCTGTGTGTAAGGGCCTTTTGCTGGCTGTCATTGGAGGCTGCTCTCAGTTTTGACAGGTCAACTGTAGTCCTCTGTCACATGGTCAACTCATAGAAACAAAGGTACAAAAGTGGTTGCCAGGTGTGAGGGGAGTGAGAGAGTAGAGTAGATAGAAAGGGGTTGGTGAAAGGCGACAAACTTTCAGCTATAAGTTAAATTAAGATCTGAGGACCTAATGTAAGACATGATGATGACAGTTTTTAAACACCATATTGTATGCCTGAATTTGCTAAGAGAGTAGGACTTAAATTATCTTACCAAAAGAAAAAAAAAAAGATAGATGAGGGGACTCCTTTCACAATGTACACATATATAAAGTCATCATGATATATGCTTTGAATATCTTACCATTTATTTTGTCAATTATACCTCATGGAAGCTGAAAAAAAAACAAAAAACCACAACCTATTCAGGAGATTTTTGCCATATTCTGTTAGAAGCAAGATACTGGTCTCACCTATTGTTAAGAAGAGGGAACTAACTATTCAGAGTGTAAACACTAGAGAGTGGAGATGATGCAGGCCATCTTAGAGTTCACCTATTACACAATGAGACAATTCAATAGATTAGTGAACATTACTGCTCTCTGGAAACAAAATGGATGTTATCCTATGGCATTGGGAACTAGACTGAATAATGAGGACAAAACTACTTGTGGATGATTCTTTACACACATTGCACAAAGTTATTGGTAAATGTTATAAGAATATATAATAAAAAACTGTATCTTTAAGCAAAAGTTGGATGTAATTATGTTCAGTATTTTCAATGATGTTTATATTTTATAAATATGTATTTATATCTATCAAAACAAAATAAACAAAAAAACAACCACATCCCTGAAATTCCTGAAAGATTAACAGTAGTGCTGACCTGATTCTGTCTGCCTTTCTCCCCTACCAAACAATTATTTTTATAACTTGATATTCAATGATAAAATTTCTTTAGGTGGAAACTCTGATGTTATAGCAAAGAGAATATTTTGAAATGATTGAGATTAATGAGACAAAGTACAAAGGTAACTCTGTGGACCTAAAACAACATTATCTGTGTATCATTTAGAGACTGGGTTTATATTGAGGTTTTAAATGGCAGAAAGAACCCACAGAAGTAGTTTCTACTTCAACTTTCTGCTAAACAGTCTATCTAGTGATAAGCTCATTTTAACTGAGTCTGATATTGAACTTTTGTGGGTCTTGCATTTAAAGGGAACCAGAGTGAACTCATATACTCAAAAGCTTTTGAATATGACCTTTTCTCAAGTGTGGACCAGCTTTATATTTACAAAATGACTGACTTTTGTTAGATGGTTTTATGGGAAAACATGTTTATTCCACTGTTATTAAAAATAATAATAATAATAAAAACAAAAAGCAAAGCATCAACAAAAATAAGGTAATACAAAACCTGAGTTCTGACTTTAGAGCTCTGAGTTCTGATAATAAAGCTGAGTCTTTTACCTCATTTAAGCCTCAGACTAAATTTGTGGGGAAGGTTTTATTACTATAATAATATTTGGATGAAGAAATGGAAGAGAATTGGAGTTAGATGCCCACCCAAGGATACGTAGATATTGTCATATTCCAGAACAATCTGGCAATCTGATACCAAAGCTCACAGCTAAACTACTATGCTATTGTACTAGGAATGGAGATAATCTTGACTGTTACTTGTTACATTCATTGTGAATAGGGGACAAATTAATACAAATATGAAGGCATATGTTCCCTTAGGTGGGAGATAAAACTTCTTAGTAACAGAATATTTGATGTATGGATCATCTGGGGTATATCATCCATAACCCTGAAATATTTAAAAGATCTCAGGAAAATGCACATCAGAAATTTTTGTTTCTGTATTGATGGAGATATTGAACACTTATGCTCATGTTCATGGAAAGTGATGTAAATGCAAGCAGACTGGAGAGTAATGAGGAAAGTATATGGGGCACCTGGGTGGCTCAGTTGGTTAAGCGTCCAACTTCAGCTAAGGTCATGATCTTGTGGTCCATGAGCTCGAGCCCCGTGTCAGGCTCTGTGCTGACAGCGCAGAGCCTGGAGCCTGCTCAAGATTCTGTGGCTCCTTCTCTCCCTGCCCCTCCCCTGCTCAAGCTCTGTCTCTCTCTGTCTCTCATAAATAAGTAAACGTTAAAAAAATTTTTTTAAAAAGAAAGTATACAATATTAGAAGTACTGATTTAGAATATTATTTTGAAGGTGTCCCTTCAGAGTTGGCATTAGACTCTGACATTGACTGGTGCTATAGAATGACAGAAAGCTACCATGAAATGAATAAACTAGAAGATTCTATGAGCCAAGATTTCTCTCTCCCTTCTATATACTCTCACGACTAATCACTGATAGATTAAGAAGGAATCTTACTGCCAGCAATACATTAATATTTCCAAAACTGAAGTTAGGTAGAAAAATCTTCCCAAGAAAGTGCTCTGTGTGCTTTAGAGGAAACGTTCTTTTGGGTGAATTTTTCACTTTTTATTGGATTGCCTTGTTTTAATGTAGACACAGTTTAAAAGTGAAAATGAAAATGCAGTTAGTGACCTCTGAAGGGTGTTGGGAAAATGCACTACCATTTTGTAAATAGCTTTCAATATGAAATGTGATAGGTATTTTGGAATTGTCCAAAAAGCAATCTTGAAACTTCAAGCAAGGTTAAAAAAAAAATGTCTATACTATTTGAGGGTGTACTCCAAACTATAGGAAACTGACAGTTTCTATACAGTTTTGTTGTCTAGAAAAATAAGTCAATGCAAATAAGGAAATTTTCCCACTAGCAGAAAAGGCATTTAAGAACAGAAGGGTTAAGGATATCTAAGGTTATTCAGTGAATTTACTGTATCTTGACACTTAATTTCTGTTTACATTCAGAACCTTTGTAACTGAATTTGTTTTGTTAATAAATCTAAATTCTAGGAATTAGGCTCTTTGATTATGAAATATGGCCAAAAACCCTTAAAATTTTAAATACAAAAGGAACTTATTTTAATAGGCCAACTGGTACAAATTGGCTTTTCAAGTATTGTATGTTGATGAATCTAGTGGAAAAAGTTTATCAAAGTGGATTCATATCCAGTGGTTTTTTTTTTTTTATCCCTAGCTATTCACTATTGACAAATAATGGTGTTGCCTATTTGTGTTGAAGGGAGGTGAAATGAACATTGTCAAATCCACTTTCCTAAACCCTCTAAGTGCTTCCTTGTGAGGCTGTTTGTTATATAATTGGTGGCACGGGTTTATCACTGTTTCTCTCCTAACTCAAATAAAGCTATTTCAACTTTCATATAAATATAATCCTTGCTGCTTTAATATGAGAAAAAAAAGTCTTTTAAGGACAGGCTCAGTATTTTTCCTTCGGTGTTAAAAATGTAGCAATTATTGGAACAAACAAAGGGATGAACAATATCAGTTGATTAAATGAGTTTCCTTTTTAAGTTATGAAATCTATTTCTATCGAGGGACATCTGAGAAATAAACAGCTTTTGAAAAAAAGCCAAGCAAATTCTCTCTCATTATATAATTAGGTCAGTGGATGTAGATTTACTCTTTGTTTTGAAGATCATATGGATTCTGGAGTACGTTGACCACCATGGAAATTTTGTCTTGAGTTAATGGAAATATAGATCTACATCTTTATATTGATAATAAATATAAGCGACATTTTGACTTTCTGATTGGTAATTAGACAAAAAAAAATCCTGAGTACATTAACAGTTATATAGCATCATCAAGAAAAGGTACATTTGTTAAACACCCAACTTCACATTTCTAAATTTTTCTTTTCAATGTCTGGTGTTAGAATCAAAAGAATTTCAGTGTGTGTGTGTGTGTGTGTGTGTGTGTGTGTGTGTGTGTGTTAAAAAGAAAGGTGGAAATAAGGCTTTGCCTAAAGTTTATTGCCTAAAAGTATCATTTGTCTTTTTTACTTCTATCTTTTAGATTTGAATACCTCTATATTATTTGCATTTCAACATCTTTCCAAGTAATTTACTGCTTAATATTTTCTTGACTTCCTTAACTTCTAAAACATTCCTCTGCTTTACATAAGTGTTCCAGACACTCACAAGTATGACTACTCCCACATCGGTCAGTATTTAACATGGATTTACATACATGGTCTCAAACTTTGAAATCCTTTTCTTTAACTACAGACTTTTGTCTGTCCACTCAGTCAACCTCTTACTTCTACTGAAAGATATGTTTTGACTTTAGGTTCAACTCTTGTCTTTTTGTGATCATCCTAGTGTAAGGTCACCCACTGGACATTTATCTCCTAAGGCCACATCCCAGTCTTTTTAGTCATGCTTTTACTCACAAATAATGTAAAATTTTACTGAATTCTCTGCTTCGTTTTCTTTTTTTTAATTTTATTTGAGAGAGGGAGAGAAAGAGCATGTGAGCAGAAGAGAAGGGCAGAGGGAGAGAAAGAGAGAGAGAGAGAGAGAATGAGAGAGAGAGAGAAAGTCTCCATACAGCCTGGAGCCCCACATGGGGCTCGGTTCCACGACCCTGAGACCATGACCCAAGCCAAAATCAAAGTCAGCGACTCAACCAATTGAGCCACCCAGGTGGCCCCTGAATTGTCTGCCTTTGATTCTAAGTTCTACCATTTGCTGTTCTAGTACCTTAATCATCTTCCAGGTGGGAATTATAAAAGACCTGTCTTTTGGCTTGATGTGAGAGTTAAATGAGATTATACATGTTAATAGCATAGAGCTATGTCTGGAACATCCTGCTTGATTCATATTGAAACTGTTGTATTCCATGACTCTTTTATAATTTTTTAATGTTTATTTTATTTCTCTTTTTAATTTTTTTAATGTTTTATTTATTTTTGGGAGAGAGATAGAGACAGCATGAACAGGGGAGAATCAGAGAGACAGAATCCAAAGACAGGCTCCAGGCTCTGAGCTGTCAGCACAGAGCCTGATGTGGGGCTCAAACCCACCAACCGTGAGATCATGACCTGAGCCAAAATCAGACTTATAACCGACTGAGCCACCCAGGCAGCCCTGTTTATTTTTATTTCTTAGAGGGAGAGTGAGAGAGAACAAGCAAGGGTGGGTCAGAGAGAAAGAGATACACACAGAATCCAAATCAGGCTCCAAGCTCTGAGCTGTCAGCACAAAGCCCATCATGCAGCTCGAACTCATGAACCATGAAATCGTGACCTGAACCAAAGTTTGAGTCAAAGTTGGATGCTTAACTGACTGAACCACCCTGGTGTCCTCTGTATTCCATGACTCTTAACCTGACATGTCACAAACTAGGGTAAAGTCTGCTGCCCATTTTCTTCTTAGTTATGAATAACTGAGTATTGCTGCATGTGGTTTTATATTTTAGCTCTACTACAAGCTATTGTTAAAATATTATATATTGTTGTGTTATTATGTTTTTTTGTTTTTGTTCTTGTTTTTTACAGAAGGTGACTAAATCACAATGTTTATCATCCAAAACTAGGACACATTTGGGCAGAAAAGGAGATGCTACTAACAATTACACTGGTTCTGTCTTGATCGTAGTGTCATCCTATTATCTGAGCAAAATGAGGTCCACAAATGTGCTCTATATTTGTTATTAATTATCTTTTTTTTAATTAAGAGGATGTGGGCAATATGGCTGTTCAAGACAAATGAACAGGTAGTCACTATGCAAGCAAAACAGTTCACAATGATCATATAACTGGTGAAGTGCCAAGGAGAATTTGTTAATTGTATCTTACTGACACTGCTCTGTTGAATGTGTTTCTCTAACATGATCTTCATAGAGCTTCAATCCATAATAAATACTGTTTGCCTATCCACTTTACCTCCATGATATTTAGGTGATAAAGGCCACTACTGGTTTCAGAATGTCCTCTTAATGACTCCAAAAGCACTCTATTGATAACCATTTTGTCTGTCCACCCTGGGTTATATCTTAACCTCTCTCTGACTTGCATCTTGTATTTTTCCCCCACTTCTTTGGCTATTTCTTCTTGACTTATATATATATGTTCAAGTTTATTCTATCTTAAAAAGAGATATCTTAAAATTAGAGATATTTGAATTTTTATTTCTTAATTTTTTAACATCTAGTATCATACTCACTAACAAAGATGCTAGGAAGCTTGTGTGTGTGTGTGTGTGTGTGTGTGTGTGTGTGTGTGTGTGTTGTTAAGAAGGCTAGGAAACAGCCCAATTGATACCTGATGGTGGTTTGTTTGGCTTAAAGTGGTAATAATGGAGATTAATTTTGGATATGTTTTAGATTTAGGGTTGATAGGTTTTAATGATAGGTAAGGAACTTCTAATGAACTAGGTGATAATGACTTTTATTGATGTTAGGAAGCCGAGGGAAGCAAAGGACCTGGGTATTGAGTTCAATTTTTCAATAGTTTTTAGGTATGAAAAAATTAATGCCAATTAAGCAATTGACTAAGTCTGAGGCTCAGTCAGACACAGGAAGGAAGGAAGTGTGGGGTCATGGAAGCCAAGAGGATAGTGTTTTCTGTGAGTCCAATGTTGTAATGAGTCAAGGAAGTTAGGTGGGAACAGATCTCTGATCATTGTATTGGGTAATACAGAAGTAATATGCTACCTTTCTGTTTCAGTAGACTGGTGGCCACAAATGCCTAATTGGAGTAGGTAAAAAAAATAAAAAAAAAAAAGGCTATTAAGGAAAATGGAGACTGTGGATTTTACACCAAAATGGCTCTGTAATGCAGATTCATTACCATTTTCTAATTACTCATGTCCAAATTCATAGCCTATTGTTTATCATTTGAACCTTTGAAATAATCTCTGAACAATGTTATGCTTATGAAGGTTATGTCTCTCTTCTACAGAATGGCTCTTATTGACTGAAGTCATCTTCTTAAAGTGTGGCAGACTATCAATTGTCCAGTGGATATTTCAAAATTTTCTATGAATATAAAAATATGAAGCCTTTCGTTCACATATATTTCATACATTTGAAATTTGGGATTAACTATTTTTCACAGAAATTCTATTACATCCATAATAATTGTTAAGTTTTTAATAATGGGCTATAAGTATTGTGCTGGACAGTTGGTCTAAGCTAACATTCATTTAATAGGGAGTAAACTGTCTTGACTAAGGCATTTTCATATAAATTATATTTTATTAATTAAATTTGTTAAATTTGCATTTTTATTGTAAGTTGGATATTGCTTTATTTTAATCCCAAACTCACAGAAAAGGATCATTAGCTTAAAAGTCGCTCACTAAAACATGAAGTTGGTGACAAAATAAGATCATAAATATTGCAACATAGAATAAAGTCATAAATATAAACATTGGCTAGGATTTGTGTTAAAATAAAGAATGCGAATTTTTTCGTAGAACAAAACTTCTAAGTATATAATGATTTCATAAGGGTAGCAGCAAAAGAAAATTGCAAATAGGAATTCTTCAAAATAGGTAATCTTGAATTTGTTTAACTAGTAGTCATTTATACTGAGTGCAGTGCCAAAACAGTTTTTGAACTTTTGGCAATTAGTGGCATGGGGCTTCATTGCTTATGTGACAATTTATTATTTTTTTATTAAAAAATGTTTAATATTTATTTATTTTTGAGAGAGAGAGAGAGAGAGCAGGGGAGGGGCAGAGAGAGAGAGAGAAGAGACACAGAATCCAAAGCAGCTCTAGGCTCTGAGCTGTTAGTGCAGAGCCCTATGTGGGCTCAAACTCAAAAACTGTGAGATCACGACCTGAGCCGAAGTTGGACGCCCAAGCAACTGAGCCCCGCAGGCGCCCCGCTATGGNGCCCTATGTGGGCTCAAACTCAAAAACTGAGATCATGACCTGAGCCGAAGTTGGACGCTCAAGCAACTGAGCCCTGCAGGCGCCCCACTATGTGCAATTTAAAACAAAGCACATTTCACCTCTGTGGTGAAATGATTGAATTTTTACCTGTACAAGATGAAAATCATCATTTTCTGTGTGAAATTAATTAATTGGTTCAAATAGAGGACAAAAACTCCTCAGCAATCAATGTTTAGCATTCCATGTTTTAGTCTATATAATAAAAAAATACAACTCATGCCGATTTTTAAGCACTTCACAAACCAGTTAATGGTAAATATGATCATGTGAGGAAAAGCAGAACAAACTATGGGGAAAATACACTCGTCAGCTGACATGGTATGTCTTTGCAAAATATCAAGAGTATGCACTGAGGAGAAGCTGTTACCAAGCGGAATACATGCCGTCATTATGTTTACTTGTGGAAGGGACACTGATATGGAACGTGTGAATCAACACTCTGCCTGTGCAAATGATGGAGATGAGCGCAACATGTTTTGTGTTGCTTATTATTGAGAAAAGATGATACAGAAGAGGTTTCTCTTTAAATTAAGGACTTTTATGAACTGAATTGGGGTGGCATTATTGCAATGCCAATTTATGCATCATTTTGTTCTTTAGACATTCCTGACTCACAAAAATGCCTGCTGATCTTAATTCATTGTTGAATAAAACGGGCAAAATTGTCAATAGGATCAAATTACAGTCATGTTGTCTGCATGGTTTTTGTGTGGTTTCTGAAATAGTTACTAAGTTTGCTTTCCAACCTGCTGAACCAAGACTAAAACATATGATTTTTACATGAGATTAAGAAACGAACAACGACAACAAAAAAACACTTATTCATAACACTGAAAATGGCTGTGAAGGCCATTCTTGAAATTTCAGGTATCTTGCTTAGTAATTTATTTCAATGACAATTCAGCATATTTGGTGTAGTCAGACCTATCACTTGGTGACCAATATATGTCAATTTTGAAAATTAGGGATAAGTATAAATATTTCCTAAGAAGAAAACTATGATGCAAATGGCTAGGTCACCAAGAGTTTACTTCCTTCATAGAAGTAATTTCTTCACTTCCTGATGAAAGAAATTAGTGATATATTTTAAAATATATATATTTAAATCATGCATACCTAAATACAGTAAAATTTCCTAAACATATCCAACACATGGTTTGAGCACTTATTCACCACACTGTAAACTGAATCATTCAATCTGAAAGATTTTACTGAGGTATTGTTCAATTTAGAAACTAATAAGGCTAATCCCAGTAAATGCCATTTATTTAACACAATGGAAGACTAGAGAAATATTTATTTTCATTAATACAGGTGGCTATTAGTCTGAACCATATAAAATCAATGAATTTCAATTGTTTTGAAGTGATAAAAAATGGAAACTTTATATGGCTCAACTTAATAGATAATATAAAAGCCCTTCTTTAAAACATTTAGAAACATTGGATAAAATACAATAAAATATTTTTATTTATTTTTTAAATGTTTATTTATTTATTTATTTAATACTAATTTATTTATCTTTGAAAGAGAGTGTAAGCAGGGAAAGGGCAGAGAGAGAGGGAGAGAGAGAATCCCAAGCAGGCTCAACGCTCAGCACAGAGCCCAACACTTGGTTCCATCTCAAGACCATTAGATCATGACCTGAGCCAAAATCAAGAGTCAGATGCTTAACCACCTGAGCCAGCCAGGTGCCCCTATGATAAAATACNTACGGATGCAAAAATTCTCAACAAGATCCTTGCAAATCGAATCCAGCAGCAGATAAAATACTTTTAAATGTATACTTCAATTAAAAAGAGAGTAAGAAAAATTCACAAAAATTTTAAAGTGAAAGAAAGTTGATGATATGCATGAAAAGAAAGAACTGAAGGTATGCCTTACACGGAGTGGGAAGGTGCTTGGTGGTGTAGGTCACTAGAATTCTCAGTTTTCTGCATTCCCACAGTAATGGGCACCAGGCTTTGGCCAGGTAGAAACTTGGCTGGCTCTGCATAAAGTCAGAACCTTTGAACTTACCCACTTACTCCCAGGCTCTGAGAGAAGAACAACGGCATCTGAGAGTTTGTAACTAAACCTTGCCCTCATAAGTTTTAGACTTTCAATTTATACTGCCAAAGAAGTCAAGGACATCTAAGTCTAACATATTATTTCTTTATTATCATTGCCCAGGCACTTGAAGAAGCAAATGTGGGTGCTTTCTGGACAAAACACAATTTTAGGCTGCACAGGGTTCTTACAGAAAAAGCTCCTGACAATGAATTCATAATCCCAAATTACATAAAATAAAATAAGCCATGATAAATAAGAATTAGCCGAGATGAACAATGAAATTAAACATAGAATTAACAGATATTGCAATTATAAGATAAAAAATAGAAGTATATTTAAATGTCTTGAAAAATGAAATATGAAATTGAAAATCAGCAAAACAAGATTCTATAAAATAATCAGAACAATATTTATTTTATTTTTTTTAAATAGAGGCATTTAAAAGTGTTTATTTACTTATTTTTGAGGAGGGTTGGAGAGAGGGAGACAGAGAATCCCAAGCAAGCTCTGAGCTGTTAGCACAGAGCCTGACAGGAGGCTCGAACTCCATGAATGGTGAGATCACGACCTGAGCTGAAGTCGGATACTTAACCAACCGAGCCACCCAGGCACCCCAGAACAAAATTTAAAATAAATAAAAACTAACTTATAAAATGAAAAATGTAATCTTGAGAGAAACACTTAATAGAACACTTAAATGCTGGATTAGATACAGCTGTTGAAAATGGGGGTAAAAAGAACTGCATAAATTATTTAGAATGAAGCACAGTGAGTTAAAGGGATAAAATAAAATGAAAACAATCTTAGGAAATATGGAAGATTGGATAAGATAGACCAAGATATTTCTCAGTAACAAAAAGCAAATACAGAGTAGAAATAAGATAATATGAAAGACATAATTCCTGCAAACTTTCTGGAGTTGAAGAAAATATTGATTTCTCACGTTAATGAATCATGATAAATAGTAAACATAAAGAATAAAAAGAAATTTACATTTAGACACACTTTAATAGAATACAGAGTATTCAAGAAAAATTATGTTGTTTAAAAGCAATCATATATAAAAAAGTCATACTACTTACAAATAATAAGCTTAGTACACTAATATTAATAGACACAGATGACAGTGAAAAGAAATTAAAATGCTCAGAGAATATAGCCTACAACTTAAAATTTTGTACCTAGTAAAGTTAGCTGAATTTTATACATAGATAAAGATTTATTAAGGAAATGGCAAAGAACATTCTAGAAAAGAAAATCCATGAGCTATTGATGTAAACAAACTCTTACCAAAATCTATTATCAAATGTTACAGTATGGGAAGAATGAAACCACATCCAGAAGAAGGAATAAGATATAAATAAAAATGATGAACAAAGAAACAGGAAATAGTGAGTTATATAAACAAATGTTTTTGGGTAAAATCATATTAATGATGAATAATTTGGCCAAATTCAGAAGGCTCTTAGATGTCACCTCTCTATGGCATTTTTAATCTGCCTTGAATGGGATATGGTCTAAGGTAAAGCTTAATATTTGTAGGTAATCTCACTTTGAATCCTAACAAAGTAAACAAGGGACAAGGATTTGGAATTGAACTAGTTGGCTGTGAAGTAATTCAGTAGAGAAGTGTTAAAGTTAGATAGGGAAGAGGAGGCAATAAAGGGTGCATTAACTATTAAGGTATCATTGTGGCCAACTGTAAATTAATCCTGAGAAGCTAGGAGAAACAGTATATAGAATACATAGCTCCTATTTTTTTTTCACCTGAAGCATAAGGTGATTAAGGTATTTCTATACCAACTCCTGTCAGCCACTGATTGAGGACAGCTAGGGTTAGGTTATATTTCCCAGAACTTCTGATTGCCAGCCACAAACACAAGCAGAGCACTATGCAGAGAAAGCCCACAGCAAAGAAATGCAGGTGGTAGAAGTTGGAAGGATGTTAAGCAGGCACTAAAATTGTAAAGATGGGTGGACGTGGGTGGAGTCCTAAGAATACAGCTACACTGATGAATTGTTTTTTGTTTCAATTTTTAAACCAGAATCCCCTCTTCTTTCTAGCTTTTGTCATATACCTAATGGATTACACTTTGTCTTAGAATCTAAGCTCTTCTTTCCCCTCCACTTAGTAAGGATTCAATTATTTTCCCCTGGGTTTTCTTTTCTTTTTTTTTTTAATTTAATGTTTATTTATTTTTGAGAGGGACAGAGCATGAACAGGAAAGGGACAAAGAGAGAGGGAGGCACAGAAGTTGAAGCAGGCTCCAGGCTCTGAGCTGTCAGCACAGAGCCCAATGTGGGGCTTGAAGTCACAAACAGCAAGATCATGACCTGAGCTGAAGACAGATGCTTAATTAGCTGAGCCACTCAGGTTCCTTTGGATTTTCTGAAAGTAAAAACATAATCAAGTCATTTTTTACTTAAATAGGAAAAGACTTATGCATTTTTCCAAAGGGCATTTCACCTCATGTTTACCTAAAGGTAAAGGTAACGTAAGGCTGAGAGGAAACCCCTTTGTCCGCATTGCAGTTTTCTACAGTCAGCCTGTATACCCTTGCACATGTGGTCACAAAAGGGAACTTAGATGTTAGCATTCTGATAGTAAGGTGACATATAAAGATATCATCCATAACTCTGGGAATTAAAAATAAAGCTAATTTTATGAATTCATTTTATGTCAGCATTGGGAAGAAGCTACACACAATTATTCTTTGCTACTCACTTATTGGTCAGGCTGAGCATGTGGTAAGAAGCAAAGGACTTTAGTAGAGTTAGGTACAATGTGGGCTTCTGTCAACAATAAAATTCTGGAATTGGAGGCTGCTTTGGAGCCCAGTTGAACATCACAGTCAAGGCTTTCGATACAACAGATCAATGTTTTTCTCAAGAAACACTATGTTAGATTTACAGTGTAACATGTTACTTATTTTTTTTTTCCTAAGATACCCTTTCATTGTCTCAGACTAAGATTCAGGAACATTTCTCTATTTTTAGAAGTTAACTTCCAACACTTCCAACATAAGATGTACCATTCTGTATGTTCACCATGTCAAATGTTAGCTGTATGTGTGTGTGCACACGCATATGTGTTAACAAATTTTTCAGTTGTAAGTGATAATGCATTCAAACTAAAAAGGCCAGAAGGAGAATTTATCATCTCATACAAGTGGTTGCAGGGGAGGTTTTCCAAGGTATAAACGTCACTGAGGCACTACCAATGTGATGGTTTCAGTGTTATGAGGCTTCTTCTCTCACTTTTCTGAGGAAATAATCAGAACCATTATTTTTGTTGCTTTCCTCAGAGTTGTCTTCATTCTTAGGCAGTCTCCACCCATGTGGTAGCAAAGATATCAGTCTGATACTAACTCCAGGTTTTCGTTATCCTTAATATCAACTCTCCTAGTAAAGAGAGAAAGCCTATTTCTGGAATGGTCAAGCAAAAGTACAAGCGAGGACTCTGATGCCTTGGTTTGTCTCCCTTAACCATCAGTGTGACAAGGTAGATGGCATTCTCTGGCAGCTGTAGACTGAATCACCACCTTAGCCTTGCATTGGTGACAAAGGATTTCCCACAAGCAAGAACTGTCTAGTTAGCTGAAGAAAGGAGAAGTGTAATGGGAAGCCAGCAATTTTATGTTGCTTAAAAGATACGGGGTATGCATTGGAAGGTAAATATTTGAAGCTGAATATTGGCCTAATGTAGAAGGACACATCTTCTTCAGAGTTTAATCTGAGCAAACAAAAGTATACCCAATATTTTCAGCACAGTAACGCTCTGTATCCTTAGTGAGAGGTTCTCATTCCAGTAAATTTTGCATATAATTAAAGCTAGTTTATTTCTCCTGAAGTTAATTGAAACAGAAATGTACATCATCATTATGACACCTATAGGTAATTTCTATAATGCATATTATCAATTACATTTTCTAAATCTGCTTTTACACCTTAAAGCATCACCTCAAAGATGATTCTCACAACAATGGAAATAAATCCTTTTAAAGCAATCTCATGTGGTCACACGTATTGTCTCATTGTAATGGGATCCTGTTAACATCAGTATATTTCTGTAAAACGCCTTCTCAGTTCACATGATCAAAAGAAAATAGAAGGAAAATATAGTCCCCCAGTAGTTAATTAGCACATAAAAAATTGTATTTGAGAACAGAAGGAGAGAAAGATGTGCTATTTTCTTACTATTTCAATTCCGTTGGGCACTGCAAAGTTGGTGGGTATTATATACATAACTAGATTAACTTCACTTCATGCATCTCTGATTTATTATTTTTCTGTATAATAGATTAATAAAAACATTATTTTACTCAAATACACATATTTCTATTATGGTACCCTGTTCAAACACATGCACAGACACACACCCTCCCATGCATGTGTTCACTGTTATCCCACATTCTCAGCCCAGGAGAGCTGGGGTAGCAGGCCAACATCAGCCTTCTGGTCAGTGAGCGTTAGAGGACTGTGCCACAAATGCTCTCAGCCAAATAGCACTCTTCTGGACCCTGTGCTGAGTCTTCTCTGATGCATTATTTCTCTACTACAGCTTTTGCCATTTATTTTGTTCTCTGAAAAATGCCTCTGACCCCAAATGACAATACATAAGGAAATAAAATGAAATAAAATGTAAATTTGACAGTGAAAGGCAAAGATGTAAAGGGAAGGCTTTATTGAGGGTTAAGGCAACTTGAAAGAAATAGTGTGTCCTGAGGATGAAATGCAGTGGTCGATCGTTTCTGAAGGCGATTGGTTGGCATTAAAATAGGAATCATAAGCACTGTTATAGATTGGTGAGTAGAATAACCATTCTTTACATGGTAGGTAGAAGTAATGCCAGTGGTATATTGTGACGTCAAGGTATTTGGAGAGAATTAAAGACAACAATCAAACACAAACATAATACCTGGAAGATACGACCCCAAGAAAACTAATGATGCTAAGGCATTGAATCAAGCATCTTCTTACCTATCAGCCCAAACCAGATTGTTCTTAGTTATTTAGGTGAAAGTGCTCTGAATGTTTAGAATTTCATGAGTGAGAGAATAAGGAAAATTGAGGAAAAATTACTTCTACATTCCAGGATATAAAACCATAATTCAGAACATTCTTTCTTGCTTATAAATAAACAAATATGAAAATTTCAAATGTGAAATTAAGAAAAAAATTATTTCTTAATAATAATGATTTACATTGTTATATATTTCATATATTGTACACAATGCCTTATGCCATTACAAAGTGTATAAATAATTTTTTGTGAACCACTTGATCTTTTCAAAATATTAAAGCAGAAATCTTTTTAAGAAAAAGCAATTTGTGAATAACAAGTATTCACAAGTTATTCAAGTGAATAACAAATATGGTGCATACTTGTTAGAATGACCATTTACCTCATTTTTCTTTAATATATTCTTTACAGGAGCTTTGCTGAAAGCAAAATAAACCTATAAATGACCTTTTTTATATAATAGTATTAATTACAGTCACAGTCTTGGTTTCATGCAGCTATAAAAGTTCTTTTCAGTGGCAGCAAAGGAGGAAAGAAATGAAGCCAGGGACTCTGTAGCCTGCATTTCCTTTTCCTCCTTTCAATTTTTATGAAAAGGATGTATCACTTTAATCATAACTTCATTATTTATCCTTAATCAAACACAACTGTAATCTCTAATTATTATTCATCTTTGTAATTAGTGAAATTACATTGGGAGAATTTCTATAATACATATAGACCACTCTCAAACTGTCCAATATAATTACTAATGAAAAAAGAGCCACAATGAAATGGCACTTCACAAGTTTTTTGGAGTTAACGTTCACAGGAGGGGACGCTGTGGATCACTGGCATTAACTAATGATGACCTGAGATCAAAGGCAGAGCCCTACAGAACTCCAGCTTTCAAGGTAGCATAATAAGCCTGAAATGTCAAATGAAATCTTCCAAAAATAAAATTTAAACTACAATAATGGCCCATCAAAAGTGTCAAGCTAGCTATCCAAGTGATGTATATAAGATTGATGATTTCAAAAGCTCTAGGAAAGTGAAATAGCTCTAGATAAATGACCAAAAGCAACTTCTTAAGTCCAATTACCAAAAAGTAAACTTTACCAAAGCTGTCATGTACTGCGGCTTACCTCATGCCATGCCAACAATACACAAAGTAACTGACCTTGCCCAAAAAAGACCCCCCCCAATGCACATCCATCCCCCAAGAAACAAAAGAAAGATCAGCAAACAAAACTTTGTACTACTTCTAAATAGCAATTTTAATCAAAAAACCATAATTCTCCTTTTATCTATTATATGCCTATTTCCAAAGCTCTCAGTCTAGGCATCTGGAGCACAGCCCATCCCCATCACAGCACACCACTCCTCCAAGAGTAAGAGGACCAAGGTGCAGATTTGGCCTCCAGCAGAGAATGACAAATTGTAGGAACACACAAGGTTGTGGTGATGGCAAAGCCCTGATTATGTAAAATTAATTGGTATAATTCCGATCAGAACAACCTTTCTCTGTAACAGTTTGTTGGAATTAATAATAATACAACTTAAAAAAAATTCTTATATGTATGTCTCTTGCAAGCATTAAAAATAGAGCTGTGAAATCTTCGTGAAGCCTGTGAGTTGAGTATTCACTGCTTCACTTCTGGGAGAGAGAGAAGGCAAAAGACAAGCTTATGGAGGATATTTAATTAAAGTCAGAAAGAACATTAAAATAGAAAAATTAGCTCAGTGAAAAATCTTCCTTTCATTTCCACTAAATCAGAAATAATTTAAACACTGAAATGGAAACTGGAAGAAAAGAAAAAAAAAACACCTTCTTAATTGGTCTGGACTTTTCCATTGTGTGCCTCTGGAATTCTGACTCTGGTACTCTATTAAGCCTGGTACTTGTTTAAATTATTTGTTTATTTGTTGAATATTTCATTTATATATTCATTCATGTATTGATTGATGTATTCTTTCACCCACTTACTCATACATTCATTTTTTAAAACATTTTCCATTTCTTAGGCACTGATCTATGCACTGCACATGCAGAAGTATGTACGGCATGGTGTCTGCTGCTAAATTACTTAATGAAACAGACAAATGAGCTCATCATTACGTGCAATAAAATGTGATACAGTTTTATATGTTAAAGAGGAGAACAGAAGTAAAAATCTACCTGTACTGAGTGTGGTAGATTTGATCAAGTAAGCTTTCAAAGAGGGATGTTATTTGAGCAATTTCTCATGCTGGTTTGATATTTACCAGAGAATCTACAAAATCTATACTTACACAAGAAAAATATTTCGAAGAACATTGACATTTTCAGATAATTAGAAATGACAAATTTGAAGCTTATTTTCTATTATGTCTCACATAATTGCATATTTCAAGCAATAGGTAGTGAGATTTACATGTAATGAACAAGTAGAACAAGCAAATGGAATAATAATTCTTAGTGAAACAGTGATTATATTTAAAATTATGTCAGTCTTGACCACAAGGCCAACAGTATGAGTGAGGTAGGTTACTAAAAGGGCATGAAACTTCCCTTAATAGTTATTTAATAATTACTAAGCAAGATGTGTTAAATGATAGGGTTATAGTCTCTGACTTATTAATACAACTGGGATAAGTTTATTTCTTCTAAGTATTTTCAGCATACTCACATAGGGCCAAAACCCTGAGTGGAAATCCTGAGAAGAGGGCTTTATGCCAGAAAAGATTCTGGAAGTTAATGATGACCTATGAGATGTCGCTACATGGTATTAATGGGATGGCATGAAATTGAATTAATGGGAGAAATGCTTCTGTTAAGGACCAAAAAAGTATGCAGAATTCTAGGGCACTGGGAAATGGTAAATTAGATTCTTGACAATTATTTTTCAGACTTGATATGGAAAAAGATCTTAAAAGCTTAAAATATTTTATTTTCCTGGTTCATTGGGTACTTCTTTTTATTTTAATTTTTCTCATACCCAGTTGAAGCTTAATTTGACCGAAGGACCCATTTTATGGTTGAATTACTATGTTATCAACTTATTATTTGCCTTCATTTAAAACATGGGAGCAAAAATGCATAGGAGAGCCCTTGTTTGTCAAAGATGCATTTCACATTTGCTTCTCTTGTTCTACAGATATATACTTTCCATGGCACTTTTCAGTTTTTGCCAATAGGAAACAGATTGGATTTCAATTAGTGTGGCAGGAAAATATTTAGATTTTTAGGCAAAAAAAATATGACCTTTTTATCATTTTAGCTTGGGTGCCCCCAGAGCAGAAATTGAAGCAAAGACTTGTTTTCATTTGCAAACGTCATCCCAGAAAGTAGAAGTGAGGACTAGAGAGAAGGTAAACCAGGAAGGAGGAAAAGCCAAACAAAGATGGGTTAAGAAGTTGTCCACATGAAGGGTTTCCTGGCACTTTGTGAGAAGCCTTATTAAACCTATTTCAGGCACCTGGGTGGCTTAGTCCATTGAATGTCTGACTTCAGCTCGGTCATGATCTCGTGGTTGGTGAGTTGGAGCCCTGCATTGGGCTCACTGCTGTCAGCACGCAGAGCCTGATTCAGATCCCTTCTCTTTCTGCCCCTTCCCCACTCATGCTCTCTTTCTCTTTCTCTCAAAAATAAATAATCCTTAAAAAAAAAAAAAAAAAGAAACCTGGGGCGCCTGGGTGGCTCAGTCGGTTAAGCGTCTGACTTCAGCTCAGGTCATGATCTCACCGTTTGTGGGTCTGAGCCCAGAGTCGGACTCTGTGCTGACGGCTAGCTCAGAGCCTGGAGCCTGTTTCAGATTCTGTGTCTCCTTCTCTCTCTGACCCTCCCCTTCTCAGGCTGTCTCTCTCTCAGAAATACATAAAACATTTAAAAAAATAAAAAAAAGAAACCTCTTTCATATGTTTCCACTTAGGGAAAAAAAACGTAGAAATGTTTACTTATTGGTCCTCATTATTCATTGTTCAGTGGTAGTGCCTAACCTTTCCGGGTGGGCATATGTGTGAGAGCAAAGTGGATTCCTGTTGACATCTCACACTGGTTTAGAGGAGCTCAGGGAGGGAAGAGTGATGTAGGTCTGGGACAATGCTGATGGCATCCAGGCAAATGTGTTAAAGCCTGTGCAAGACTAGGAATGACAACAGCAACTGGAATATGAAGGGACAAGAGGTTTCGAATTGGGATGCAAGAGATGCCAAATACCAATGTTGTATGCTCTTTAACATAGAAGGAAAATTATTTACAAAAGCTAAATGCACAATAAATAATGCTACAAAACAGCTTTAAATTTTAATGTTTTATTTATTTTTGAAAGCGAGATAGAGACAGTGTGAGCAGAGGGAGACACAGAATCTGAAGCAGGCTCCAAGTTCTGAGCTAGCTGTCAGCACAGATCCCAATGCGGGGCTCGAACCCACAAACTGTAAGATCATGACCTGAGCCAAAGTCGGATGTTCAACTGAGTGAGCCACCCAGGTGCCCCTATAAATGCTACAAAACAGATTTTACAGTGAAATACAGCAGGTAAATATGGCAGAGCTCTAAACTCTGAGCACTTCCTCTCATTTTCAAAAAACTTCAATGACCACTTCCTCTTCACCCCTTCCTTAGGGAGGATGTCCAAATTCCTTCTTCTATGCCTGCATTTCTCAAACATTTGGTCTAGGGACCACTGTATATTTTAAAAAATCATTGAAAGTTTCAAAGTGCTGTTGTTAATATAGATTGTATATACTCATATTTACTATATTTAGGAATTAAAACAGAAATTATAAAATTGGTTGAATACTTTTAAAATAAAGTAATAAACATATTATAAGTTAACAATAATTTTACAAAAAATAATGATATTTCCCCAAACAACAACAACAAAAAACAGTGAGAAGAATCTCATTGTTCTACATTCTCCTTACAAATGTTGTTAATGTTTGGATTAGTAGACCACTAATTTCTCATGTTTGCATTCATCAGTTCAGATATGACATGGCTTGTGTATTCTAGAACATACCACTGTACACTTAAGAAAGAATGAAAGTGAGAAAGGCAAGTTATGTCTTAATATTATTATCAAAGTCATTTTGTTCTTGCAGACTCCCTGGAATAATCTCCCTGACCCCAAATGTTTCCAGATGCTACTTTGAGAACTGTTGGTCTGTGCATTTACATACAGCCCAATATACCTTTCTAATTTGATTTCCTGTTGTTTTATAGTAAATCTGATGGTCCTGTCGCAGTGAACAATACTGTTGTCCAAACACAGCCTCTAGACTCCCTGCATCTAAACTTTTCTCCCACTTTTCCCTCTCTCCCCCATCTTCCTTTACCCTATCGGTGCTTGTCTAAATTCTTTCAATTCTCTTTAGTAAACTTTCTGCAATACTTTTATTTAGCAAGCATTGTTTTCTTCCTGTATATTTGTATTTTGCCTCCCTTATAATTTTACTTTAAAGACTCCATCATTGGTTTCCTTCCAATTTTGGGGGCACCTGGGTGCCTCAGTTGGCTAAGTGTCTGACTCAGGTTGACTGATAACCTCACGGTTCCTGAGTTGGAGCCTCACTTTGGGCTCTCTGCTATTAGCGTGGAGCAGCTTCAGACCCTCGCTCTCCCTCTCTCTCCATTTACCCTGCTCGTGCCCTCACTCTCTTTCTCTCAAAAATAAATAAACATTAAAAAAACCAAAAAGTCCATACTCTTCTAACTGGTACTTGGCATTATAGCTTGGTCAATAGATATGTGTTGAAAATATGATATAAGTTTTTATTGTGCCACTTGCCTGTCTTATAGCTTCTGGACCAACAAACCTTACCACTTTCTCATTGTTGCATTTTATTACTGATGAATTTATTGTAGATTGAGGCCTCAGAAACCTATAAGAGAAGAGTCACGTGTGAGTACATCTTGCCTGACAACTGATATAGCTGGATAGCACATTTCTTTTGTCCTTAAGTCCATACAATTATTGTTTTATTCTACTTAGACTAGACAATTTTGTTTGACAGAGGTGAGGGCTGGAGAAGGTTGCCTACAGAATGCAAAGACAATACTTACATTTTGTTATTAGTAACTAAGTATCTCTTACCAGTTGTCAGGGAAGGCATATATAAGAGTTTTGCAGGAGACTGAAACAACTATTCAAGTTTTGAAGGAAAGGATGTAATTTACTCACTGTGTTCCTCTTCATGACAGTATGGCTAAATCTCTGACAATATGTCAGGTACTTGTCCTTGGCTGGAAAGACAGAAGGCTACCTGGAAAACATAGTTTTCCAAGTTTGCCTTAGACTTTTTGAATAACTGAAGATAGCTGAGTTTAAAAGGAAGACCACTGTCTCACGTTCAGGTACTTTATCCATTTTGAGGTTATTTTTGTGCATGATGTGAGAAAATGATCTAGTTTNAAATGGTGGGGGAGAGGGAGAGAGGCAAACCATGAGAGACTCTTGAATGCTGACAAAAACTGAGGACTGATGGATGTGGGGAGTAAGGGGGGATGGGCATGGAGGAGGGCACTTGTGGGGATGAGCACTGGGTGTTATGTGGAAACCAATTTGACAATAAACTATTTGTAAAAAAAAAATAAAAAAAATAAAAGGAAGACCACTCTGTTGCCACATATTCACAGATCACCTACTCATGACCACCCAAGTGCTTATAAGAGTAATTACTTTCTTCTTTATCACATACAAGTGCTACAACCTTAGATATAGTCATAAGATAGGCAGATGTATTTGTATATATTCTCCCTGTCTGGCCAAGATAGGCCAGCATTAAAATTGCAATGCACTTTAATCAAGAATTAGCCAAGTTAAAAAGTCTGGCATACTTAAATGCATTGAGCTTGGAAGTGCCTGAGTTTTCTACAAGTGATCCTCACCACCTGTGCACTAATCCTCCTTGATATTTACTTTACAGAGAAGGTGCACTTCAGTGAATCTGGATACCAACACATTTCACAGATGTAATGCATAGCAAAGCAATATATCTTTTAAATAACTAAATTAGTTAGATTAAATGACAATTCAATAGAAAAGAACTTTTCAATTCCATTTAAATACCAGATTAAAGATGTAAATTTGGGGATACCTGGGTGGCTCAGTTGGTTAAGCAACTGACTCTTGGTTTCAGCTCAGGTCATGATCTTGTGGTTTGTGGGTTGGAGCCCCACATTGGGCTCTGTGCTGAAGGCATGGAGCCTTCTTGGAATTCTCTCTCTCCCTCTCTCTCTCTGCCCCTCCCAGCTTGCTCTCTCTCTCTCTCTCTCAAAATAAAAAAAAAATCATTTAAAAAATTTTAAGATATAAATTCATCTATAGAGAAAAGTCTTATTGACTTCAGCTACACACAGAGTGTGGCAAGAGAAAAAAATACTCCAGTGTCATTTGGTTAATATGTTTGTTGGTTCAGGTGTAAGCATAAGAAGCTACAGCTTAGGCGTTTGAATCTTCTCAGGGATTTTACGAAATGTCTCGCAAAATGCTGATATACCCAACACAACGAATTGTTTTACCAATTTTGAAATACCTGTGATGCAAATATTAACCGGGATCTTTTGGTGGTTTAAGTACATCAGCTGAGAGAAATACAAGCACTGTTTCGTAACTGTCTCTGATTTCCATTAAGTTAACAAATATTTCTTCTCATTCTGTGACCACCTCTTTTTTCTTTTTCAGCTTACTCTCTCTAATATGCCATCTCCTACAATCCTAGCAACTTAATAAAAGCTGTGAAGCTTTAATCCATCACTTTTCACCTTTTCTCACCTCCTTTGTATCCTTCCCTCCTAACAATCAGCCATGATAACTAGTCCTGTGCACATACGAACAGCTTCCCTGTGCCTCTCTTGCTTGGTTTTACTCTCCTGACTATACTGTGGTCCTGATTAGATCCAACTCTGTTCTTCCTTGGTGTTTGCCCCTGCACAACAGATATATACACATCTCAATTTAAATTCATAGTTATTTTTTTATAGTTTATTTATTTACTTTGAAAGAGAGGAGAGAGCATGAGCACCAGTGGGGGAGGGTCAGAGAAGAGGGCCAGAGAGAATCCAAGCAGACTCCACACTGTCAGTGCAGAGCCCAGTGCAGGGCTTGATCCCCTGAACCTTGAGATCATGACCTGAGCCAAAGTCAAGAGTGGGATGCTTGACAACTAAGCCACCCAGCCCCTAAATTCCTCCTAATTTACCTCGAAAGGCCTGTAAAGCTTTTTGGTAATCACTCTGTATTTCCCAAGTCATTTCTCAGTCCTAATGTCCTAAATACCTATTTCATGTCTTTTTATTTTTTAATATTTTTATTTATTTCCAGGAGAGAGAGAGAGGCAGCGTGATCAGGGGAGGGTCAGAGAGAGAGGGAGTCACAGACTGAAACAGGCTCCAGGCTCTGAGCTGGCAGTCAGTACAGAGCCCGACGCGGGGCTCGAACCCACGAACCGCGAGATCATGACCTAAGCAAAAGTAGGACACTCAACCGACTAAGCCACCCAGGCGCCCCACCTATTTCATGTCTTATCTCTCTTCTTTAGTCTCCCAATACTTTCTTCATCATCGTCATTCTCAGATTTTATCTTGTAATTCATTGAGAAAATGGAAACTGTTAGAGGAAGACTCCCACCAAGGTAGCTACTCAACTCAACCATATCTATGCCCATATTCCCCACCTTTCTGTTGATAATACAGATAAGTGTGTGTGCTCCTTGCTAATATCAGGTGCCAGTCTTGTGCACTAGATCACAGCCTTATTGTCTACTCGATTATAATTCTCCCCTCTTATCTCATCCTCACATTTCCCTCTCTGTTGGATCATTTCCATTACATATAAGCATGCTATTATTTCTCCCATTTGAAAAGAATTCTTGCTTGGTTACACTTTTGTCTACAGCTAATTGACAGTAAAGCTCCTCAGAAGAGTTTTCCACACTTCTAGCCTCTCCTCTTCCATTGTCTCTTGGACCATCCATTTTATTCCACCCCCCCCGCCAGATGATTCTACTTAAAGAACTTAATCAAGGTCACCAATAACCACTGTATTGCTAATTTTAATGCCAATTCTCACTTATTTTATTCAGCAACAGCATTTGACCTACTTAATTACTCTCTCCTCCTTGAAACATTTATCCTTTTTTTTTTTTTTAATATTTTTTATTTATTTCTAGGAGAGAGAGAGAGAGAGAGACAGCGTGAGCAGGGGAGGGTCAGAGAGAGAGGGAGATACAGAATCTGAAATTGGCTCCAGGCTCTGAGCTGGCAGCCAGCACAGAGCCCGACGCGGGGCCCGAACCCACGAACCGCGAGATCATGACCTAAGCAAAAGTCGGACGCTTAACCGACTAAGCCACCCAGGCGCCCCTATCCTCTCTCTCTCTCTTTTTTTTTTAATTCCTCCCCAATCTTTCCAGCTATTGATTTTCAGTCTTCCTTGCAAGGTCTTAATGGCTCAGTCCATGGACTTTTCTCCTCTATCTATACTTGTCTCCTTGGTAATGTCATCCTGCATAGTATTCCTTGCTGGTGATTAGGAATTCATAATATTAAGACAGATACAGTATGATTGCTTTTCACTCCTCGTCACATGTTTATGTAGTTCAGAGTCATTGTTGTTAATGCACTGTTGTTTTGATCCCTTTCAACCCAAGGACACTGCTGGGTCTCTTTTTATTTTTCCTGGGATGCTTGACTCAGGAAAAAGAAGAGATAGTGGCAGGAAGGAAGGAAAAGAGAGAAAAATGAAAGGAGCCTCTTGGTTAAGTTTAGGAACTGAATAATTGCACTGGTAAAAAGGAGAGGTAGTTGACATTTTTTTCTACCAATGACTTCATCTAGTCATAGTTACTAGGGAAAACACATCCTAAAGATTCTAAAAGGATACAAATTTATGAAATTTCAAAATTACTAAACATATTCATATAGACGGGTTTGCTAAACACCAGTGGGATAGAGATCATTTGATTATTATAAGCTTCTTATATTTTTAATTTAATTATATGTTACAAAGTAATAAAAATCTATGATATTTTATATTCTTGTGGAAAAATGATATTAGTTTATATTCTTACATTTTTCCATAGCTCGTATCGTGGTCTTTGGACAATTCTAACATAATTCTCTTTTTAATTTCTTTTTGAGGGGGAGGGATTTACTTTAAGATTTAGTAAATGGGTCCATCTTCTAGGTTACTCCCCTTCCCTGTTTTGCTCTGCTTATTATGACAAGTTGAATTGCTCTGGCTCCTGTCAATGACAGATATATATACAACGAGTAAACTTCTCCTGGGGTTTTTTCTACTATATTCCTCAGCCCACATACTTCCTCAGTACTGTTGTTCAGCACCAATACTAATTCCAATACTGTAGCCTTCATCAACTCTACTGCTGCCTTTGTCAAGATGCCATTTATGCTGGCTGCCATTGGATTCTTTCAGGTGTCTACCAACTTCCTGTGAGCCAAAAAACAGGGGATCCTCATGACATACCTTTCTATTGTCCTCACCATTGTTCTCTTGTGAGTGAGAAAGAGCTGAAATTGCTAAGTGACTGATTTGCCCAAAGAAGTCCTTGACTGCCATTCTTAAAATTTTCAGCTTAGAAGAAAGGAGATTAAGCAATTATTCTATGAAGACTCAAAACCATTCTTTAGTCACTCTTTTAAATTGTAGAGGTTTTGTCTAAACTCCTTTAACTAAATTTTCCCCTCAATTCTATTTTCTTCTATAATTATCCTGGGTTTATAACTTCAGTTACCCCTCACATATACCCATTACCTGGATTTTTGCCTTTAAGTGTCCCAATGTCCAGAACATATCTGGACATCAGGTTTAATACAAGTAGTTAAGTATCTTCTCAGGCTGGGGAGATAAAAGAAAGTATATTGAGTTTGGGATTAAGGAATTCTGATTATATTCCAGCTGTACTGTTCACTAACTGTATACATTTGAGCAATTTTTAAAGCCTCTATGATATTCCATTCAGTATTGGCAAAATATCCCCAAAGGTGAATATTAAGGCCTATTGTAGAAATGTTGTAAGGACTACATAAAAATCATATAGCAAACATTTGGCAAATGGTAATTATTATAATTATTTTGAAATCAAGTGAAGTGACATCACAAAATAAAAGTAAAGTTTGTTAATTTTTACTAAATTATGTATTTTAAGATTAAATATTTTCCTTCATTCGGACTGAATTCTCAGTCTTTTCCCAGTGAGCCTGATTTTATCCAACTTTATCTTAACAGATGTTTGATTTGGTTTCTTCCTCATGTTTCAGTATAGTAAATTACCCTTTTTGGTGTTACCAATAAAAATCTGGACCAAGACATATTTATAAACTTTACACTAAGCTTGTTAGCCTTTTATTTTTTCATGCAGAAAAATTTCTCATACTTTAAATATTATATAAATTATTTTTGTAACATTTGGATTTTTATAAGCAATGCATATTTTTGCAGAAATTTAAAAAATTACATTAATGCACAAGAAAGAACATAAAAACCAATCAGAAACCAACTAAACAGAGGTAATCTATTAAGAATTTGACATATAGACATATGTAAAAAATGCTTATGTTTAATCAAAATGTGGGTCTACCGCACATACTAGTTTGTATAGTAACTACCCCTATTTCTTAAACTTCTTAAGAAAGGGTGATACATCATGTTAGGAGAAAACTTCCACAGCATCATTTTAATGAATACATGATATTCATAAAATGGATATACTGTAATTTATTTAACTACACTCATATTGCAGGATTGGCTATTTTCCATTTTTGTTATAATAAACAATGCTACAATGAACATTATATACATAAATCTTTATGCACATCCTTAATCATTTCTTTAGGATAAATTACTAGAAACAAAATTGCTGTGTCAAAGCATATGCATATTTTATTTATTTATTGTAACCCAGTTTTTAATCATAAAGTAATAAATGCACTTTGGAAAGTCAGTAGTGAAACATTAAAAAATGAAGAATAAAAGTGTGCTTTCACCTAGCATCACACTTTCATTTATTTATTTGTTTATTATTACTTTTAATGTTTATTTATTTTTTTTAAAATTTTTTTTAATGTTTTACTTATTTCTAGGAGAGAGAGAGAGACAGCGTGAGCAGGGGAGGGTCAGAGAGAGAGGGAGATACAGACTCTGAAACAGGCTCCAGGCTCTGAGCTGGCAGTCAGCACAGAGCCCCACGTGGGGCCCGAACCCATGAACCGCGAGATCATGACCTAAGCGAAAGTCGGACGCCTAACCGACTAAGCCAGCCAGGCGCCCCAATGTTTATTTATTTTTAAGAGAGAGAGAGACAGAGTGTGAGCAGGGGTAAGGGCAGGGAGAAAGGGAGACACAGAATCCAAAGTAGGCTCTAGTCTCCACGGCATCAGCATAGAGCTCAACACTGGGCTTGAACTTATGAACCATGAGATCATGACCTGAGCCAAAGCTGGATGGACATGTAACAACTGAGCCATCCAGGCGTCCCATCACCTAACTTCACACATTAGATATAAACACTATTAACACACTTTATTTTGTTGTATTTTTGCAATTCTTTGTTGATATTCAAACATATTTATACACATTTACCCTTGTTAATACGCATGGGCTCATGTTATATATTCTCTTTTTTATTCTTTATCTTTAAAAGTGGAATTGATGGATCAAATAATGTGTATTTAAAATTTGTTATGTAAATAATTATTTTGTGGAGTTTTACCATGCAAATCAGTACTGCCATTTTCTTGATATATTATTTCTGAGATATAATAACATAAAACAATACATTTTGAAATAAATTTATCTTTTCATATTATAAAAAGTTTTAGGGTTCTTTTTATGTAACTAAGGGAACTATTGGATTTACAAAGTATGCTGTGTTATATAATGATTTAATGCTAGAGCATCATACCCTTTAACCAACTATCACTTTCTGCTTACAATTACCTTATATAAACCACTGTGGAGACCAGGCAACTATCTGGTTAATTTTGGTCATCCATTTAACAAATATTTAATGAGTGTCTACTCTGTGCAAAGGCCCATTCTACTTGTTGGGAATGGAGCAATGAACCAACCAAACAAAAATACTTACCCTATGGTGTTTACATTCTAATGGGGGTAGGGTAATAAATTAAACAAGTGAAGTATAGATTGTGAAAGATAGCAATTCATGCTAAGAGGGCAAAATAAAGCTAGGAAGGATAATAGGGAGTGTTTGGTGGGAAGTGGTACAATTCTAAGTAAAAGATCTGGAAAAAGACTTTTAAAGTAAAAAGGCTGGAGAAAAAATAGAAGAGATTTGTTTTTGGAGAGGAACCTAAAGGAGGGAAAACAGTTTGATCAAGTTAGGTGTGATGGTCAATTTTATCTGTCAACATGAGCAAACTATAATCCCCAGTTATTCTGTCAAACACTAAACAAGATGATACCATGATAGTATTTCATAGATGTGGTTAAAGTACATATTTGGTTGACTCTCCCTTAAGGGAGATGATTGTAGATACTCTGGGTGAGCCTAATCCAACCAGGTGAAAGACCTTTCAACAGCAGGGCTGAGTCATTCTGTGTAAGAAATTTTACCTGTGGACAGTGGCTTTCCTTCATACCTAAGTGTTCCAACTTGACCTTCCTGATAACATGGCCTATAGATTTTGAACTTGCCTAACGAATCTTCACAATAAGCCACTACTTTATAATAACTTTTAGTTTTTAAATTTTTAAGTTTATTTTATTTATTTTTGAGAGAGACAGAGAGAGAGTGAAAGAACGTGCATGGGACAGGCAGAGAGAGGGAAAGAAAGAGAATCTCAAGCAGTCATCATGCTGTCAGCATGGAGCTTGATGTGGGGCTTGAACCCATTAACTGTGAGACCCTGACCTGAGCTGAAATCAAAAGTCAGACACTTAACCAACAACCAGGTGCCCCAATAACTCTTTTAATATATATCCTCTGCTGGTTCTACTTCTGTGGTTAAAGCTTGTTAATTACACTAGGTACACTGGATAACTCAAATATCTTTTAATTACATATTGTGGAATACATGAATGGCCAAAACATATATTCTGTATGACTTAGAATGATTGTCTTATAGCACAATGACTTTTGGATGAGTCCTAACCCTGGATAGTGTAGTATTTCATCCTAGTATCTTTATGAGCTCTCTCAACAACTGATATAACAACTAGACAGACAACCAGAAAAGATATGAGAAAACTAAACAACACCATTAACAAAGAAGATCTAATCAGCATTGGTAGAATACTCTGACCAACAACAGAAGCATATATGTTCTTTTCAAGTTTCTATAGTACATATGTCAAAATAGACTAATTCCTGAGCCACAAAGCACATCTCAACATATTTAATATAAGTCAAATCGTACAGAAGGTCTTCACCAATCACAATGGGATAAAACTAGCAATCAATAATGGATAGACAATAGGAACATCTGCATTTACTTGGAAATCAAGCAACACATTTCCAAATAACCCATGGTTTGAGAAGGATGTCTCAAGGAATCTTTTCTCAAGAAAATTGCCAAACACATTGAACTGAAAGAAAACCCAATATATCAAAAATTTTGGATACAACTAGAAGAGTGCTAAGAGGAAAATGCCTACATTAGAAAAAAGGAGAAATCAAATCAATAATGAATGCTTTCACCTAAAGAACAAAGAAAATAAGAGCAAAATGAACCAAAACCAAGTAGAAAGAATAATAATACCAGAAATCAACGACTTTCAAAACAGAAACATTGAGTTTTATTGAAAATCAATGAAAGAAAAAATACATAGTTTCTTGAAGAGATCATTAAAATTGACAAGCAAAAATGACAAATAAATAAACAGAAATATACAAATAATAAAACTGGGAATGAAACAGGACATATATAGATGTCAAAAGGAAATACTATGAACAGCTCCACACGCATAAATTTGACATTTTAGATGAAATTGCCAAATTCCACCAAAAACTCAAATTTCCTCAATTCACTTACTATAAAAGGAAAATTTGAAAATTTCTACAGCTATTAAGAAAGTTAAGTTTATAATAAAAATCTGGAAAGAGAAAATTCCAAGTTTAGATGGTTTCTGGATAATTCTATCAAACATTTAAAGAATAAAAATGAATTCTACACAATCCCTTTCAGCAAATAGAAGAGTAGGAAACACTTCCAAATTCACTTTATCTTAATATTACCCTCATAATAAAACCCAACAACTGCTGTGCAAAATAGAAAATTAAAACTATACACTGACATTCCTCATGAAGATATACATAAAAATTCTTAAAAATACATAAGCAAATTTAATTCAGCAATATATAAATTAATTATAAATCCTCAGTGGGGTCTATGCTACAGAGATAAGGATGTTTCAATACTTGAAAATTAATTTATGCAATTTTCCATATTAGCAAAGTAAAGATTATATGATTATATCAATCATTGCAGGAAAACATTTGACAAAATTCAATATCCATTCATGATAAAATATAGCTCTCAGAAAAATAAAAATAGATGGGAATTTCCCCAATGTGGTATAGAACATTTCCAAAATAAACCAAAAAACAAACAAATGAAAAAAACTAGTGCTAACATTGTACCTAATGCTAAAAGACTGAATGTTTTCCCCTTAAGATGGAAAGAGGGCAAGAATGCTGGTTTTCAGCATTCTTAATTTTTTCAAAATTTTATTTATTTTTGAGATAGAGAAACAGAGCATGAACAGGAGAGGGGCAGAGATAGAGGGAGACACAGAATCCAAAGCAGGCTCCAGGCTCTGAGCTGTAAGCATAGATCCTGACGCAAGGCTTGTACTCATGAACCATGAGATCGTGACCTGCACCCAAGTCAGAAGCTTAACTGACTGAGCCACCCAGATGCCCCTGGGTTTTATCATTCTTATTCAACTTAGTGTTGGAAGTTGTAACCACTGCAATAAGGCAAGAAAAATAATGAAAGGCATATGTTAAGAAGGAAGAAATAGAACTGTTCTTATTTTCAAATAACGTAATTGTCTACATAGGCTGTTCTTAGAAATTTACACAAAAACCTCTTGTAACTAATAAGTGACTTAAGCAAGTTTGCAGGGTAAAAAATACAAAAATTAATTCTATCTCTGTATACAACCAATTAGGATATGGACACTGAAATTAAAACAACACTATTTAAAACCACTAAAAAATGAAATACTTGGGTGAAATCTTACAGAAACATGTACATAGTCTTATAAATTGAAAACTACAAAGTGTAGATAAAAACAATTTCAAAAGATGTAACTAAATGGAGAGTTATACTATGTTTATATATTAAAAGACTTAATAAAGATATCAATTCTCCCAAAAATGATGTATTGATTTAATGCAATTTATATAAAAATCTCAGGAAGATATTTTATAAATATAGGCAAACTTATTTAAAAATTTGTATGGAAACCCAAAGGAACTAGAATAGCTAAAACAATTTTGAAAAAAGAATTGTAAAGTGGAACAAAATCTGTCTACCTATTTCAAGACTTACTATAGCCAATCAACACCATGTGGCCTTGGTAGAAGGATAGACATATAGATCAATGGGAACCAGCAGAGAACCCGGAAATAGATCAACATAAAGATCCTTAACTGATTTTTGACAAAGGTGCAAATGAAAGGTTCAAAGAAAGATACTCCTTTAAAAATATAGCATTAGACCAATCGGACATCTATAGGTTAAAAAAAAAAATGATCTCAAATTAAGTCTTACCAAAAAAAAAGCTCAAAATGAATCATGAAATTGAAATAGAAAGCATAAAAGTAAACAACTTTGAAAAATAGGAGAAAAATCATTAGGCTCTAGTGCTAGGCACTTGCCACAAAATACATGATTCATAAAAGAGTGAAATGATAAATTGCACTTCCAAATTGATACCTTTTTCTCTGTAAAAGACCCTGTTATGAGCATTAAAAGGTAATAAAAATGATTAGCTGCAGACTGTGAGAAAATATTTACATGCCACATATTCAACAAAGGAATGGTATATAGAATATTTAAACAACTCTCAAAATTCAACAGTTAAAAACAAAACAACCTAATTAGAAAATTGGAAAAGACAAACATTTCACTGAAGAGGACATACAGATTGCAAATTAACACAAGAAAAGATATTCAACATCACTATCCATTAGGGAAATGGAATTCAAAACCACAATGAGATCTCACTATATGCATATCCGAATCGCTAAATGAAAAAAAATTGTGATAACATCAAATATTGGTGAGGATGTGGAAAAACCGGATCATCCCTCAACATTACTGGTGAGAATGTAAATGGAACAGCCACCTGGAAACTAGCTGGGAAATTCCTTTAAAAACTAACCATGCAATTTCTATATGACCCAGCAATTATACTCCTGGGCATTTATCCCAGATAAATGAAAACTTATGGTCTCACAAAAATCTCTGCACAAATGCTCATAGAAACTTGATTCAAAATAGCCCAAACTGGAACCAACCCAAATGTCCTCCAATGGGTGAACAGCTAACCAGAGTGTGATGTATTCATACCTGGGATATTCCCCAGCAATAAACAGGAATGAACTATTAATAAAATACAACATCTTCAGTGAAGCTTCAGAGAATTTTGTTGAGTGAAATAAATCAATCCCAAAGGATTATATAGAATGATTATATGTATACAACACTTGGGAATGACAAAGTTATAGAAATGGAAAAGAAATTATCTGTTGCCAGGAATTGAGGAGACTGACTGGGATGGAGTGCTTGGTGAGTGCTTGGAAGTAGATGTGGCTTTATAACATGAGGGATCCCTGTGGTGAAAGGAATGCTCTGTGTCTTGACTGTTTCAGTGTCAATATCCTGGGTATAATGTTGTATCATAGTTTGCAAGATGTTACCGAGAGGAGTAAATGTGTAAATGTAAATGTAAATGTAAATTTTTCCCGTGTTATTTCTGAAAGATGCATGGAAATTTATAATGACATAAAAATTTTAAAAGTTTGATTTTTATAAAAATTCACAACACTAATATACTATACAATATCACTTCTAAATTCACTAAATTTTCATGAGTGCTAAAAATACTAGTTTTTGCAAATATATAGATTTTGTCTCTGTTTCAACATATCCTTTATTTGAATCTGGCACCACCATTTTCTGCCTATTTGAACCCATCTATTCATTAGTTAAATATTATTTCATCATTCCCAACAATATAAATAATTTTCAAAAGTTTTTAAAAAATACTTATTGGTTTTTTCTAAGAGAGAGACAGAAAGCATAAGCTGAGGAGGGGCAGAGAGAGAGGGAGAGACAATCCCAAGCAGGCTTCACACTGTCAGTGTGGAGCCTGATGGGGCTCAGTCCCACAAACCATGAGATCATAATTTGAACTGAAATCAAAACTTGGATGTTCAACAGACCAAGCCATCCAAGCGCCCCTAAATAAATTTTATCATGCAAGACTTTTATTCCTCATTAGTATTTTTCAAAACAAAATTATGTTAAGAATACGCTTTTCTTGAATATATGTACTAAAATTACTTCTAAATTACACAATAATAACAGATCTAATAATAGTAATCTATGAATCACTAAAATTATTTTTTCCATGAATAGTAGAACAAGGAGAGAATAATGTATTATATACATTTTGAGCATTTTTCAGTAAAATGATATTACAATATTTTGAACAAATGACCTTTTGAATGATCAATGGACTGCTCCACGAACATTTACAGTGACTTTTGGTAGCTTGTCAAACAATTTTAATTAAAGTACTATCCTTATTGGACCATTTTATCATTCATAAAGAGCTAAAATATGTATTTAAGGCATTTCAGGCATATAGTAATTCAGGCCTATTATGTAAGAACAACTAAAATAACAGTGATACTAGTATCAGTTATAATATCTTTGTTAAGGGAAGACATAGCTTTATGTAAAAGGAAGTTTGCCCACAGTTTTCACAGGAATAGTGACATGAACTTTGGCAAATATTATTTTGCAAATGCCATTCTTAAGAACAGTACCACCAGCAGTAACCTGACATTTATAACTATTCTAAATAATGCAACAAAAGCATTTTCAAGGTTCATGTGCATCTTTTCATATGCAGACTTTGCAGTTCTCTTCAATAATTTAGCTTGTTTGGACACATCTTACTGAATCATGTTTTTTGAATTGGAGACATACATTATGTTGTGAGACAGTCAAGCATTTGCAGAGAGTCCTACTCTTGATTCTCTGTTTCATCTGACCCTTTTTTGGTTTCATTTGGTCTCTCCCACTATTCTTCATCAGGTGTTAGATCCTTAGTGGATAAAGATAGATTTAGGGACCACATTTACCTATTACATAACTGCTCAATGGAGCAAGGTATTCTGTAGAGTTTGTCTAGTAAATTGGCTGAAAATCTGAAATCATAAAAGTTTGAATGTTAATATTTAGACTTTTCCCAAACAAACTAGCCTCTTTCTTGGAACCTTGACTCTGACTCTTATGTTATGATTCACTTGACTGTGAATCTAACGGTTTTTAATTTTCCTCCTACTTTGATGGAATCTGCCCATTAGTTTCCATATTCTAAACATACACTAATTTCTACAGTGACCTGATTCACATTGTCTGACAATACTGAGAACTGAAAACTTAAAATAATAAGTATAATGTGGGGGAATACTATCATGTGCTACTATAGGTCACTATTAAAAATATTGACAAAATAATTACTTATGTGTAAAATATTTTGTTCTATGTGAGCCAGAATATATTATCATGATTACATTTTAATGGTTTAATGGGTTTAAAGATGTGGGTTTTTGTGAAATTTCTTAACAAAGTTTATGGACAAAGTCATATTTCTTACTTAGTACTTTTTTGGGTAAAGGTGAACATTTAAGTCAGACTGGGAGTTCATAAACCACTTTCTCTAATTTAATAGCTACAGAATCTTAAGCAATTTCCTTAACCTCTCAGAGTGATTCACTTAAGCCAGTGCTAAGCATATAGTTGATAGTTCTTACTTATATTACTGTAATTGCCAGTAAAACCACTATTTTAGTAGCAGTACTCCATCCACTACTACTTAGACTGGAAGAAAAAGAAAGAGTAAAACACATCAAAATGTAAAAGATAATTGATAACTCTACATAGCTGTAAGATGGACTAAGTTATTTAGTTATTCTTATGTCCTTCGGTATTTTATGACTCAAAAGATTGAAATGCTCTTTTATCAGATATTGTTCATTATTAAGCCCAATTTTTGGAGCAGTTTTATTGTCCCAGCTCAGTACTCAAGGTATATATGATGTTCTTGGGCTATGACAGTTCAAATAGCTAGCAGTTAATGTTACTCATTATCAAATGAAATTCCTTTAATTTGGGTTGTCATTGGTTTTGGTAGATAGCAAATCTCTCTTGCAATGTGAAACAATGCAGAAAAAGTTTATGTTAACCAAATTTGGTTGAAAGAAAGAATATTAAGTGTCATCAATTACTTAAAAATGATTGCTTTTAGGGGCGCCTGGGTGGCTTAGTCGGTTGAGCGTCCGACTTTCGCTTAGGTCATGATCTCGCGGTTCGTGGGTTCGAGCCCCACATCGGGCTCTGTGCTACCTGTCAGCACAGAGCCTGGAGCCTGTTTCAGAGTCTGTATCTCCCTCTCTCTGACCCTCCCCTGCTCACACTGTCTCTCTCTCTCTCTCTCTCCTAGAAATAAATAAAAATATTTTTAAAAAATGATTGCTTTTAGAAAGAACAGTAGCACTCAAATTCCTAATCAGGAAAAGACAGTGGATATTTGTAATAAATATTATGTTAATACTTGTACAAAACTCCAAATATTCTGTGGTATATTTGAGTGTGTAATTCCAGATGTAATTCCAGGGGTGCCTGTATGACTTAGTTAGTTAATCATTTGACTCTTGATTTTAGCTCGGGTCATGATCTCATGGTTCTTGAGATCTGTACTAACAGCCCAGAACCTGCTTGGTATTCTCTCCCTGCCCCTCCGCAGCTCATGCACATGCACTGTCTTCTCAAAATTAATAAATTTTTTAAAAATTGCAAATTTTTTAACTTCAAAAATATTATTGGAGCACCTAAGTAGCTCAGTTGGTTAAGTGTTTGACTCTTGGTTTTGGCTCAGGTCATGATCTCACAGTTTATGAGTTCAAGCCCTGCATGGGACTCTGCACTGACAGCACTGAGCTTGCTTGGGATTTCTCTTTCCCTTTCTCTCTGCCCCTTTGTGGTTTTCTCTCTCTCTCTCAAAAACAATAAATATTTTAATAAAAAACATATTATTGCCCCAAGCTGATTCTTTCTATTGCAGCATATTCATACCTTCATTGACTTTTATTCTATTTACAGAACTTACTAAATAAACATTTGTTGAATAACTGTTAAACTTGAATTGCTATACAAAATGCAGCTCTGTGTATAATGCCGTAAGGTAAAGATAATTGTTATACAATCTGCTCTCCTTTCCTGCCACCATGTGAAGCTGAATTCCCTCCTTACAACTTTATTAACATCTGTTTTTGTTCCCATGTTCTCAAAGTTCGAATTTAAACGAGCCATTTCAAAAATAAAATTCTGGTAAACATATTTTGCATGTGATGGAAAGAGATGACTGCAATACTATAAAGCTATTGTAGTAGCTTTAACTTTTCACCAAATAGAAAGGTTGACTACCAGGTTGCTGACAGCTCTGGCACCTTTATAGTGTATTTGCCTCCAAGCTGCATTTTAGTGCACAAAAAGGAACCACAAATAACTAGCAAGATGAGTATCAGTATACGAAATGTCAAATTTAATTTCACAATTGACTCAACTATTTCTACATTTCTAGGGAAAGAGAGTTAAAGAGCTATTCAGTAGGCATTCCACATGTAATATGGAGGTAATGTGTTACATATTTGCAAAATAAGTCCACTCCTCGGGGTGCCTGGGTGCCTCAGTCGGTTAAGCGCCCGACTTCAGCTCAGGTCATGATCTAACGGTTTGTGGGTTCGAGCCCCGCCTCGGGCTCTGTGCTGACAGCTAGCTCAGAGCCTGGATCCTGTTTCAGATTCTGTGTCTCCCTCTCTCTCTGACCCTCCCCTGCTCACGCTGTCTCTCTCTCGCTCTCTCAGAAATAAATTTTAAAAAGTTTAAAAAAATAAAAAAAAATAAGTCCACTTCTCTATGCAATTCAAACATTGAAAGATTTTTTATTGAAAAATAATTAACATATAATAGTGTGTTTGTCTTGGATATACAACATAGTAAATCAAAATTTATCTACTTTACAAAATAATTACCACAATAAGTCTAGTTACCATCTGTTACTATACATAGTTGTTAGAATATTATTGACTATATACCTATACTGTACATTATATCCCCATGACTTATTTATTTTATAATTAGAAGATTGTACCTTTTAATTCCCTTCACCTGTTTTATCTCTCCCGTTTGACAATCATCAGATTGTTCTCTGTATCTATGAGTCAGTTTCTGTTTTGTTTCGTTTTGTTTGGTTTATGTAGATTGCACATGTAAGTGAAATCATATGGTATTTTCTTACTCTGTCACTTATTTCACTTAGCGTTGTACCCTCTAGGTCATTGTCATGAATGGCAGGATTTCATTGTTGCTTTTTTTTTTTTTTTGGCTGAGTGAAATATAATATATATAATGTATATTTATTATCCATCTCTTTATCCATTTACCCATTAATGAATATTTAGTTTACTTCCATATCTTGTCTCTTGTAAATAATACTTCAGTGAACATAGGGGTACATATGTTTTTCAAACTATTGTTTATGTTTTCTTTGAATAAATACCTAGAAGTGGAATTGCTGGATTGTACGGTAGTTCTATTTTTAACTTTCTGAGGAAACTTCTTATCATTTTTCCATAGTGGCCACATCAATTTACATTCCCACAAAAAGGGAATGAGTGTTTCCTTTTTTTCACATCCTTGCCAACAGTGGTTATTTCTTGTCTTCATAATAGCCGTTCTTCACAGATGTGAAGTGATACTTCACTGTGGTTTTTATTTTCATTTCTATGATGGTTAGTGATGTTGAGCATCTTTTCATGTGCCTATTGATGATCTCTGTCTTCTTTGCAAAAATGTTAACTCAGGTTCTCTGCCTGTTTTTAAATCAGATTACTCATGTCTTTTTCATATTAAATTATATGTGTTCTTTATATATTTTAGATGTTAGCCCCTTATCAGAATATCACTTGTGAATATTTTCTCCCATTCAGTAGGTTGCCTTTTTACTTTGTTGGTAGCTTCCTTCACTGTGCAAAAGCATTTTGGTTTGACGTAGTCTCATTTGTTTATTTTAGCTTTTGTTGCCCTTGCCTGAGGAGACAGAACCAAAAATTATGGCTTAGACTGATGTCAAAGAGCTTACTAACTATGTTTTCTTCTGGGAGTTTTATAGTTTCAGGTCTTACAGATCTTTAATCCATTCTGGGTTTATTTTTGTATAGAATGTAAGAAAGTGGTCCAATTTCATTTTGCATGTGGCTGTCCAGTTTTCCCAACACCATTTATGGATGAGACTATATTCTCCCTCTTGTATATTCTTGCCTCCTTTATTATATAATAACTAACCACATAAGCATAGCTTTATTTCTGGGCTTTCTATTTTGTTCCTTTGAGCTATGTATTTGTTTTTGTGCCAGTACCATACTGTTCTTATTACTACAGCTTTGTAATATAGTTTGAAATCCAGGATCATGATACCTCCAGCTCTGTTCTTCTTTTTCAAGGCTACATGGCTATTTAAGGTCTTTTGTGGTTTCATGGAAATTTTGGGATTATTTTTTCTATTTTTGTGAAAAATGCCATAGCTATTTTGATAGAGATTGCATTGAATGTGTAGATTATTTTGGGTAGTAAGAGTATTTTAATATTAATTCTCCCAATCCATGAGCACTAAATATCTTTCCGCTTATTTGTGCCTCATTCAATTTCTTGTAGTAATGCCTTGTAGTTTTCAATATACAGGCCTCCTTGATAAAATTTATTTTAGGCAGTTTTTTAATGCAATTTTGAATGAAACTGTACTTTAATTTCTCTTTCTGTGAAATAGTTGTTAAGATATAAAAACACACAAAAAAATTCTGTATATTGATTTTGTATCCTACAACTTTATTGAATTGATTTATTAGTTATAATAGTTTTTGAGTGGAAGATTCAGAGTTTTGCATATAACACGTCATCTCTGAATAGTGACAGTTTTACTTTGTCTTTTCCAATTTGCATATCTTATGTTTCTTTTTTTGCCTAATTGCTGTAGTCAGGTCTTCCAATACTATGTTGAATAAAAGTAAGTGTGGATATTCTTGTCTTGTTCCTGATCTTAGAGAAAAATGTTTGTACCTTTTAACTGTTTAGTATGTTAGCCGTGGGTTTGTCAGATATGGCCCTTACTATGTTGAGATATGTTCTCTACATACTTACTTTATTGAGAGTTTTTATCATAAATGGATGTTGAATTTTTTCAAATGCTTTTTCTGCATTGAGATGATCAAATGATTTTTATCCTTTGCTTTGTGGATGTGGTTATCACGTTGATTGAGTTGTGGATATTAACCTTCTTTGAATCCCTGGAATAAATCCTACTTAGATGGGAGTCCCTGGGTGGTTCAGTTGGTTAAGTGTCTGACTCCAGATTTTGGCTTGGGTCATCATCTCACTGTTCATGAGTTTGACCCCCACATCAGACTCTGTGCTGACCATAAGGAGCCTGCTTGGGATTTTCTCTCCCCGCCCCTCCCCTTCTCCCACTTGTTCTCTTTCTCAAAATATGTAAGTAAACTTAAAAAAAAAATCCCACTAGATCATGGAGTATGATCCTTTTAATGTATTGTTGAGTTCAGTTTGCTGATATTCTGTTGAGGACTTTTATATATATATATATTAATCAGGGATATTGGCTATAATTTTCTTTTTTATAGTATCTTTGTCCACTTTTAGATTTTTTAAATGTTTTATTTATTTCTGAGAGAGAGAGAGAGACAGCGTGAGCAGGGGAGGGTCAGAGAGAGAGGGAGACACAGAATCTGAAACAGGCTCCAGGCTCTGAGCTAGCTGTCAGCACAGAGCCCACACAGGGCTCAAACCTACAAACCGCAAGATCATGACCTGAGCCGAAGCCGGACGCTTAACCCACTGAGCCACCCAGGCGACCCTCTTTGTCCGATTTTAGTATCAGAGTAATGCCAGTTTCATCTAATGTAAAATAAAATTTTAAGTATTTAGAAAGCATGTTTGTGCAGATGTATATCCACTTTTAGAATATTCTGTATCTCAACTTAAGAATTATTTTTACATTCTCCTCAGGGAATCAAATTAATTAAAATACAACATTCATAATTATACTATCTAAATCTTTTTAAATTGAAGGAATGTTGACATTTCATGCAATATACATATATGAGATGGCTTAGAATAGGTGACATATAGGCAGTTGGATCACTGAAATAACAATAACATAAAAATCCATATAGCAAGAAGGAGGAGATTCATTATTCTAATGCAGAAAATACATTTTTTTGTTGAGCAATATAATAGAAATTACATCTTGTGGATGTCTTTAATGAAAATGTAGGAATATTTTAATGTCTTTACTGACTCATTCAATTTAAGACTCTACAAATATCAAAAGCCTAATGCCAGTTACAACTTAATGGACATGTACCAATGGAGATCTAAGGTAAAGATATGTGGTCACTTCATTTTCTAGTCTAGGCCAGAGATTTTGATATGTGAATCAGTGTTTTTCAAATATTATTACACATAAGGATCTCTTGGAAAACTTAAATGCCTGGATCCTGCCCCAAGATTTTCTAATATAGTGAGGACTAGAAACCTATTTAAACTAATTCTCCAGGAAATTCTGAGGAGGTTGACCTAAGACGGAGTCTTTTGGACTATCCATCCAATATATTGTATTCCAAGATCAAGATGCTATCAATTATAAGAAGCACGTTTCAATACTTCTAAGAAAAATAAATGTCCATTATACAATCTCATTGATTAAGATGCATCTTAATTTTAGGAAAATTGAACTGTGTTCATCTTAGAATTGTAATACCATATAATTATCTCTACCAAGTTTCTCACGTCAACTGAACAGCAGTGGATTCAAAATTAAACTCTGATAAATTTCTGATTCTATCAACCAAACTTATTTTGTCTATACCTTTTTCTCTGTACCAAGAGTTTTGACAGGCATTCATTTCTGTTGTCTTTTGCTGCACAAAACTACTCCCATTCAGGATGTTTAAACAATAATTTATTATTATTTTATTTGGTTTCTGCAACTTGTTTGAACTTAGCTCGACAATTCTTACTTGGGATATGTCATACAGTTATTATTAAATACTGGCTGGAACCATAGTCAAAGTGAGGTTCAACTGAGCTAGACTTACAAGATTACTTGTTCACATAGCTGACAGTTGATGGTAGTCTTTGGGATAAATAAAACTCAGCTGGGGATTTCAGCTGGAGTGCTTTTATTGGTCTCTTCATGTGGCTTGGGCTTCATAGAATGGGTTTAGTTTGCTGAGAGGTAGCATTCCACAAGTAAATGGACCAAGCGTCACTGCCTGAAGCTCTAAGGCTTTTTCTGATACAGCTTCTAGGCATATTGACCATAACATCATGTTCTCTGCATTCCTTTGGTCAAGAGTGAGTCACAGTTCACTTATAGTCAAGGACATTGTGGGCACTGCATAAGGGCATGGCTACATATTTGGAGATAGTCACACAGAATTTCTAGAAGTAACTGTTAGCCAAATAGAACTAATTCTTTGATAACTTAAGAGAAATTAACACATTGTAAGAATAGCAAGGACTTCATGTAGTCTGTTGGCTTAATCACTGACAAATTCATTTTCTAAAAGGTTGCTTTTCTATAGTGACCTGCTTAAAGCCAACATTTGCTTTTTCAGCCTATTTGTTTAGTGAGACATCTTTTTTCTTTTAATGTTTATTTTTGAGAGAGAGAGAGAGAGAACGAGAGCAAGTGGAGGAGGGGTGGAGAGAGAAGGAAACACAGAATCTGAATCAGGCTTCAGGCTCTGAGCCATCAGCACAGAGCCGAATGTGGGCTTGAACTTATGAATTGTGAGTTCATGACTTGAGCTGAAGTCAGACTCTCAACCAACTGAGCCTCTGACATGCCTCAGGTTAGTGAAACACCTTGAATATAGAAAAGTCATTCTGGGCTCCCCATGATTCCTCCATCCTCATACCACAGACTCCTATTCCTTCATTATTGCACCCTCCCTTTTCTTTATTTCCATCTAACTAGAAAATCAAGGGTCATTTTAAAATTAAATTAGCATGCTTGATTGGGAAGCCATAAAAAATATCTACACAACCTATCAACCAATTATTGCTGAGTTAGTATATGCCAATAATGTGCTAAGTACTTTATGTTTCCTATCTAATTGAATTTCCACAAAAAAACCCAGTGAGGCAGACATTATTATCCCAATTTTTATGATGAAATTGAGGTCAAGAGAGGCAAAGAATGCTCCAAAAACTAAAAATGTGTTAGGAAATTATATCAGATGGTATCTACATGGAAACTTAAGTACATCTGTCTCAAACTGGCTATTTGAGTTTTGGCTCATTTGATGCTGAACTATTTTTTCTCCCAGTAATTATTCAATATTTCCAGTTGTTTCCTAAGGCAGTTCTTGATTTATGATCACAAATTGTTATTATCAGGTTAGAGGAAGAGACTTGTCTTCCCATTGCTGTTGTGGCCAAGAAAATGTATGCAGCTTCTCTTAGTGCTGTGTCAGATTGTCCAAATAATCTTAAAAGAGGATGTAGAATTTAGCTTTGTTGTGTGTAGTTGAATACAGATTTTGATATGTTAACATTCCATTCTTATCCATTATGATAGTTGTAACAATATAATAATCTTAGAAGTTATGTTATGTGTCCATATAATATGCTTTGGGGTGAAATCTAAGAGTTTATCCCAAGGATAATACAATCTAAAAAATCAAAGACTAATCAGTACAATGATGTCACAGTGTTTATACTATGTTTTTCTAGATTTTCCCTATATTTTCTTCATTCTTCTGGCAGTTTTTTGTTTTGTTTTGTTTTGTATTTTGCAGCTTTATAGGACTGAGAAGAGTGACACCAGGTTTGAAAATAATATCATATGGAGAGTTCGGTGTGTGAGTTAGGATAATAAAGAATTAGTCTTTGAAAGCAATTTGCTGGTGATGAGTTCAGTTTCTCTCTAGACAATGTCAGTTTGTCCCCCAACTAAGCTGAATTTCTTTACACAGGTAAATACAGGTCAATCAGGAAATCAACCATTTTTCTCTCTCTCTTTGTGGTAGCCCATGGGTCCTTATCATGTCCCCAGTACTGTTTTAGGTCTTAGGGAAAAAGTATCCAGTCTCCATTTAAAAAGTAACTGCCTGAGATTTGCAGCTGGTTTAAAATTAGGAGATATTTACTTCCATGTCCTCATTTAGCAAATGCTCTATGCAAAGCCACCGTGAGCAAACAAGAGTCACCTATGCCATCAAGAGTGTCACCATTTAGGGGAAATACAGACAAGTAAGTAATCAAATGATAGGAGAGTAAGTACCATATTATATAGAAAGTAGGCAGCACCAGGAAAATACAAAGCAGAGCATATCCTGCAGTGTTTGAGGTCTAGAGAAGCCTTCCCTGAGGAAGTTATTCTAAAGCACAAACCTTCAAAAAAATTAAGAATTTATCCAGATTAAAGGGTTCCGAGGAACCAGTTTATGCAAAGACACACCAGCGGGTGGAGGAAGGTAGGGTGGACATGAAAACTGAGAGATGATCAGCTTGGCTGTAAGATGCAAAGTGTGGAATGAAGGTGGAAGTTTGCCTGGTGATGTTAGCAAAGACCACGTCATGTGGCTAGACTAAGTATCCTGAACTTTATCATGAAGACAGAGTACCAATCAAGCTATTTTAAGTGAGGGAAGATCAAAAGGGTTTTTGTGATGAATAAATAAATGAACTACTCAAAAATAAAGAGAGGAATAGTAGATAGGAAGAAAGATAATGACAAGGTGAAACGGCCTTGTAAAATGCTCTTGGGCCATTTAACAGATGACTCAAGTAAAGACTTAAGGAGCAGAGTTAGTCTTTCATTCATTAATGCAACAGGGATTTATCATAAATCTACTCCAACGTCAAATTCCTTAAGTCTTTAGGAGATGTATCAATGGATAAGCCAGACAACATCTTTGCCATTATGGAATTTATGTATATGTGCGAATATATGTCAGGTGTTATTTGTGATATAAGAAAAATAAAACATGATAAGGAGATGGAGAATGAGACAAAGGTGTTCCTATGTTTTACAGGGTGGTGAGGTAAATGTACATGTCCCACTCATCTTTTTTCTCTGCTTGTTTGTTGCCTGAGGGAAAAAAATTATAATGCTTGCTTCCTCATTCTTTCAATACTTATATGGTGCCTCGGTATATTAGGCGCTCTGGGAAACTCTGGGAGTGTCATGGCAGGTGTAAATGCAGGAAAGAATAATCAAGCAGTACTTTATAGACCATGTTAAGGGTTAAAGGTTAAGATGTTTTTCCTATGGACAATGGAAGCCATTGTAGTGTTTTAAATAAACATTCCATGTGACTGGATTTGTATTTTTCAAAAGAGCATTCCAGCTTGAGGGAAAAGAATGAATTGATTAACAGATCCAGAATGGGTTCTCTTCAACTAAGAGGAAAAGAACAGATTTTTCCTTGCTTAGCTATTAGTAGTAATGGCCAAATTTCTTCTCCTTAAGGACAAATAATGTTTTACTATAAATTAAGAGTCTTTTTCTCCCAAGTAGAAAAAAAATGCTTAAGTTAAAATAAATATCATATTTTTAAAAAATTGTTATCACCCAATCCTTTGAATTCTGGACTTTTTTTCTTCAGACCCATGAACAAATTTCTTATGAGTACGCTTTTTCCTCTTGAGTGATGAACTTACTTTTTTGTGAAGGCTTAGATTGAATCTGTGAACCATGTAAATATACAAAGAAATTTTGATGTGACCTTTTGTCTCTAAGAGAGAGTAATATTGTCTTTCGCTATGACACTTGATTGGCAGAAAACACTCATTTTATTATGAAAACACAGAAGACACACTTTTGTTTCAGCTGCTAAACACCTTATTAACATTTTATACAAGTGGAATGTTAAAGTATTTGTTTGTGTAACATTATATAAGAAAGTATCTTAATACAGCTTTGGCCATATTAAAAATGCCTTACGTGCTATGTTGCTCAGATGGCATGTTTATGAATAAGTTTTAAAGCTCCATATATACAAATATGAAATATGAAATCTTCCTCCAAATACTAAGAATACAGCTCACTCTACATTTGCTGGTTTATAGTGCTAACATTTATCTGCATCTCCATATTCCAAGATTTGCAAATGAGATAATTTTGTTGCAGTATGCCGCCAAGTATAAACAGCTGGCTCTCTTTGGCAAGCAGAATATCATCTGAACATTTAATGTAGCCCTTCCTCTAGGATGCCTTTTATCATCAGAATTTAAGGAGGGGCATTTGCTTAGCAGGCTTCAAATGTGCTATTCTCTAAAGTCTTACAGCCCATGGCTTTTCTTGATAACTATAAGAATAAGAGACTGGTAAGGGCAAGATATTAATATTAGGCATTGCGAATAAAATCTTGTCAACCTATAAGAAGGACATTCAGGGAGGCCCTCTAAAATGCTAAATAGGCAGTTTTATATAGTGATACTATCTTAAATTATTCCCAAATGGAATGAAATTCAGTCAGTGGAGTTTTGAGGAGCCAGGGTGTATTCAAAAACATAATAGAGGTAAGGAAGAATTTTACCATTAACACGATATAAAATATAAATAAAAGAACCAAATAATTTCCTCTGGATCCCATAACTCCATACATGGAGTATATTATTGTCATTCTTCCACAAGTGCAAGTGATATTCATTGACATATTTATAAAGTTACAAATAAAATCACAACAAATAAGAAATCAAGACTAATTTGGGAAGGGGATTATATGAATAAATGTAAGAACAAGAAGTCAGTGTTGTTAAGCTCTCATTATACCCTGAAGATGGTCTGTAATACTTGATAGCAGGCTTTGCTTATGCTTTTGGTCTTTCAAGGTCTAGGTGGGTGCCAACCAGTAGAACTTTTTGTAATGATGGAAATGGTCTATATTTTTGTTATCCAATATGGTGGCCACTGGCCATTTGTGGCTACTGAGCATATGAAATGTGGTTCATAGTACAACTGAGGAAATGCATTTAAATTTTTACTTAATTAAATTTAAATGAATGAAAACAAATTTAAATGTGGCTTTGGGCATCACATTGGACATGCATTGGCCATGAGAAAGATCTTTCTTTCTGTAACTATAGGGCATAGACAGTAATTCAGAGCTGGTCCTAAAGCCACTCTAGCCCATATATCATCGGAAGGTTGACAGCTTCATGAAGCAGTAATTCCAGACTCTATTGTCTATTATCTCAAGATAGCTGACAAACTGTCTTGGGTGACTCCAGAAAACTATTTGTCATTCTAAAAGTTCATTCAGAAGTATTGGTATCCTAGATGAGGAGAATATGTTAGCTATCCAAATGAGCAATAATCATTATCTTCACTGAAAGTCAAGTGTTTCACAGGGAAGATATAGTTAGAGGAAAGAAACTTCTTGTGATATTATAGGTGTTACTTTATGATGTTTCAAAATGTTTGTTTTTCTACTAATAATTATGATTTATTTATCTTACTGCAAATACACTAATAATTTTGAGTCATCTACATTTATTTTAACTCTAAAGGGTAAGCCTATATGACATAGTGGTCTTTATTTATTATTTTATTTTAATAGTCCTTTCCAAAAGTTGCAAAACAACTTAAATTCAAACTAGCTATCTGAAATATGCATGTTAAGCAAACAGAACAAATCAAGAAACAGCAAAACAACAACAAAAATTGTACCAGGAAGATAAGATTATCTTACAAATCATAATTGTTAACACATATTTGACATACTTAACAATAATTGAACTAACTTAAGCTAAAACTAATATTTACTGTACATGTATGCCTGACACTATCAGTGTTTCTTTTTTTTAATTTAAAAAAATTTTTTAATGTTTATTTATTTTTGAAAGAGAGAGAGAAAAAGCATGAGTGGAGGAGAGGCAGACAGACAGGGAGACACAGAATCTGAAGCAGGCTCCAGGCTCTGAGCTGTCAGCAGAGTCCGACACAAGCCTCAAACTCACCAACCATGCGACCTGAGCTGAAGTCAGATGCTCAATTGACTGAACCAATTGGGTGCCCCTATGAGTGCTTCCTATAGATTATATACTTTAACAAATCTACAAAATGAGTGTTATCACTATTTCCAAATAAGTATATCATTTTTCCAGCATCTTACTGGGACCTAGATATATTAATCAATGCTCCCAAATCCATGTAGCAAGTAAGTAAAATGACCAGAATCTGGATCTAGGTTTGCACAATAAATCAATTAAATGAAAACTTCAGAAGACCTAAAATAAAATAATTTCATTTGGTGTCACAGACTGTTGGAATAAACATTTTATATAGTCAAAGAATGACTTTTCTCAAGAAAACAAATTGACAACAGAAAGTCTGAATTCAAATACGTATACATTTATACATACTAGACATTTTAATGTTAAGATATAAGGGATACTGTGTTTACATGCATAATTTGAGTGTAAGACACCAAATCTGTGACAGTGAAATCAATTATAGTGCTGCACTGGTGATACTAGGAAATCTGAAGGGAACAAGAGAGTGTTTGGGCTGCTGCTGTAATTTAAGGTTCTGATTTGCCTCAGAGAGCTGGAGGGCACTGTGTGTCCACTTGCCAACTTGGCCAGGTGTGTGACGACATCTCTGAAATCAATGCAGAACTACTTCCAGAGGAATTGAAAAAATGTTTCCTCTATTCCTTTTGACAAGAAGTCATTACTAGTAGCCTTTGGGGAAGAGTTGCAGAAGCTTCATGAAAAGTACAAGGCCATTATTTACTTTTGATACTCCAAACCTAGGTCTAAAGGAACAGATAATAAGACCTTTTGTTTGTAGTAAGTCTCATTGTGACTCTCAGCAATTTTAAAAACACAGAATTGAGCTCAGAACATGGGTTTTATTATAGATGTTCTTGTTTTTCATCTATTTGGGGTTTCTAATTCTGTTGGTAACACTGACTTTCACATAATGTACATATAAGATCACTGAAATGTCTTCTTTTATACTGTAATACTATTCTAATGAGGGTTCACTGATGATTATCTCATGATTAGAAGATAAAATTAGAAGGAGTTTTGTCATTATATGTTTGAAACAGGGTTAAGGAGAAGAATGTAGAACATTTATAAAACACATTTTTTAAAATAACTTTTCCTTCTGACAAAGAGAGGTAAGTGACACTGTGTTATTGGTATACTGAAAATTGTTCTAGATTTTAATTCAATTTCTATGGGTTCTGGTTTTAGCTCTCAGTTTGGTCTGCTACCTGTTAGCTCAATCACTTTTGGAACATTGCTTAATCTTTATGAGTAAGTGTTTATCTTTTTGTAAATAGAGATACAACTCTCTTTGTGGTAAAGATCAAATAAAGCATTAAATTTAAAAGTAAACTATAAAAACATAAACATGTAAAAGAGTGTTATTTTATAATTTAATGATATGGGAATAGCATTTAAATTTAATAAAGAAATACTTAAATTTAGCGTTTTTGCTTTAAAATCTTATTTTTGTAATTCTTCCGACCATTGAGCATGTGAACATGCCTATACGTCTAACTTCTTCAATTCTGAAAACATTATTGCAGATATTCAGAGCAGGGCGTTATTCAACATCAGGCTGATTTATTTCAACAGCTGAACAAATGCAAAATTGAATTTTGTGAAAAATTCAACCTAAAATATGTTTAACCTAGATTACTCTACATAAGTATAATTTTGGTGATATAAGATTTTATTAATGATTTTATCCATGATCATTATTTAAAGGATTAGCAATGGAGAAGTTTACTAACATCAGTAGGGTTATATCAATATATATTTCATTTCTCCTTATTGGTTTATATACATTCAAAGTACAGGGACTAATCAGATCAATGTCACATATGATGTTCAGAGTATCTTTAGCATTTAGCATTAGTATCTTTAGCATTCCAAGTGGAAATGTGAAAGTTCTCAAAAGGCTGTAAAAGAGCTTGAGAAACTTCAATCTGCTTCTATGTACCAACACCAATCATAAATCTTTTTTTCNTTGTTTTTCAGGTGTGGAGTTTGGTGAGTTCCTTATAGATTTTAGACACTAGAACTTTATCTGATATGTCATTTACAACTATCTTTTCCCATTCCATCGGTTGCCTATTAGTTTTATGGATTGTTTCCTTTGCCGTGCAGAAGCTTTTAATCTTGATGAGGTCCCAATAGTTTATTTTTGCTCTTGATTCTTTTGCGTTTGGGGGTGTGTCAAGTAAGAAATTGCTGCTGTTGTGGTCAAGGAGGTTGTGTCCTGCTTTCTCCTCTAGGGTTTTGATGGTTTCCTGTCTCACATTCAGGTCCTTTACCGTTTTGAGTTTATTTTGAACACCAATCATAAATCTTAAAGTGACTTAACAATAGTATCGGACATTATAGAAAATGTAGGTGGTAAATGTATGATTGTTAGCTCTACCACCACCCATTTCCTCCAAGAATTTGGAAATAAGAAAACTAATATTGTATAAGAGCAGAGGCAGATGGTTCTCATATTGCAGACAGTCTTGACTGAATAGGTTAATCAAAGAGGAAAAAAGTGCCAAAGTAAATTCTGGAGAGGAAAGAAGGAGAGAGAGGGAGAAAGGGAGGAGAAGGGAACTCTAAGAAAGAATGAATGAGTCATTTTATCCACTTGTATATCCTTGTAGTAGACTTAGAAGTAAGAGGTCCCAGAGTATGATGCAGTTAGTCATCTGAATTATATAACTAACTGTCCTTATCTTGATTCCTTTGTTTTCAAGATGCATACCCCTAAGAAGACTCTGCCTGAAAATCGTATTTGCTGGTCGAGCAGTTGAGGAAGTCAGCTGGGTCCTCACTTATTCCTTCTGTCACTTGTGAGTATCATTTTCAGAAGCCATTCTCAGGTTTCAGATATTGGAGAGACCTGGTTTTAGCAAAATTCCAGACCAGCATCTGAGCATGGTGGAATTACCAAGCTAATATCATTATGTGAGGTCTCTTGGTGAATAATCAGTCATTTGAGCTTCCTAGGACTACCTTGACTTATTCAAATGTTTCTGAATAACATCCACATAAGTCTGATGTCATTTCATAGAAATCTAATGTGTGTGTGTGTGTCAAGTGACATCTCAGATTTCTAGGGTTCTTCTCTCATTCAGATTTGTGCCACATTTCTTAAGGGCAAGTTTCAGCATTTATTTTGCCCTCTCCACTCTCAATTACCTAATTTTGGCTCTCTCCTTCTCCATGATATGGGTATGTTCTTCTTACCCTTTCGTTGCCTTTAGTCAACCAGAAAATTTTTAGTGGATGAGAATTACTTCAAAGCTATTTTATCAATTATGGTCAAGGACATTAGTATTGATGATCTGATTTAACATGAATATTCATTACAGCACAGGGTGAGGGTGGGGGCAGTGTAGCAGAGGAGAACATTACTAAAATATTCAAAACATTTGTTCTTTTTTTTTTTTTTACGGATAGACAAAGCATACATTATAGACTATTTAGTTTTTGGTTTGATAAATTTTTTTCTATCACTTTTGATCATTTTCTCAAGTCATACATTTTTTAGTTATATACACTTTGATTGGTTATTCACTGGATTGTGTGTTACTGATACCTAGGAGGCAGAATCTAAGGAAAGATTAAATTCTTGAAATCCCAGTGGAAACTGTGTTAGTTTGGGGTTTGTTTTACATATGTGTTTCTGATGTGAACTGATTCTATGTCATAAATTCAACTATTTCTTTTATATTTATAATACTTCACTCTATATATTTTAATATATGAAAGCTGGATAAATTTTTATATCATGTACATATGTCTATGTTGCAGTTTTAATTTTCAGATATAGTTTTTTCACTTTCTAAAAATTTGTTTAATGTTTATTATTTATTTTTGAGAGAGAGAGAGAGAGACAGAGAGACAGAGTGAGGCAGAGGAGAGGCAGAGAGAGAGGGAGAGACAGAATCTGAAGCAGGCTCCAGGCTCTGAGCTATCAGCACAGAGCCCTACGTGGGGCTTGAACTCACAAACCATGAGATCATGGCCTGACCCAAAAATCAGACATTACCTACTGAACCACCCTGGTGCCCCTAGATTTTTCACTTCTTAAGGACAGGAACCTCATCTTACTCATCATTGTATCTTTTACACTCAGCATACTACCCAGAGAATAAATCAAAACATTTATTGCACTAAGTTGATATTTATTTCTACTACAGCTCCTTTTTTGTTCTAATCAAACTGACTAACCTAGATCCATCCTTTAATTTAAAAATTGATATTCTCTCCTAAAACTCCTGAATTCAATGAATAAAGGACATCTTGCCAATAAGAAACTCCCCACTTGGCTGGTCAAGACAGAAATGTAAACCAGTTCAGGATGGGACCCTGGTGAAGAAACCATGATAGAGTTTCAATAGGAAGTGGGTACCCTTCCTTCATCTTGGGGAAAGACAGCTAGAGATAGGAAAATCTCTAAACAGGAGATGACACTGGAGGTTGAATTTGAACGTTTACATGTTTGCTTGTTGAGCAAGATTGTGATCATCGTGAGGAGTCAGCACATCGTTTAGAGCATAGGTTATTAATAACGATGTGGTCAATAATGATCCTCCATGCATAAGCAACAGCATGAGGAAAGCAGCTTGGTGCTTCTAAGAACTGTAATTACTCTTGTAACTGGTACACAGCACATGGGGTCAGGCTCACAAGAATTGAAGTACTGCGAGGGGGCATAGACAAGATTATGAAGGGCCTTGCATTTTATGAAAAACAAAATTCATTTTGTCATTTGGTCTGAAAATCCTCCATGAAGTGATGAGACCTGTGAATAAAAATAAAGTGTAGTAAAGGGATATCAAGTTATGGAGGATACCTCATTAGATTGGATAGCCATACAGTTTTTGCTAAGGAGATGATATTTCAGTGAGACATGGATGAATTTATGAGCCAGTCATGAGGGGAAAAGAAGTCTCAGAAAACGGGAAAGCCACTCTGGTGGGTTGAGTGTGGCTTATTTAAGGATGAGTCTGAGGATCTCCCACAATTACTAAAGTTAAATATATTCCTTATTTGGTAATAACCATGGTGGTCCTGTTGCCTTGTTCAAACCCTGACAGAAACAGATATAAGTGACTGGAGCAGAGTAAGTAAGCAAGAGAAAAATCTGTCTCCTTGTTTGTCACTGCAACACACTGACATGAAAAACTCATACTTTTCACGAGATATTCTCCTTTTATTTAGAATATACACTCAGCATTTTAAGAAACTTGAGACTAAAAGCTTGGATAAAATGCAAATGTCATTTTCAGCCCTACCATTTACAGAATTTGATTAATCATCATATCTCAAAGACTATGCCATGATAATGTCCTGACAAAAAAATCATTTCTTTATTTTAAATGTATCTGAAATATAGGTGACTGCTGTTAACATATTGTGCAATATGAAGTGAATTAAATTACTTGAGGCATCCCTAGAAGTGAGATGTTTTTTATCTACATTGAAGTAAAGCTTCCCTCATTATTAGGAGAATTAAGTAAAACGTTATAAAAACATCTTAGCCCTTAAAGGGATGCCTCTGCTATTTTTAGAACTGCTCTTTGATTAATTTAATACAGATACAACATTTTACCCATGGATTATTCTTCCATTTTGGAGTAGTAATTGTATTTTTATGAGCACAGCCATGTATTTAGACTGCCATCTGTAAATATTTTTAAAATTCATTTTTGAGAATGGCATTTGTCATGGGTAGGACTAGTTTCTTCTTAAGATTCAGCAACCAGTCTTGCAAATGATACAGTATCTCTTAAGAACTTTACCTTATCAAACATTGTTAAAATGTAAATAAAACAAATAAAATTGAATTTGGATCCGTGGGGTGTCTCTAATAGCTTTTCCTCCTTGACATGGAGCTAATATGAACTGCATCAAAACAGTTGATTTTATAAGACTGCAGAAACTAAGAAAATAAGAGTTATTTTCTAGTGTTACTCACCACTATTCTATCTCATTTGGATTCCAGAATCAATAGACAATACCAATACCTATGGATTACATGTTCAAAAGGGATTTATGAATTATGGATGAACTGGGATAGTTATTGGTATTTAAAGGTATCATATTTCATGTTGAATATTAATAGGAATCAAAGAGCAGAGGAATATAGTTACCAAAAAGAATGAATAATATTTCAAAACAGAGTAGCTTCTTTAAGCCATGGAGTATAAGAATAAATATTAATAGACATTATAGTTAATCCATTTAGTGACAATTTTTATGACCACAAAGACTAGAGATGAGAACTTAACCATCAAAGCCTTTGTATTATTATTCAATCAGGACTAATCTTATCTGGACATTAAATAAAAAGAGTTTAAAAAATTGTCCTACATTGGGACAGAGTCTATTGTCTCATTGTTTGGCTTTATATGATTGTCAAAAAGAAGAATATGTCCACATTAAATGTAATAAAATATAATTTAAAATTTTAAGGATTTAAGCCACTCAAGAAAATAAGAAAATATTTTTATTCAACATTTGTGAGATGACATCATAAATTATTACTTTTACTATCTATGTTAGTTAAGTTGGTACACAGTGAAGGTAGTTGGGCCTCTACCTCTTGGGATTAGGGTCCTACCTCCCAAATTTGCATAATCCATAAATGGAATTTATTCATTCTCTCAAATTGCAAGGGATTCGATCAAGCTTACCAACCCACAAGAAACTAATAAGCCAAAATATTAATATCCAGTCATGGATTACTGTGTAATGAGAAATAAAAGAGAATGCCAAGAAGACTAGAATATGTGTGCTTACTGAAAAGCCTGTTATATTCCCAGTAGGAATGTCATTTATTATTTATTCATCAAATGTGTATTGATGTCTGATTTACACCAGACATTTTGCTAGACACTGGATGAAAAGTCAAGTAGGGCATAGTCTTTACCATCAAGGCACTTATTGACCGGTTTGAAAGACAGACAAATAAAAACAACAATTTTAGCAAAGTAAAGAGAAAATTCCAAATACAAATAAGGATCTTGAAGAGTTTCCCTGAGGGAGTAAAACACAGGAAAATAGATAGTAAGTAGAAGTTTCTTAGTGAAAGAAAATAATTAGGCCATCCCAGACTGGTTTCTGGATGTGTAAGAAGGGCCTGATGCTAAAATTTCTACAACCATTTATATTGCTTCATATTTTTTTCCTTATCTACTTTAAATCTTTCCACTCCACCTCTTACACTGTTCTTGATAATGCCATAACAATCTCTATGTGTAGAAGCTAGTGGTCACATCTCCTTGTAATTCAAACTCAGCAGAATTAGACACCTTTGCCTCCTCTTTTCTCTCTACTATTCTTTCTTCTTTTGGCTTCAAAGACAGATTCTCCTACTTTTTCTTTTACTTCACTGCTTCCTCTTTCTTTATCTCCTTTACTAGTCCTGCCTTGTCTGACCTCCTAATGTTGTAGTGCCTCAGGGTCAGTACTAGATCCACCTTTACCTTTTTTCCCACCAATCTTCTTTTTACCCCGCTTCTCTTTTCTCAGGTTGTTGATCCTCAGATTGTTGTTGTTATATACATATATTTTAAAGTCATTGATTTAGGGATATAGAAAACAGTTTAAGAGGGAGAATGTCAGAATTAGATTTACCTTTTTAAAATCTTCTTTACCAATTTCCTAAATGGTCATTCTAGTGTATATTTGTGATTAGAAAGAGAAAAAGTGGTTAAATAATCTTATTCGTGGAAATAGGAATATAAATTCCAAAAGCCTTGAGATATTCTTATTTATTGCGCTGGGAACTCTTCTCACTGGAATGAGTCCAAAGTAAAGTGACAAATTATTTTGACTGAGTTTTTTTCTTTTTTCTTTTGAACATTATACATCTTTATGTTAAAAGGAGATGACATAAATAACTTTATAGGGTATCTTGGCCTACATATATTCTATTCATGATGTTGATGTCTCTGAGACATTTTGTTATTGTGAGGTGGAAATGGAAATATCATAGCCCCATTGCAACATTTCAAGCATTTTTATTGTGATAATCTATAATGGTGCTACCTTGATTTTAAAGTATATTTTCTAGTCCTCTTAATAAGTCCTGAGACTGTGGAATACTCATTATCTTATGCATAACTCGTTTTCTAAATTTAATGTTAGAGCTTAATACTCCTTTTGAATTATCAATATCAATGTCACTGTAGCGATTCAGGGTATGTGGTAGTTTTCACGAGTTTCTAGGTAGAAATCTCCTATAAGTACTGATATCCTTATTATAAGATGTAATGAAAATAGTAGCAAATAATTTCTGAACAGTGATTATACTCTTTTAAGTGTTTCACTCTATGAATTCACTTCACTCTCACAAGAACTCTGCAGAGAAGTTAAACAACTTGATTACATCACAGAGGCCCACAGTCTACCTCCAGAGCTTGTTCTTTTTTTTTTTTATTTTAATGTTTTATTTATTTCTAGGAGAGAGAGAGAGAGACAGCATGAGCAGGGGAGGGTCAGAGAGAGAGGGAGTCAAAGACTGAAATAGGCTCCAGGCTCTGAGCTGGTAGTCAGCACAGAGCCAGATGCGGGGCTTGAACCCACCAACCTCGAGATCATGACCTAAGCGAAAGTCAGATGCTTAACCGACTAAGCCACCCAGGCGCCCCTCCAGAGCTTGTTCTTCATCATGAAACTACACTATCAAGGGAGATTTATACCGTTATTACTGTTCCAAATCCATGTCATTAGGATTGAATATATTGTAGGGATGCTTGGGTGGCTCAGTCAGTTAAGTGTATAACTCCTGATTTCAGCTCAGGTCATGTGATTTTGAGCCCCATGTTGGGCTTTTCACTGATGGTGCTGAGCCTGCTTGGGATTCATTCTCTCTCTCTCTTTCAAAAAACAAAAACAAAAATAAAAATAAAAACACTTAAAAAATAAAAAAATAGTGTAATCTTCTTGTGTTATTTATTATTATTATTTATTATGACCGATGAGCCTAAGTGTTTCTGAGGCAGATAGTCTTATCTCACAGGAGGAAAACTCTACACAGGAGTTTATCCCTTACTCCCCTACCTATCTGAAATCCTTCACAGCTCATTGCACCCAGCCATTTCCAGTACTAGACTATCCCCAGCAGTTAACACTTGGACACTAGAAAAGAATAAGCAGTATCGTGTATAGTTGCACAATTACAGAAGAGAAAATATCAACAGGCTGGGGTGAATCTGATCAATATTTATAGCTAAAATGGGATAATTTAGTCCCTCCTAACATCAATGAAGATTTTATTCCTGAAATATTTCGATAATTATTTCAACTCTACCATTTAAAATGTCGTTATGTAAAGGGACATAAAAAGAGGCATTGAAAGTGGAAACAATTAACTGGAGTCAATTACTTGGCCATTTCCAGCGAGGGTAATATATTGTTAGAATAGTAAGTTAGCTAATTGTAGCTTTATCTATATGACATGATCACATCTACCATTTGGGATTCAAGTGATTTTTTTTCCCTTTCTTTTGAAGGTAATGATTTTTTTTTTCCTAAATGAGATTCTGTAAGTGTCCTTTACATGCGTCTCCATCCTCTCTGGTTTTATTGCAGCATGTCGTGGTCTATTTCCCCTGTCTGATATTTTCCATTTTGGGTTTTCTATTACAATATGATAAAGTACATATTAGAATGTGTCATTGATAGTACTTCCTTACTTACGTGTCTTGTTGGGCTTGCATACTTGTTTGCTAGTAATAATAATGAGATGGTAACTCAACAGTGTGTATAGAAGAAAATAGTTTAGTGTTGTAGGTCAAATTTAAGTCTTTGGAACTATAGTTCAAAATGAGCTGTAATATTTGCTGTTGCTGGTGGTTTGTGGTGAGGGGACAGTAGAGGGGGATTTGGGTGGAGAGATGAGTGAAAGGATCATAGAATGAGGGGAAAGGAAAGCAAAGATTAGGACAGCAAAGTACAATGGTAAAAGAGGGGTTTTGTTCGATGTTTTATATAAAGAGAAGTTTTACAAGGTAAGACTAGAGGTGGGGTGATTGAGACCAAACCTCAACCCCTGTGAGAAAGGACTTTGGAGCCCAGGCTGACCTGTCACAAGGGGAAGATGAACATGGAGCAGGAAGCCTTTCCTGCCGGAGAGAGGGGAAACTGAGTGGGGTGGAGCAGGGACCAATATTGTAGACATGCTTTTCAGGTGTGGTAAAAACCAGCCTTGCATGGGAAGGGGATGGTGGGCAAATGGGCTAGGAAAGAGTTAACAAGGAACTGATGGGCACGAGAAAAAAAAAACTCTCCTTTTTCTCCCTCTTCCAATATTGGTTGTTCTCGAATATAGCTTTTCTTGTGTACATCTATTGGTTTTTGAACAAAAATAGATTACATATAAAATACGAAAATAAACATACAAAATATCTGAATTTAGTAGTGAGAGAGATTCAAGTAAAACAACAGACTGTATCCATAAATACAGAATAGCACACAAGTGGGCAAATGACACTGTCGAGGAAACTGAGAGAGAGGAGAGAACAGAGCCAATACTGACAGATCACTCATGTGTGTTCAACATTCTAAGTCATTTTATCCATTTGGTTTTACTTTATCCTGACACTATCTCTGTGAAGCTTGTTATATTATTCCAATTTTGTAGGCATGTCAATAGCTGGTTTAAGGTCATATTATTTTTTCAAAGATGGAAATGGAACTCTTAATCTAGACTGGCTGCTTCCAAAGCTTATATTCTTTTTCTTCTTTTTGGCATTCTTGTTAAAATCAGAACACCATCCTTACCCTAAGAATAATTCCACTCTTTTGAGATTCATGTTCACCAAACATTTGATACCATACACCACTATAAGTTTTAAAAAATTGAGTATTCATTTCCATTACATTTGTCATCTTTTTTGTAAAGTTTATGTATGTATGACTCTATAAAAATATAATGTACATTATGAAACATATATAAAACTTTAAAAGTATGGATTAAAAATAAATGTAATTAGGGGTGCCTGGGTGGCTCAGTTGGTTAAGTGTCCGACTTTGGCTCAGGTCATGATCTCATGGTTGACAAATTAGAGTCCCCCTGAGTCAGGCTCTGTCCTGACAGCTCAGAGCCTGGAGCCTGCTTCAGATTCTGTGTTTCCCTGTCTCTCTCTGCCTCTCCCCCACTCATGCTCTGTCTCTCTCTCCAAAAAATAAATAAATAAAAAACATTTAAAAAAGGAAAAAAATGCATAAAATCAATGAAGTAAAAGTGCAAATATTTCTTGCTAATATCCAAAATGGTAGCCTAGTCAGACCATAGGGTAAACAGACCCTACTATAGAGGGCACTTTTCTTCTTTTCTTCCTTTTTTTCTTCTTTCCTTCCTTTAGGTTTATTTATTTATTTTGAGAGAGAGAGAGAGAGAGAGAGAGAGCGAGCTTGTGCTCCAGTGGAGGGGAGGGGCAGATAGAGAGGGAATGGAGAGAGAGTTGGTACTCCAAGTCACCTACTGTGAGATCATGACCTGAGCTGAAATTGAATCTGACGCTTAACCCGAATGAGACACCCAGACACCCTGATTTTCTAAAAAGTCATAGTAGACCTGTAAGAACATGAACTGATGAAGTGTGACTCAATGAAAGATATGATGCAGAGGTTATTCGTTATTCCTGAATATTTGAAAGAATTTAACTGCTCATTTTATGGTGGATCTTTCTTCCTCCCTTATTTCACAAAGATAATTTGTTTCAGGTAATGTATTCCTACATATAGTATAGTTAATTGGCTCATTCCCTTCCCTCTACCCCCTTTTTTAAATTGTTGGGTGGAGTGGAAGGTGAAATCAAGTCTAGCAGGCCAGTGGACCAGGGATGTGATATTCAGAGACTATGGCTGTAATTATAGTCACTGTGTAGAGCCTTATAAGAGGATGTCCTCACTGTGAAGCCTTCTGTTTTGTCAATACTTTTACATCAATACTTGGCAGTCAGTTCTGCTGCTTTAAGGTTTCAGCATATAAAACAGACAAAGTCACTAATATCAAATTGGAGCTACTTTGCATTTGCAGTTGACAAATCCTATTTTAGAAATATGCATGAGCCTGAGGATTAGATCAAGCTTTTAACATTTACATTTTTTTCCAGTGGGGAAGTCTCTGATCCTCTCCTAATTTACCTGTTGTTGATTTCCTGAATCTTTTTAAATCCCTTGCAACTGAGAATGGTCTCTCCATCAGAGAAGCAATTAACCAAATCCCTGACTAGAGTGTATGCGGCATCTGTTATAAAAGTATAAAAGGTTAACTTAAATCCCAGCACACAAAGGAGATGTCAGACCAGAACAAATCAGCATAGAGAATAACCTGGAGGCGATACAAGGTTAAGGTGGAGCATATGTACAGTTAAGAGGATGTTTATGACTAGTGGAATTTGTTTTTCAGACTGTGAAGACTGGAAGGTTAGAAATGACATGTCTATTATGAATCAACATAATTCATATTCTGCAGTTTTTGCCTGACAAAGGAAAATGTACCTTATTTTTCCCTATGCAACTCCAAATCCAAACAAAGAATCGTAGAGGTGTCAACCTTCATCTCATATAAATGCTTAGGTTTTTTTGTGTTTTTTTTTCTTTTTTTTATGAAAAAGAGAGGAACTTTAAAAAGATCATGCATTGCCTGAGCTGGGTGGATGGGTAAGTAGCTAACAAAGCACACATTTATGTTTATATTTAGACAGGCCTCTTTCAAACCAATTCTTGTAAGATCAAATAATCAAAATTCATTAAAATGTTATAAAACCAATGATATGAATTAAATGGGCTGGGGTATTACAATTTTAGATGGAATTAGGTTAGTAGATTAAAAATGGCCCTAAGCCATTTGGCACTCCTCTCACTGAAAGGAGGGTTTTTGGTTCCCTCCACCTGAGACTTGGGGGCTCTGTGAATGCCTTAGCAGGAAAATCTAGCAGAAGTGATGCTGTGCCATAAGAGACTGGTAGCTTCCACTTCCTGTTTTGTGGAATCCTCACTGTTAGAGACCTAAGCTTCAGTGTAAGTTCAGCTTTTCATCTGAAAAGACTATGTGGAGAGACCTGAAGATTACATGGAGAGATAGGAAGCTCAGCTGAATTTAGCCCTGCCAAAATCCCTAACATGTGAGTGAGGCTGCCTTGGACCCATTAGACTCCCCTACATATCAACTGGATACAACGTTGCCCTTGTTGACATGTGGAGGCAAAGAATTGTCCAGGAAATCCCTGCATCAGTTGCTGCCCCACAAAATTATAGTGTATATTAAAAGGGTGGTTATTCTAAACCACTAACCTTTGTGGTATTTTATTAAAGTAATGGATAACTGGGCTAGTATGTATGACTAGTTTTATTATTTTTAGAATTAATCTTTAAGAATTGGGTATACTGAATTCAAGATAAGTAAATTTAAAAAGTAAATATGATACCTGAAGGAATGAAAATATAAAACTGTATGTTAGAATCATACATTCTACTGAGGAAGTCCTTAATTTGATATAATTACAAAGATGAAGCCATGAGGTAAGGAAATCATCTATTTGGATTTCTTCACCGTCCTGATAGGAGAGTCAGATGTGTTTTCTTTAAAGTTACGTTATCTAAATCATTGTCCCAAATCTTTGGAATTTACAGTCATACAATGTTGCATCAAATTGACTCTGCCCTACATTTGTCATAGCCGTCAGCTGAAGTCCTCTATACATGTAGATTAAAAACCTATCACATAGACAGATCCATGAATCCCTACAAATCTATATGGAGTTTTTAGGGTGAAGAATGGCAGTTTCTCCTTCCTTTCCTCTTCCTTCTCCTTATCTTCTTTTCCAATGTGCATTCCTTGATTTCTAATCTCCTAATTTTACTCAATTAGTTCCATGGTGGGTCATGTTGCCATCTTCCAGGAAAACACTTCACACAGAGATAAGGTCCAGTTCTTTTCATTATTATTATTATTTAAAATTGAAATTACTCCTAAAAAGCATTTTACATGTTTCAGACTCTAAGAAATGTTTGATGTGGTAAAGATTTTTATACCACGTTGGCTGGTCTTCCAATGCATTTCCATCAAGTACACTGTGGGTACTTTCATTCCAGAAAACTTAATTATTTCCTTTGTATTGCAGAGAAATTGTTTTCTCTACCACTTCTTTTTTTGTAACATGTTTTTTAATCCAAAGATTTATTAATGGACTTTGTGAATGATGAAACAGAATTCCTGAATTCACCCCAGTAGGCATAAAACTAGGAGAGGCGGATTTCCATTTTTATCACTTTTCTACTCCATATGTCACTGTGAGTAAAGGGGGGAAAGGAAATTAAACTATTTGGACGCTACATGGTTCCAGAATTGGATTCAGAAGTCAGGCTCAAGTGAATCCAGTATCCTACTTAGTACCAAGCTTTACAAATGATTTCAAGTATATGACAACCAAGAGATTCAGATGAAGGAAAGAAGGCTCTGGCACCTGGAGGGTGGTTCCCAAGGTCCTTTTCTCTCACATCAGGCCTGCATCCTTGGCCCAGAGTAATTGAAGGGTCTCCTAGTGAGACCCTGTGCGCTATTACCTCACAAAGCAGGAAGAGTATTCCATTTTCCATTTTATACCCCAGAGTGTTACATAGCATGGAAGACATTACCCAGAGGCAGTCCTCATAAATCCTAGATCTTGGGTTTATTTACTAAAAACAACTCAAGCAGCAAACTTCTGCTCATAGTTTTCTTTAAAAAGGGACTATTCCTTATAGAAAATATCATTTGTCTATTTATCTAGAGGTTCAGTTAATAAGAAGATTAAGCAAGGTCACCTGCCTACTTTTCTTTTCTGAGAGAAAGGAAGTAGCTTTGGTAAAGTGAATCACTTGAGCATAGGCCAGAAGCTTTAATGTCTACTGTCCTTCACCTCTAAGTCTCTGCCATTCTCTCTCACACACACCTTTTTCTCTATCATTCTTTCTCTTTTCTCTCCCTTCAGTGTACCTGAATACTTTATTTACTATTACTCTCTATAGTGTCCATTAGCTCACTCTTCACTCACAATGACTGTGTTAAACATATAAGGCAGATCCACTGGTTTATATTTTTAAACTGAAAAGATATATGTGTTATGAGGGATTTCATTAAATTTCTTTGAAGTGACAGTCACTTAATAGGCAATCATTAAGCATCTTCAATGTACCAGGCATTGCTCTGGATACTGGGGATTTAAACAGGGCTGGAATCTCACTGGTGTATCTCAGGTCTATTGTTTACAATTATTCAAATAATATAGTATTTTTATATTGTTTTACTCTTTCCCCTTTTTCAATTGCCCTCTGGTCCTCTTCTCAGATGTATCTCTACTGTGACCAAGGAGCCAAAGTTTTATACCTGGCTTAAGTGGTTTCTATGATTCTGTTTCAACTCTGAAATTAGATTCTGTTCATACAGAAACCAGTTAACCCCTCTTTTGCAAATCTCGCCTGCCTGTCACCTTTATTAGCCTAACTTATAGGGCTAATGGGTACCCCACTTAACCCCCCCTCCCCAACTGGAGCACAATTGTGGACTTTCCTTCTAGGCTGCAACAGTCTTATAACACCCTGGCCAGAGCTTCATAGACCAAAACCCTAGTAGCTGGACCCTAATGTGTAACCTAAACAGAAGTACCTAGAAGAATCCATTCTACATCAGTCAAAGCAGAAATGGAACTGTAGACCCATAAGTGAAGGAGTAATGCTTATTTTTGTAACACATTGATTTTTGGGGGTCCTTGGTTTTACAGTATTATCACAACAATACCTGAGAAATATCTCAAATAAGAGATACATTGAATATATTAAAATATCAAGTATTACTCTAAGAACTATAAAAATCCTTAATACAATTACTGTTCCATAAAATAAGATGTTTTGGAATTATGAATAATATTGTTGACATTAAGATAAGTTGAGAACACAAAATCATCTAATGTCTATCAATTTAATGAGCAAGTTTTGGAAAACTTAATGTTTTTTCCTTATGTCAAATCATGATTCTGACAGTCATTTCAAACAAATCTAGTTCCAGTGATTTCTAAAAACCAACAACTGTTCTGAAAATCATTAGAATCATTTAATGAAAAATCAGTACCAAAGTGTATACCTCTTTGACAGTGTTTGGTAATATAGTTTAATTTTATTTAAACCATAAAGAGAATACAGTTTTAAAGTTTTTGATTTACATACAAATTTATGTTATGATACTGGTTGTTAAATATTTTGAATGCTGCTCTTGAACACAAACATAAATAGCAAATGGCCTTTTCCTTGGGAGAGTTCACCAAGTTGCTAGGAAGATGGATATTTAAAGATAAATTTAAATTAAGCAAGGTAGGAATGAGCAGGGTGGCAAAGAGATTATAGGAAAATTAATTGACAAGTAAATAACACATACCTGAGGCCTGAATGGAACTGTCTTAGCCTATAACCTGTTTTATCTCAATTTTATTCTGTTAAGTTCAGGATTCAATTTTATTTTATTTTTTTATTTTTGTTTTTTACTAAGGAGAAATTTATGGACAGATGTCTGAAATTTTCCTTTTGGCCTGTCTCACTCATCTTCATAGTTTCCTGTTTGATTCGCAGGAGTGGGATAGAGTTTTATAAAATTCGGAGATTGTTCTTAAAAAAGGTACATATTTTTTCAGTGTAAAATTAGTTTTAAAAAAATATTTTTTATAGTTTTTTTATTTTTGAGACAGAGACATAACATGAGTGGGGAAGGGGCAGAGAGAGAGGGAGACACAGAATCTGAAACAGGCTCCAGGCTCTGAGCTGCCAGCACAGAACCTGATGCAAGGCTCGAACCAATGAACCACAAGATCATGACCTGAGCCTAAGTTCAACACTTAACTGACTCAGCCACCACCCAGGCACCCCAGCGTAAAATTAGTTTTAAAAATGAACGTCCCTTTAAAACAGAAAATAAAATATAACATATTAGCGTGGCTTTGGAGGTTTTGGTCCGTTGAGCAATCTATCATAAATACTCACATAGAAGAGTTTGCCAATTGCATTCTGCCACTCTTGCCCTTCTAGAATACCTGACAGCTCCTAGGGATTTTCACTACCTTTGCACTGTCCAAGGGGGAAGAGCACAGCTTCGTGGTAAATCCTCCTCTGCTGATTGGTGACACTCTTACTTAATGTCTACTTAATTTCCATATACTTTATTAATCAAAATTTCTTTTTCCCCTACCCTGCCATCATTCTGCAAACTTCTATTAAGTTTATTAAATGCTTTAAGCACAATAATCAATATTCAAAGGTACATTGGACAAATTCCCTGCCCTGCCCTCAAGAAGTTTAGAGTCTAAGGAAAATTGCCATGGAAGTTAAAAATTATAAAGCAATCAGTACTACAGTGAAAAGATGATATGGGTATGAGACTAATGACATGAAGGATATAATAGACAATTAGGTCTAAGGAAAGACTGTGAAGGTGATGAAGCGTGTGTAAATTGTGAAGAATGGGGAAGTTGGTAGGAAGAAATGAGTGGAGAATGTGGCTCAAATATGAAAGAGTGAAAAGCACAGAACCCCAACACAGTTCTAGAAATTGATAGAGGTGCTTAGGTGGCTTAGTTGGATAAGCATCTGGCTCTTGGTCTCAGTTCAGGTGTTTTTTTTTTTAAACTTATTTATTTAAATTCAAGTTAGGTAACATATAGTGTAATATTGGTTTCAGAAGTAGAATTCAGTGATTCATCACTTACATACAAACCCCGTGCTCATCATAAGTGCCCTCCTTCATGCTCATCACCCATCTAGCCCATCCCCTACACCCCTCCTTCCATCAACCCATAGTTTGTTCTCTCTCTTTAAGAGTCTCTTATGGTTTGCCTCCTTCTCTGTTTTTATCATAGTTTTCCTTCCCTTCAGCTGAGGTCTTGATATCAGGGACTTGAGTTCAAGCTCCACACTGGACTCTGTGCTGGGTGTGAGGCTTATTTAAAAAAAAAAAAAAAGTTTAGATACTGATAAAAAATAGTTACCTAGCATGACCAGAATGAAATATATGGAAGGGGTTGTGGATGTCATGATGGAAAGCTGTGATGCCACCCAAGGAGCCTGTACCTGCTGCATAGGAAGTGTAGAAATGCTGATGCATTAGAAACAGAAGCTTGACATAATTGTACTATAGTTTAGAAAGACAATTTTCACAGCAATAGGAAGAGGAAATTTCTGAGATGAAGTTTAAAAAAGGAAGTGGAAAGACTGACAAGAGGACTGATTTGTAGTTGGAAATTTTGATCCTGGTCAGTTTTGATACTGTGACTTGACTTATGACAATAGAACCTTTAAAATAAAGAAGAAGAATTTGTTGGGTGATATGAGTCTTTAAATGAAATATCACATGATATTTGATAACAAGTTTAACAAAATCATCTTTATATTTTGGTTAATGTTCAAAAGTGGTAGAAAACTACTCAGAAACAAAACCTAGATTTGAAAAAGTTATACAATTGTAATGTTTTCATTGCAAGAAAATTGTTAAAATTTTGTAAAACTGACCATATCCCAACACTCATAAGCAATTATGTAGATATGGTCAAATTGAAAGGCATGTTACCTTCTAGTTGTCCAAAATACACTGAGTTGATTTTCATTCTTTGTACCGAGGAACCAGGTAGAAAAGAGAATGGGAAATGGGAAAAGCAAATGGGATGTCAACAGGAGGGAGGGAGATCAGGGAGAGGAAGGATGATTGGTGGATGAAAGTTCAGTGAAAGTATCTAGGACAAGTACATGGTGGGGATTCAATGGCTTAAATAAAAGGAATTTTAGATTACTGGGAAGGGACATGAAACACAAAAAGAGCAGAAGGTGTAATGTTAGAAGAATAGTGGAGAAAGCGAAATTTCATCATTTAAAAGGTAGGAGAGAAAAATCAGTAAGCTTTTTCGTGTTCAGTGATGAAATATGTGGCTGTGCAGAGCAAATCATACATGGTTTCCTATGACATAATTTTTAAACATTTATTCAATGTGAATTTATTATCCCTAGGCACCTGTAAATGATGCCAATCCACCCAAGGAAGCAAGTTCTTGAAATAATGTTCAATCCTCTGAGAGTTACTATGCTAATGTCTACAATTGATCAAAACAATTTCCACTTCGATCCTTTTTGATTCCTGCTTTATCACAGCTCTAAACATTTGCCTTAAGATTAAACACTAGCTCTGCCTGCACAACTCATCTCTAATGACACAATTTTCACATATATTTCTGCTTCACCTTCCTTTGGAAAGGCTTCTAACATTTGATCTTTGGGTCCATGTACATTCTCTTCCAGTCCTTCTGGACTTAACAGCTGGGCCTCCCTTCCACATGAAGTTAGCAAACATAATGGACAGAGAGAAATTTACAGAGGGTGAGACTATTGGAGAAAAACAGAGGGATTTTCAGAGAGAAAGAATACACAAGATGGTCTCTGCACTCAAATAGGCATGCACTTGAGGGGAGGATATGTTTAATGCTAAAGAATGTAAAATGGCTAAAAGTGAAAGTACTGTTTTCTGAACTCCGATCTAGCATATTGAAGTTTGATAAGAAAGCCCACTTTCTTATCAAGTTAGATCATGGAAGCACAAAACATGTTCTCTCAAGTCTGGGAGCAAGAGAGAGTGTTGGATGATGAGGGGCATAGCTAACTGTTTTTCTAGCATTATGGTTCCAAGTAGAACATTCTCTTTAAGGAAAATATGACGTTGGTGTTCATTATTAAGATATTAGAGTATATTTTAACGGAAAAAAAAGAGTCTAATTTCAAGTTCTGTAGTTTGTTCTATGACTTTGAGTAAACCATTTATTTGGCTATTCTGAAGCTCAGATTTTTTTTATCTGAAACAATGAAAATTTAATAGTTCTAAGGATAGAATGCAATGAGATAATTATGTTAACATAGAGGAGGGCTGAATAAATGAACAAGTAGGTCTTATATTCCCACCAAAACAGTACATTTGCAAATAACTGATGTATTCATTCTTCACACCACACTAAGTTTTGTTGATAGTAAGAGAGACAAACTTTATGTCATCTCTTTAATGCCATCAACAAGGCTTATATTATACCTTCCTAACACCACTCCTGTCTGACTCTACTTAGGCATGGACAGGACCTAATTTGTATAACTGACAGTATGGGGTTTATGGTAGTGAGACTTTATTTGAATCGCTGTATATATAGGGTTGGTTATTTTATCCTGCTCTATCTATATCACATCAACTCAAGTGATTGATATCTATATTTTTGTGTGATATTTTGGATGTCATACTTTTTAGAGTTTTCTATTTATGGTAGATAATACTTGATATTTATCTTCTTTTTATCAAAACATTTCCAATTAAATTTTAGAAAGTTCTTTAATTTTTAACTTACTAATAAAATCACATATGTAGCCATTATAAAGCAGTCTTCCCTAGCTTAAAGCATTTGGGTAATAATTTGCCTTAAAGGAAGTCAATATAGAACCACATGCTAACAGTGAGTATATGTGTAAGATAGGATTGTGGAAAATACTTTCCCTGCATGTGTGTGTGTGTCTGAATTTTGTTTATAGGAACAATTTTAATAAGAAAATAGTATAATATTAAATATGCAAAATGTGTTTTGGTTAATTGAATAAAAATAAAATAAATTTCTTTTTTATTCTTATTTAAAAATGTTATATGTGGAGAAAGAGGTTAGTATTGAAATATTCTTTTCTGATTTGCCCATGAAATTACTGTTTCTTCAAGTCAAAGACTTACAAAATGAATAAAAGAATTTGTAGAGACACCAACCCCAAAGGATAAAATGGGAAATAAATGTTACTTAACTATGCTTCAGGCTAACATTTTTTGAGCATTGATTATACTATAGATTTTACATTATTATCTAATTTTATCCTCACATAAGCTTAGAAGGTAGGTACTTTTCATCATTCCCATATACAACTGAGGCTTAGAGAGCTAGAGGTTGGTGGATTCTTTGGTCATGTGTGTCCAGGATCTCGAATGTCAAGACAGAGGAGAATTCTACCAATTTGGCTTCAAATAAAAATGGCATTCTCAAATCTAGCTTCACTTGTCAATTTTTATCTACATCTGACTTTCAGATGGTTCTAAATTGTTTCAGAACATAAGTCATTTGATATCTAAAAGTATAATTTAAATGACATGAACCTCCTGCTTAAAAGAGTCCACTGGTTTTCCCCTGAAGTTGGGCTAAAACCTTAGCTCTTTAGCATGTCCTATAAGATGATGTAACATCTATTTCCTTACCACCACTTTAAACTTTACAGGTACTATTCTCTTTCTTGCCATTATGGCCTTATTTTAAATATGCACAGCTCATTTCTGTTTTAGGATCTTTACAACTGCTAGTCTTTCTACCTATTTTTACCCTAGGGTTTTATAGCTGGTCACTGTTTCTCACTATTCAATTCTTTGTTGAAATAACATCTCCACAGAGAATGTGTAAGACACTCATTCTTTACAATCTTAGCCAAAGTAACCTTTCTTCCTTTCACCCCAATACGCTCTATTCCTTATATTCTTAAATTTTCTCTTATAGTACCTATCATTATTTAAAATTCTCTTGGAACACCTGGGTGGCTCAGTCCATTAAGCTTCAGACTTTGGCTCAGGTTATGATCTTGTAGCTCATGAGTTTGAGCTCCACATCAGTCTCTCTGCTGTCTTTGCAGCCTGTTTCAGATCCTCTGTCTGTCTGTATGTCTCTCTCTCTCTCTCTCTCTTTCTCAAAAATAAACATTAAAAAAGAAAAAATATCTTATATATTTGTTCATATGTCCATCATTTGTCTTTTCCAGCTTTACCAGGTGATGGCTTTTATCTGTTTTGTTGCTGACTCTTACTGGTACCCAGAACTATGTCTGATATAAAAAAAGGCATATTAAATGAATGAATAGATAAAATTTGATGTGACACTAAATAAATATGTTTAGAAATATCTTAATTCTTGGGGTCACATGGACTTATATTGCAAGGAACCAAAAGAGACACCTAGGCCAGAAAACTTTTGGAGGGCAGATGCTTCTGATCACATTAAATTCATATCTGAGCACTTCTAGGACTTGGGAATGCATTCCTCCCAATGTAAACCATAAATTCTAAATTACTGTCTTGAGGAGGTTTTGGCTTCCAGAAAATTCTTCCTCAGATTGAATTAGATATGTACACTGTTTAGCCTATATCCATGGTTGAGACCTGCTGGGGCTGTGGAAGTCTTAAAGCTTCAATTATTTGATAAATACTATAATATACACTGTGAATCTTCTCTTCTATTTTACAAGATAAGACATCATAAATATATTTAACTTATTTTTTATATGACATCCTCTTACTATTTTTTATGTTTCTTTCTGGACACCTCCCATTTGAACTGTATATCCACTACATTGTGGGACACGGAATTTGTGGTAAACATAATTGATTGTCCTGTAGCCTACCGGTAAATGTTTAACAGCTGGTTCTCCAAGTATACTTTTGATATGAATGTTCGTTGATATGCTGGTTTACTTTAATGAGTAAGATGAAAGTGGAACAACAAAGGCCTAAGTCTTTGTTCTTTCGTCAATGACATAAGGGACTTCTTTGCTGGGTTGGATCATGGTTTTTGAACATTGTAAGTGTATTTCTCAGATTTTTGAGTTGTTCAGAACGTAATAGCTGTAGACACAGACACACTTTTAAGTTTAATTATAACGCAACAGCTAGGGGCAGGGAAAACTTTTAAGTTTAATCTGGTTTATGAAAATTTTCTTTTTCACTTTTTAAACTATGGACAGTCCACAAAATACAAAAAAGGACCCAATTTGTGTGTAGTATTTTCTAATTTTTGTAGTATGAATACTTCCACGGTCTCAATAGTGAGGTACCAATGTGACATCATTGAATGCAGAGTTGGGAAGAGACACAAGAAGCATACCATTTAAATAGTATTTCCTCTGTAAAGATGTGATCTAAATAAATAGCCCCAAGAATATAAATAACAGAACAATCTAATATAATGATTAGGAAAACATGAGTATTCAATACTTCTGTTTTAATATAATATAATTATAACTTTATATAATTTATTTTATTTTATTTTAGTATTTATTTTTCAGAGAGAGAGCAAGTGAGCAGGGGAGAGGCAGAGAGACAGAGGGTCCAAAGCAGGCTCTGCACTGACAGCAGAGAGTATAATGTGGGGCTCAAACCCACAAACCACGAAATCATGACCTGAGCCAAAGTCAGATGCTTAACCGACCCAGGCAGTCCTATATAATTTAATTTTTAATAATTGCTATTTAACTGGTTTACACAGTTCCTTAAAGTTTACCAGTCAGATTTTGTGAACATTCAGGAGCTGATTCTAGGCCACGGTAGTTAGCTGTCCCCATCATCATTCCAAAACCCTTGCTTTCTTGCCAGTTTTTACACAAGGGTGGCCATGTCAGATGACTCTGGTCCATGAGATATGGGCCACAGTCAACTGTGATGTCCCTGGGAGAGTTTTTGCTTTCTGATAATGAGATTTTCTCTTTTTTTTTCTTTTCTTTTTGCATCCAACTAGAAAATGGATGCAATTACTATAGCTGCAGCTGCCTTGATACTCCGAGAGGAATACAAGTAATTTGCAAATACAGGGGCCAAGCCATGTTATACTACTGACCTAGTGTCAGTAACCACCTACTGTGGACATCTTGCCATTAGAAGAAATTTGTTCAATTACTGTGATCACCTCTCTATCACTTGAAGGAAAAAACATTTCTAAATGATACAGAATTGATTCCAGCATTCTAGAATCAATTCCAGTATTGCTAGAATGTTTTAGCAATCTGGACTTATTGCTTTTTCTGTCTAGATACTACTTTTAATTTAGAAAAATGAAGATTGGGTTCATTTTTTGATAGCCTAAATTTAAATTTTTTTAAAATGTTTTTATTTATTTCTAGGAGAGAGAGAGAGAGAGACAGCGTGAGCAGGGGAGGGTCAGAGAGAGAGGGAGACACAGACTCTGAAACAGGCTCCAGGCTCTGAGCTGGCAGTCAGCACAGAGCCTGACGCGGGGCTCGAACCCACGAACCGCGAGATCATGACACAAGCGAAAGTCGGATGCTTAACCGACTAAGCCACCCAGGCCCCCCGATAGCCTAAATTTTAAATAATTGGATTAGCCAAGGTTTTTTGTTTATTTGCTTATTTGGGACATGAAATGTGTTCTGACATACGCTGTGTGCAGGACAGTTTCTTTTGTTCTCATTCTTCCTCTCAGTTCCTTTATAGAATATATAAACCAAAATCTATGTTAAACCGTTTTGAGAAGACCTTTCCTCAAATTCTATCTTATCATCAGAGAAAGATATTTCTCTGTTATGTTAGAAAGTCATGTTAGAAAGTTATGTTAGATAGTCATGTTACAATTTTGTCCAAAAGTATACTCTCTTACAACAGTAGGAACAAGATATTACAGTGTTAGAGGAGATTAAAAGTCTGTATTATATGGAATTCTGAAAGTAACAGATCCTAAAATATGCACCTTGCTGAACTTAGGACATAGAGCAGAGAGGAATCTGCTTTTTTAGGCTTGGAAGGTATCAGTATATATTATGCCTTAACAAAACACTTGGTTGAACAGTGACTTGTTTTATGTTAGTATTTAGATCATAACATAGGTCTGTATTGGCTATTTTTAATAGCCATTCATTAAAGTCCTACAAGGAAGGGACAAATTCATGCTGAAGGTAAAAAAGGCTAAGGAAGGGACAAATTCATGCTGAAGGTAAAAAAGGCTTTATGTTTGAGAGGAGAAGGTAAACAAATTATAACTTTGTTAAATGCTAAGAGAGAGACTTTATGCCAAAATTACTGAGATTATTTGGAAATTTTAACAGATGGAATCCCTAAAATTTCATACCTCAAATCAGAGTTAATATAATCAGTGTTAGGGTTGGGGGAGTTAGCAAGAAATAAGATTAGACAGAAGCTAGCTGAATATTATCTTTCTTTACCAGATCCTATCTACAAGCACTCCTGTTAAACCATCTCTGGTTGAAGAGGGCTTTTCTCTTTTTAAAAATGTACTTTATACAAAGCAAGGTGCAAGGAATAGATAATCATTCGCTTCCCACTCAGAGGTATTAGAATCGTCTTCAATGCAGATACCATAAAACTGATGCCAATAATAGAGTCTATTATCAAGAGCCAAATATTTTTAGACCCAAAATGAGTATCTGGGCAATGTAGCTGGTGGTGGACATAATGAGAAGAAAATATACTGGAAACTTAACTGGCATAGGAGAGTTTCTGCCAAAGACTGTCAGAGCCTGATTGAAAATGTTCTATGACTCTCTAAATCCTAAGGAAATATTCCAACCCCCAACATGAGGACCACAGGAGGAAGGTTGATAAAATGGTACATCTACCAAAAGACTCAATATCGATACTGACAATCACAGGTCTAGCCATCCAGGAAATGAACAAGGGAGAGCTGGGTCAGAGGTCACCAGCTTGGCTGCCCAAAGCACTTCTGTTTATGCTGGGCGACCATGGCCCCACAACGTACTATTGTGCTCCAGAAGAATTACTGCTTTGTTTTCTACCTTTATAATATTTATCTTAACCTCATCAATGTTGTATATTACATGAGTTTGGTGTATATTACTGAGCCACGGATCTGATTTCTATGATTCAAGGATTTAATAACTATTCATGTTGACATTTGACCATGGAAACAATGGGTAGATAGGCTTAGGCATTCAAGAAGTCAGAGAATACAGATCTTCTTTTTTGGAAAATAAAGACTTCACAATGAAAAATCCAGCCAAGGAAAAGATAAATCAAAATATGAAGAATTCAAAGAAGATTTACTGAAAGGGATGACCTGTCTGAGCATTATCATATTTAAATAAAAGATAAACATATGAACAACAGCTGAGATCAGTCATGTAGAGATTATAAGCCTGCATAGGAAAAAAATGATGAAATAAAATGGGATTTGGAGTAATGAAAATATTAGGAAACCTAAGACTGATTTTCTCATCCTTTAAGAGCAGAGAACTTAAAGCACAGTAATCAGATACTTAGTGTATTGAGCATCTTAATATTTTGAATAACCTTCCCTTGTAAATTTTGAAAAATTTTGTAGTATCTAATATCTCTTTTATTAAAGTAACATATTTTAGATACTTATGACAAAAATATGCTTACTTTCATCTCTACCTCTATGTTCATTTGAAGCATTATTTATAGGAGGCAAGACATGGAAGATAACCTGAATGTCCATGAATGGATGAATGAACAAAGAAAATGTGATTATTTATACACACACACACACACACACACACACACACACCACAGAGTAATATTCAGTCATTAAAAAAGAAAGAAATCTTGCCATTTGTGACAACATGAATGAATTTTGAAGGCATTATGCTAAGTGAAATAAGTCAAAGACAAATCTTGTATGATCTCACTTATATGTGGAATCTAAAAAAACCAAAGATTCATCATGAGATGAATGGCGATGTAATGTCCAACATAGTGACTGTAAGTAACAATAATATATTGTGTATTAAAAAGCACTAAGAGAATAGATTTTTAAAATTCTCACCATACCAAAAAAATGTACCTATGTAAGGTGATAATGTTTTCACTAATCTTATTATGATAATCATTTTGTAATACATGCATATACAAAATCACTACTTTGTACATTTTAAATTTACAGAATGTTATATGTGAATTATATCTAAATAAGGCCTTAAAAACAGTTAAAACATGCTTAGTTAGATATTTATGTGATTTATATTGTAGGACAAAATATGGGATTGAGATTTAACCCTAGGGAAGAAATAACTCACCGGATAATTTTGATTTGGGAGAGATCATTCTGACAGTGATGGGGAATAGATTATAGTTTGGTCAGGGAGAAAGCAGGGATGCAAGCTGAGTGGTAATTATGGGGTTTTAGACATGAGGGAGGTAAGACTTAGGATATACCTTGAAGGAAGAACCCACAGCTTTCAGTTATAACAGAAAGAGAAGAATCAAGAGTGTCTTCCGAAATACTTTTGTCTTTTTAAAAAAGTTTCCTAAGAAATGATGTGCCTTTTACTAAGATATTAATAATAAATTCTAATATTTATGAAGCATTTCACATATGTATATAAATTTATATGACCCTTAAATGAACTCTATAAGTTGGTGTTCATATTATTCCAATTTTCAAGACAGAAAACTGAGGAACAGAGTAGTTACAAGTTAGCCACTAGACAATGTAACCTATAGTAAGTAGCACAGCCAGAATTTGAACATTTGTAATCTCTTAATTACCATGCTTTTAAACAGAACTGTATGGGGGCACCTAAGTGGCTCAGTCAGTTAAGTGACTTTGTCACAGGTCATGATCTCATGTTTCATGAGTTCGAGCCCTGCATCAGGCTCTGTGCAGACAGCATGGAGCCTTCTTGGATCCTCTGTCCCTCCCTCTCTGCCCCTTCCCTATTTTCTCTCTCTCTCTCAAAAATAAACAGTAATTTTTTTTTTAAATCCCTTAAACAGAAGTGTATGGAAGGAAAGACTGACAATAAAAGTTCAGGTTGCATGGTAATGATGACATAGCTATTAAACATGAGAGAGTAATAGAAGAATTAATTAGGAAATATCTAGATATTATCCTTTGGTACAGTCTATATGTAACAGAATGGCATTATGTGTAACTTCTTTGGCATCTCTTTGCGTGCGATTTTGGAGCTTCTAAGTGCCTCCAATACTCAGCAATCAAAATGTGCTTTCCTTACCCTAATGCACAAACCATGAATAAGAAGTGCATGATCTCAGGCCATATCATTCTCAAGAAAAAGTGAGAATCTTTCATGTTTTGGATCATTGTTTCACAGCTTGGTTATATCAACAAGTGTCATTCATATCGTTAAGTAGAACTTTACTTAGCATAACAAAGCATTTTCTTTTACTGCATGTCTTTTCAATTTCAATTCCCACATTTATTTCCCAATATATATAATGCAGTATTCATATTTTCATTTCAGAAGTGAATCTACTTAACCACACACAGATTAAGGACTTACCCAATATCAAACTGACAATCAGTTGCAAATGTTAGGTTGTGATTAGTGCTTCACTTCATATTGTGTCCTTTCCAAGGGATTTAGAGATAGTGTTAGAGTTGAAAGTTGTGCTTAAATCTTACACATCCAGATGGCATCACCATGACTCAATATAACAGAAATGTTCAGTAGACTATCTTCACACATGATCCATATAGTATAAGGACGCACCTGATGCTACTGACCGAAGTTGTGGTTGGTTTTGCACGTGTATGGAGAAGATAGGGCCATCCAAACGTGCTCCTCGATCAGCACGCTACCACACCTACAAGATTCTTGGTAGGAAGAAATGCCCAAGTGCTTGGAGAGTTTAGGCATACGTACCTGGTTTAATTCCAAACCCATAAGATTCCCAACCTTGGTGAAATGATCTGGACTAGGGACAAGCACTAAACTATTTTCCCTCTTCTTTGGACTTAAGCCAATGGTTCACAGAATTTCTTCCCTGGAATGCATCACATCCTTATTCCTGGCATTTCCGCAGCCACATTCAGATTTTAAAATCCACTCACTGCGGTTTAGGCCAGTGTTGCTCAATTTTTAAGGCTATTACCTTTTTTTTTTCTTTTTTTTTTTGAGAAACGTAAACACTCAAGCCCTTTTAACTAACAGTATTCCACCCCCTCTGACCCTGGAGATTATGAAAAGAGCTGTCACTAACCCTCTCCCTGGATATCACTGACCTGTACTCCATGTAAGCTTCTTGTGCACCTGGGCTCACATCATATTTCTATATCTTGAGGTTTTATTGTGGCGATGGTGAGAAGAGACAGAGAAGGAAAACCTCAAGGAGAAAAGAGGCAAGTTAGATCATCTTTTTTCTCCAAAGCCTACAGAAGGGATGGCTTGACCTGCTGATCCTACTTATAAGCATCCCCACAATGAGGACGTCCCCACGTAGCATGCAGCCCTATGCTTCCTGCCCATCTGTTACAGGGAAATAAGCAGTTCAAAAGCGAACATGCTTGATGCAGGATCCAAAAATAAAAGATGTAAAGAGAGAGCAGGCTACACAGGAAACAGCACATTTAATGTAGAGAGTTAACATCTCAAAACTGTACACCTTGGTTCCTCAGCATCAAGCAGTGTCCTTGACCCAGATGATAACTGGTTCTCCTTGGGGTGGGAGAAGACTGGAGCAAGATAGCTATGAGATTAACAGTTGCAAAAGTCCAAGTTCTGCAAAACAGTGTAGTACCTGCTTTTTAATTTTAAAATTCTAAGCTTTTAAATGGTTAAGAAACCTAGTTCTCAACACGTATTGCTTTATTGCTTACATCTTTCCTTGGGGCACATTCTGTTCTTCATTTCCCTTACTTGTTCTCTGGTCTGCAGTTTTGAACAGCAATTCACCGCAGAGATCCCTGGGTTAAGTAGTGAGGGAAATCATTCCGGCTTAAGCATGTTAAGTTTGGATGAGGGCACAGAATTCTAGAAGAAATTGAAACTTACAATTGTGCCTAATTGGCTTTAACCCTTCAACATATTGTGCAGAAGTACATTGGGTAATAATATATACTGTTGCGCTGTGCAGATGTTAAAATGTAAAATCCTTTAAATGCAAACAGCACTTGTCAGTCCATCAACTATTCAAATTGTCAGAGATGTATCAGCCAACCCTAACTACCCTCTGCAGGCAATCTGGAGCCAGCCTGCTGTTTAATAACCAGCATTTAACAAGAAATAACATGTAGATGTGGTGTGTGGTTTAAAACATTGTGTTAAGCGTCATTAAAACTCAGTCTCCTAAGAGCCTTATTAAAAGAGTCCTTTCCTCACCATAATAAAACATTTCTCTGTGACTGTTTCTCGATCTAGCTGCTAACAATACAAACAAAATGCCTCTTAATTTAGCATCTCACTAGAGGGCCATTGTGATTGTAGAACTGTAAAGGCAGGGGAAAAAAACAACCCTAAACTACCCTTCCCAAATCCCACCTAATCAGTGAAACTGAAGCACTAGGAACCTTTGATTTCAGGATTTATTTTTACAGTTTTTTCCTCTCTTCCCTTATATTCTATGCATGATTATTATTTGGAGCTGTGCCTTTGTTCAGGACTGGGAGGAAAGATTGCTGATGACTTAAGAAATGGTCCCTGCATCGTGGGGTCAGCAATCTGCGGTTGTTGGAGGGGCTGATAAAGTTCTCAAGACAATGCATACATGAACCTTCTCCTGGGAGAATCCATGTGCTCTTGAGGCTACTCTTTATTTGAAAAGATAATAAATTTGCTCACCCTACAATTAGTCTGAAGTCCTCCCATCCTGTTATTACAAGAGAAAATACATGTGTAATTGTGTCAATTAATAGAGATAATAATTCAAATCTTCTATGACAGAAATGGCAAAGAATCCAATTCTGTTTCAGATCTTCATTCTTTGAAAATGTGTCTATGCCAGTCTTCTCCATACACTATCCTCACTGCTTCACAGACAGTGACAGAGCTAACAAAATTGGCAAATTATAATAATATTTTGATAGAGGAGGCTAATAAATTAGGTTGAGAAAGATTTCATTCTAATAGTTTTATCTATGAAAAGTTTTTCTAACTTGCAATATTTAAAGTGATTCAGTAGAAAAATAGATTGTAGGTGGCCAGTTGATTGAAAGTGATATTTGCTTTTTTTGTTTTGTTTTGCTTATTTATTTATTTGGGGGGGTGGGGGAGGTGCAGAGAGAAAAGGAAAGAGAGAATCCCAAACGGGCTCTGTGCTGTCAGTGCAGAACCTGCTGCTGGGCTCAATCTCACAAACGAAGGTCATGACCTGAGTCGAAATCCAGAGTCAGATGCTTAATTGACTGAGCCACCCAGGAGCCCCAAACTTTGCTTTCTTTTGAAATGAGTACCAAGAAAGAAGAAATTATTTTATCTTCTTTTTAGTTAATCTTACCTATGAGATTAAGATGAGTTGTCAAGCATGGTGCTCTTATTTTAATTCATGCTGTTTATCCAAATGCTGGAAGAAGAAATATTTGTACCCCAGATCCCTAAATTTCGCTAAACCTTGGAACAACTCCCGTAGGTTTGTAAAAGTTCATAGTATTTGTCACTTAAATATATTGAAGTTCAGGAATATAGTATTCAAGATTCAATAAAAACATATGAATCGCACTTTTTAGTTAAGGGAGGATGATTTATCTTTGAAATATATTTGAATAGTTGGAAATATTTGATACTCTCATAAACATCAAAGTTGTTTCTAGTTAGGATTTATACTTGGTTTTCTATGCTGTTTTAGTAATATGAAAGTGAAATATTATTCAGAATATAAGTTATTAGGCCAGACAAACTAATAAGATTGCTATTATTGTATACATTTCCTTTAGAAACGTTTAGATTAAACCATATGAAGTTGCCATTTCATAGTTCAAAAATCATCAACAGTTGGCAGCTTCATGTGACTCAACTGTATCTTTCTGAGATTAAAGTGAATTGCAAATTCATTTTAATATTAGTTTCTTTGAATATAAAGATCAAGGTTTAAATAGCCTTTTCTCATGAGAAAAATGACTCCAACATATATGTATTTCTGTAAGATGTTCTTCTTAAAAACTGAAGGAGAGGACCCAAAAAGCTTTTTTGGTGTGCCAACTAATTCTTTAAGCCAGTTCAATTTGAAAATACAAGTTGCAGTTGAAGAACGAGAGAAATGGGAGATTGAATTACTTACTTGTAAGGATGACATGTCAAGAGTGTGTCCGATGTCCATTAGAGTAGAATGTTATATTCTCACTCTCTCTTATCTCCAATAGGAAGTACTGTGAATTCACTACCTTTTCACTACATTAATATTCACTCAGGGCCAAATAAAATCCTCCAGGTGAATCCCAGGAGGCCCTCTGGGGACAGAGCCATTAGTGAAGTGCACAATATAACTAGAATGTAGACTGTGAAATCTATTCACAGGGTACCCAACTGTGATTTCATTTGGAAATCTCTCCGTATTGTGTTCCTATGTGGCATTTTCCTTGTATGCCACTTCGTCTTCTCAGGTACTATGTATTTCAGCAATTTAGAGAAAGTATACGGTATTCCATCTCAGTAGAGAGTATGTTATTTAAAGTTAGCCCATCTAAACTTACAAAGGTTTTATGGAATTCACAGGCCTAATATAAATTAGGTCATTGTGTTTTAACTCTTATAAATAAAATTTCACATAGAAATTATGATTGTTTTCCAAAAATTGAGTTCACAATATAACTTGCTATGGTATTTAGATATTGATGTGCAATAATAATAATAAAAAAAAGGTATCCACACTAAAGGGTGAATTTCCATTCATTTAAAACCAATTGTTTGAATGCCTACGCACAGCCTATACTAGGCATTGTAGATCCAAAAATGCAAAGATACAGACTTTGACTTCAAATTATTTATTACATAGTAGGTAGATTGAAAAGCAAATGTAGACACCAACAAGGAGAAGTGAAAAGGTCAGCGGGACCACAAGAGAAGCACTTTTGTTTAACCAGAAAATGCTTTTTTTCTTATTGAGGCTGCCACCTCTTAACATGAGTAATTTTTACTCCTGTTTCTCAAGACAGCTTAGGTATAACTTCCTCCAGACTAGGATAAGACCCAGGGAATAGGTTTACATAATATTCTGAATCACTTTGTTGTATCACTGAATAAACACTCTTAATAAGGAATCATGCAAGACTGTGAAATCAGCATATTTTTCAGAGTTTGGATGGTGATAAATAAAGGGATAAAGCTGAATGAAGGAAAGAACAATTAACCTTTAAGAGTTAAAGGATCTGTGGGGTTAGTTTGTTATGTGAGTCAGATATAAGGGGATTAAAGGCCTTCAAGAAATCGTCAAACATTGGAGAGGTGAAGAGTATGGTAAACAAGGATCAAAATCAGTAATGAATGTGTAGGAATTCAACAGAGAGTGGCATAGATTGATTGTAAGGACATTTAAGTGTGAATAATTTTTGAGGAACAGTGTGAAGCCATGATCTGGAAATGGCAGTGGACTACTAGTAGAAAGAAAGTATGGCTGTTGGCTTTAAAGAACTTATTTAATGTGAGAAAGAGGGTTCACATTAAAGTAGGAAAATAAATCTGAGAGCTAGATGTACTGATTAATGTGGTGAAGAAAGTGATAGGAAAGATATGAATGATGGTTGTATTTAGTGAATGGCAATGGATGACAGTTAGAAAAAAGAGTTTTTTTATTTCAAAGTCTCTGAACAGGATTTAGACTAAAATTATTCTGATGAAAAAAAAACTGACCCAATCTCCATGTGGTTGAGGAAGTATTACTTATATCCCACTGTTGAATCTCAGTTGCACTGTGAGGATGAAAGTTAAACAGGTCTCTATGTCTAAAAAGCAGAGACTAAGACAGATGGTATTAAATATCACTTAAATCCGGAGTCCACAAGCTCTAGCCTGTGGGCTGAATCTGTCCCTATGGCTGTTTTTGTGTGGATTCTGAGCTAAGAATGGTTTTACATTTTTATATGGTTGAAAAATACCAGAAGAATTTATATTGACTGCTTTGTAATATGCTATGCAATGTTCTAAATATTTGCATTAGTTGGCTCATTTAACAATAAATCTCTAGAGTAGGCACTATAACTAATTTTTAGATGAGGGAATTGAAAGTTGGAAAGGTTAGGCAAGTAGTCAAAAACACAGCCTGTGAGTAGTCCAGCTGTAATTGAAGCTGAGAGTCTTAACACAGAACCTGTGTTTTAGCTTGCTTCCCCATATGAAAAGCTACCCAACACCGTGAGGGTAGCCTGTTAGTGCAAACAAGAGAGATGCAAGAAACACAGTTTGGTGTTAGTCCAAGGATGAAGTTTCAGAGAAGCAAGGAAAGACTTTGTAGGAGAGTAAGACCATGTTTCTACCACGATGATAGAGAATTAACTTTGAATCCCAACTAATCGAATTATTTCCCCTTCCTCCCAAAATAAATACACTCTTCTCATTAGATTAATTTTATTACAAAAATTTTACTCAATTATTGTTATTATCACTACTATATTTTGGATTCAATCAATTGAAAGTCTGTAGAAATGTTTTTCTCTCATAAGTACTTCATAGTATTCTTGATTTTGTCTCTTGACTCACAAAGCTAATAGCTTTACTATCTGGCTTCTTACAGAAAAGATTAACAACTTTTGACTTAGAGTCATAATCTGTAAATTACTCAACCCCAACTGAAAAATAAGATAAACCTGGAGAATATAAGACCATGTCTACCATCAATATCTGATAATACAAATCTAATGTTTTTGCATTTTATCATGTCTAGACTTCTCTAACCAGGCTTTGATTCATTTTTCTATCACTCCTAGTTTCTCTCTAACTAGGGGAACCAAATCAGAACATCTCCCAGTGCAGGGAGTTTGTTTTCTCCATTCGGGATTTTGCCAATGGGAAGTACATCTGTTCTTGCTGTCTGAGGTTTCTTTGTTAGCTTGTTCCTCCCCCACAGCCAATATCAATTGTCCCCTGTGCATACATTCACTTCATTTCTGCCAAATTTTACCAGATGTTAGTTGTGTTATTGAAAAAGGAAGATGGACAAAATCCAAAATCCCAGATCAGCTATCTCCTGCCAATGCTCACCTTTATTCCTTGGGGATACATATATACAACAAATTCCCTGTAAAAAGCATCTCACATTGACAATTTCAGTGTCAATCAAATTTTATCCAGTGGGTACATGCTGTTATATTTGCATATAAGGAGATCTAATATAATATTTGTCTTATTTCTAAAACCAGGATTATATTGTTAGTTCAATTTTCTACGTATCTATGTATCTAATAGAAAATAAACTTGATGTTACTGATATGAATGGCAAACATTGTCAAATTTAGACCATTAACTGGTAGTCCAAAAAGTCAGAATGCCAAAGAGAGAAATTTGTGTGGAGCTCATCTCTTGCAAGGGCCTGTCAAAGGAACATAGCCAGGTTCTCTCCCAGGAGAGAACCAGGAGAATGAATTTCCTGAAACAGCTACCTTTTCATCCCCAAATTCCTCTTCAGGGATCAATATTGCCTGATCCCATAGCCAGACAGCATCAGGTGGAAAGTGAGGTAGAAAAGTGTGGGGATTAAATTTGGAGAGACCTATAGAAGATATTCACTACTTCCCTTTCCTCATTCAATCAATAAATACCCATGTTTTGTGCCTGTAATTGCACTAGACCTGGATATCCTGCAGTAAATGAAGCTCATTCATAGTCTAGTCTGGGGGTTATTCTGGTAGGTAGTGTAATGTTATAGAATGAAACAGATTAAGGGAGTGCTAGTACCAAAGGTTACAAAAGATATGTAGATTAAATTCACACTTAAGAATCACAAATGAAGCATTGTTCTTTTTTGTTTTTATTTTCACAACAGATGGTTGTAAGAAAAAGTCCAGTAAACTCAGAATATTGATTTAATAATGGAATATTATCAGGAAAGCTCATTTAGAGTATGTAAGTAGATTTCATCCTTGATTATGTGTGCAAGTACCTCCTAAGAAAATAATAGCTTAATTTTGGTTCAGTAGCCATTTCAGGACTCTGAACTTAACGGTTTCTAAATTTTTGTGATATGATATGATAATCTAGAAAAGCAATCTGCATTTATAAATTGAAATTTTTCCAGTCTTAAGTTGTTTTTAGGAAAATAAATAATGTTGCCATTGGAGTTAAGGAAAATTTCTATAGAAAACCTATTACACCGAGTTATAACTCAAGAGAAATCAGTAATCACCTATTTTTGGTAGATATTAAAGTTAACATAATAAAATTGATATCCCAAGTACTACCACTAAAGCTTCTATATTAATAACAATAACAATAATACCTTATAAAAATATAAAGCGCTTACTCAGAGGGAAAAAATCTTTTGTTGCTGTTACAGGAGATTCCAGATTCTTAAAACATTTAAATCTAAACTCATTTAAGTTTTCCATTTTTTCCAAGATGATTTTGTGCACTATAGATCAATCAATAATTTAATGAATATTTACCTCCTTGCTGTAAGGACTTTATCATGCCCCTAAGTCTTTCCATAATGAGATCTAACAAGAGACCCTTACACTGTTTGGGGTCAACTAAAATTCCCATAAATTCTTTCCATGAATTTATTTGAAGCTAAATCTCTCTCTTAGGTATATTTTTTAAAAATCCTGAAATGGAGATACATTGTATATCAACGTAACCATGTTACATTGATTTGTTTTTGTTTTGTCTTGAGTTGATTATTCTACTTCACAATATATTTTATTCACATTAATTCTACCATCTGGCATTGTAACTTTCCTCCTTTTTGTGCTTGGATCACAATTTTGATGACAATAGGCTCAATTCAGAAACCTGTGGTGTTATCAGTAAAGGCATTCCTACAGGCTGACAGAGATTAATTATGCAGCATCAGCTCTGAATTTATCTAACTTCATGGTTTTGAACGTTTTTAAAATTTTTTTCAATGCATATTTTTAAATATTTATTAAGTCCTGACTACGTGAAAGAAATTGGGTCAGGACACAGGAATAGAAAATGAAAAAGCCATGATCTCTACCTCATAGGTTAGTGGGAAAACTCACATTTACAACTTTTTATGGTTAATGTGTAAGAATTTTGGGAAGCCCATAGAAATGATGAAATTTCAATAGAAAATTACTTGTAAAGTTTAGGGGCCCACGATATATGGGTAACTTTTCTTGTTAAATACTATGTCCAGAAATGCTATAAATGCTTTATATGTTAGCTTGTTTAATCTTCACAATGTTACAAAACCCTTTGAAATGAGTCTCAAGGTCACATATTTAGACTCCATTTTAGAATCTGGATTTGAGCATTGGTATTCTCTCACTAGAGGCTGTGTCCTTGGGGGCCAAATTTGAATACCCATTAAGTACAAAAATAAGAGTGATTAACTTATTCTTGCTAGCAATAGGGAAGTATCAAAAGGTGACTTGAGAAGAAGAAGTAACACTGCAGTAATTTTTAAGAAAAATTATTCTAGAGTCAGTTTGAAAAGTGGAATGGATAAGGACATGGAAGAAGACTGGAAAAATGGAGTATTTGGCTTCTGTATTGAGAGAAAGAGGGTCTGATCTAGGAAAAAAATTGGTCACTGATCAATTCCACCTCCATACTCATCACCCTGCTTATGAACTAGGTCTCAGGAAATCCAAACAAAGCATTCTCCCTATTCACCTCTTACCCTGGTAACTCTCCTCCATCTGCTGCCCACTAAAGTCAGTTTCTTTGTACTGTTTTTGTAGACCTGCCATTTTTGATTCCATGCTTGCTTATGGCAACCTGCACCATTTCTTGATGTCTTACACTTAAGTCTCCTAAAATGCAGATTTGATTTCCTAAAATCATAGCTCATTCTTTCCCACTTTTGCAACAGCTTTATTTCTTGGGAAACATAATCTGAGTTAGAGCTTGACCAGGACATTTGAAATGGAGTGGCAGGAATGTTTTAGGACAAAAGTTGATCCTTTTATTAAAAAATCTCTCCAGACCTCAGAGTAGACTTTAAAGCATCTCCCTTTCCTGCCCATCTCTTATAAGTCTCAAAGTCCAATGGGTTTTACCTCTATAACACACGTTGATGGATCTAGGGCAATCCTACCTGGGCTTAACGGGGAATAGTGTAGTCCTCTGTTATGCCCATTATAAACATCTCCTATAAATTTTCCATGAAGTTTACCTCTGTGGTAAATTTTTAACCTCTTCTGGAGTGGAAGTAGTTAATAATGTATTGACTGTTCTACTTTACACATTTATACATGTGACACTGGAAGTATCAGCATGTATGTTGTGACTAAAAACCCATCCTGGCTAGCAGCCATCACACAGAAGACAACATATTAATTTACTGTGATTTTCTTTTAAATGTTTATTTAATTTTGAGAGAGAGAGAGAGACAGAGCACAAGCAAGAGAGGGACAGAGATGGGGGGAGACACAGAATCTGAAGCAGGTTTCAGGCTCTGAGCTGTCATCACAGCACCCAATGTGGGGCCTGGACTCGTGGACCGATGAGAGATCATGACCTGAGCCAAAGTCAGATGCATAACTGACTGAGACTGAGCCATCCAGGTGCTCCTCATTGCGATTTTTTAAATTTAAACATTCTTAATATGAATTATTTGTTTAATTAACACCTTCTGCCTTAAAAAGAGGTATTAGCATATGGAAGCATCTGTGGAGTCTGGCCTCCTGATGTGAAATGCAAGATTCCTGAAATTTAAACATGTGCATAGATATATGAGCACACATTCAAAGGCTATAATTGGCATAGATCTCATTTAACCATGGTTTTCCGGATAAAAATGTAAAAAAAAATCACAATTCATGATAAGCCCTCACTCTGCATAACTGTGGTCTTTAGCTCCAGTATATAACAACTGTTCACTACAAAAATGTAGTTTGTTAGACCGTTGTATTAACCTAAGGAATTAGCATTAATTTGAGAAAGCTTTATGAAAGAAGTGACTTTGTAAAGGAGATAAGAAAATTTAGTAGAGAACTGGAAGGGTAATCCTTTGTACTTAAGTAGGGAGTCAGAACTTGATTTATTTGCCTTAGAATTTGTGATGCCCTTCCAAGATGCATGTAGGGAAAAAAATCAACTATGGAATAGAAAATAAGTGAATACAAAGGTATATCTGAAGGAGGGTAGGGTGCAGTCAACTGAGTGCCCATGATTAGGAGTTTCAGCTTAGTTTGAAAGGTAAACTGAAGTCAATGTGGTAGTCAAAATGAAAGATCGTGGTATAGAAATCAGGAGTGGAAGAAGTAGTCCAACGACTTTAATCATTAGGAGGGAAACCAAACATATGATGGCAAGAATAAAAAAAGAAATGCACAGACACAAGAAATATCTGAAGGAGACAAGGTTGAAATAAATGAGTCATTGCTTCAATTCTTGGAAACTATGAACATTTTAACAGTAGTAATAATGGCAGAGATCTTAGGGAAGTAAAAAGGTTTTATAATTGGGAGTGAGGAAATAATTTCAGTATAGAAATATTAGGTTTTATATATTGATATGCAAATAGAAATAATTTTAAAGGGTCAAAAATAAAGAAAATAAGGTCATCTCCATTAGTAAAAACGTTCAGAAAATCTGGATATTATTGGCTGACCAGCAGACGGACCAGATGCTGCAAATTTAGTTTTCCATCTGTGTCACTTTTCCAGTTTTATTGTTAACATTGCCTTCTTTCAAGAGTGCCTGGTGTGTGTGTGTGTGTGTGTGTGTGTGTGTGTGTGTGTGTGAAATATGCTTTCCCTGCCATCGGGCCTCTCTTTGCTGGTTTTGTGGTACTGAGCATCGGCATTGGAAAACAGGCAACAGCAGGTTGAGTGCTAAATAAAAAATGTAAAAATAGAAGTACCAGGCTCAATGATGTGGTGAGATTTATAAGACCTGAGGATTAAAAAAACAGTTGTTTTTTTCCCAGTATTTGCCTAAAAAGATGTAATGGAGTAAGATATAATCATTTGCCTTATAATTAAGATTTTAAAAAGTAACTACTCATCTTAGAAAAAAAAATTAGGGCCCAGTAGCCACCCATGACACCCTGCCCTTACTCAGAAGTCCTCATGGGATAATGAGAGATAAGTCTATAGGAAACAGGTAGCTTAGAGTTTGAGGATGGGAACATTCTTAGATGAATTGTGACAATCTTAAAGAACAAGTAGAGGCAGAGAGAGAAAATGAATAAATAACTTAAAGATTTCAGGGGCTTTACAAAATCATGTTTCTAAAATGTCTGTAGGTGAAAATATTATTTAAAAGAAATGGCAATACTAGCTACTCAGGTTTTAGCATAAATACAATTTATTTTATATGCAAGACCAAAGGAATACATAAGAGAAAGCGAGAATTTTTAGAAGTGAAAGGGATAAAGAAAAGCTCAGTTCCTGAAAAATCTTGAAATTTCATAGTCTGTAAAAATATATTGTGAATTCCAGAGAACCATTTTTTTTAAAAATATTTTTATTTATTTCTAGGAGAGAGAGAGAGAGAGAGCATGAGCAGGGGAGGGCCAGAGAGAGAGGGAGACACAGACTCTGAAATAGGCTCCAGGCTCTGAGCTGGCAGTCAGCACAGAGCCCGACGCGGGGCTCGAACCCACGAACCGCGAGATCATGACCTGAGCGAAAGTCGGACGCTTAACCTACTAAGCCACCCAGGCGCCCCCCCAGAGAACCATTTTAACCCAATTAAAACAGAAAAGACATATTAATGCTAGAGAATGGAATTGTGCTCTTTTATTAAAAACCTCAAAGAAGAGGTAATTATCTAATTTCATTATTTTTCTTTGTTTTAGTGCTATTTTCTTTATTCTAAATCCATATCAAACAATATAATTCATGACAATTTAGAAAACTCATTTTCCTCTGCTTTCCATTTTGGACATTTTGTGATAATTATTCCTCCTTTAGAGAGCCTTCTGTTATCTTAATCAGAGCCTCTTTTCAGTTTCCTCTTTTGACATTGACTTGCATTTCCTTTAACACATTTTATTTTCACTTTGGTATTTTTTATTTGACTAGTAATAATCCTACAAAATGATTTCCTCAATGAAAGCTAGACATTCTCTGACTGAATCAGTGTCCAGATGACTTATGGGAACCATAGGTCCTTTTTTATGTTCACCATTATTTTTACACTTGCCCATTATTTCCCCAGGATAGGCCCTTCCCTTCTTAGAAACTTTTCTGAGATCAGTTCCTAGGTCTCATTTCAAACCTTTTCTCCCCTCCCCTACTTTTCTGCCCTCCATTGACTTTTAGAGAAATCTTTCTTTCTCCTTTCTGGTTTCCTTCAGAGGATCTCTCACATTTCATTTCTTCTCAAACTCAATTGTCATCTAGTTCTTTCATGATGGTCTTGAAGGCTCATCAAACCCAGATCTGAAACATTAGCAATTGAAAATGACTTTGACTTTCTTTGAGAGTTTCAAAATTAAACTTCAAGAAGAGAGAAAGCATTCCCATTTCACTCTCCTAGTATGCCTGTGAAAATAAAACAGCAAACTTTTAATATCAGAGCAAATTCAAACATTCTAATCCTGCCACACAGCCTACAAAAAATATTTATTAAGTGATTAAGTGATGTAACTGAAGTCTTATCTCTTGTCACTTTTTATGACACAGGGTAGAAAACCTTTCTTGCAGCTTGATGTGAGCCTGTGTCATGGTTCTGTTCCCAAAGGGAGAAAAACAATCTGGTGGTGACGGTGGTAGGTAAGGGGTTTTTATGATGTCTTTTTCTTTGTAATGACTGAATGAGACTGAAAAATGAATATGATGCCTTGTGATGCAGCATCCTCTCTGTGACCATGAGGCAACAGGCATGAGATGAATAGCTGTATATTGATGATGGTGAAGCAAAAGATGAAGATCCTGAGTCATGGATGACATCTCAGAGCAGTTGAAATGCTGCCAGCAACTGCCTACCTTTTTACATTTATTTTTGTTGATAAGAATTTCATTGATTTATTATTTGTCTGGTATTCTGTTACTTGCAACTAAAACTAATTCTAACATACTGTTCAAAGCTTCGCCCTTATGCATACATGCCCTGGACTCAAAGCCGGGTGTATTCTTTATAGAGGAGGACTCTTGTCCAATCTGTATCCCTGATTCTCAGCATCCTTTGGGGAGAAAAGCTGGTTTTACTTTAGCTGAGTTTGTGGTTCAGACACAAATCTTTAGGTTCAAAAGGAGGAAAAGGCATTGAACATTGACAGGTACTATCTTTTCCTCCATTCCCCCCTTGAATAAAACCATTTTCTGCTTATTGCTAAAACCAGTCATGCAAATTGGTCTCCTTTGTCTCAATTACAATTTCGGGAGACAAGTTCAGACACATCTGAATCCCTAATTTGTCCAAGTTGGGATATCCAGTGCATGTTTTGTAATATTTATCCAATTTATTTCATTAAATGCATTTGGAATGGCAGCATCTTATTCAGCAAGTCTACAGTAGTGACATAGATAGCCGACTTTGAACTAATCATCTCTCTCTATATATATTTCTAATAGCTCATTTCCTTTCTCGGAATTTGATTTTCTATTTTAAAAAAATTTATTTTTCCTCTAGTCATCAATCCTAGATCTTTAACTTACCATCATAGGACTTATAATTTCTTGTCCTTCCAAAATTAACTCTTTTACACTCTTAGTATTCAGAATGTTGGCAGAATCTTTTTTTTACAGATTGACAAAGCTCTCTTTTTATTTCTTTTTCCACTTTGATCCATTTTGTGTAGTCTCTCAAAGTCTGTCTTTTCATTCAAAGCATATTGCCCATTTTGACATGATCTTCATCTTGAAAATATTCCTCCCTAATAATACAAGAGCACATGAAGCAAAATGTGCCAGACATAATATATATTAGAAACATTATAATTTGATTCAAAGTATTTATTTTAGACTTCTTAAGACTAAAGCTATTAAAATCATTAGCAATATACAAGGTGTGGTGTGTCTCTCGCGATCTGATGGGGATCCCCAGATGTGGGGCAATGATAGAGTAGAGTCCCGTGGCACGTGTGGTAAAATGATTCACCTGAGATAGAACAAAGGAGATAGAAGTTTACAGAATACACCACAATGGAGTGAAAGGCAGGACAGAAAAGGAGAGGCTGTCTGCCAGGAGGCAGTGAGTGGGGGCTGTTTTGACAGGGGAAGATGAGGAGATATGACAATGTATGGAATTTTCCCTTTTTTGGTAACTGTGCCTAGTTGTAAGTACCCCACTGGTTACTTAGGGCCTATGGATATTTTGAGGTGAGTCACCTAATGGGTTTGTCTGTATTTAGCCAGGGAGTCATTGTGGGCCTTTTTGCCCTATTGCCTTGATAAAGTTTCCATTGCTCAAGCCTGTTGTCTAAAAGTGGCCTCTAGACAGGTTTCATATATTTTTAGAATATTTAAACATCCAATACATACATATCCCATTTTTATGTCTTTCTTTCTTTCTTTCTCTCTTTCTTTTTTTCTTTCTTTCTTTCTTTCTTTCTTTCTTTCTTTCTTTCTTTCTTTCTTTCTTTCTTTTATTTTTAATTAATCTTTATACCCAACATGGGGCTCGAACTCACAACACCAAGATCAAAGAGTCTCATGCTTTACCAACTGAGTCAGCCAGGTGCCCTGAATTTTTGTCTTTAAACTTTTATTTCATATTCATATTGGTTTGAAAAAGAGAATTTGAATACCACTAGGGCATATAATTAAATTCTTGCTTTTATAGTTATTATATCCAAAGATAAAAACTTTGAGTTCCATTCACAAAAAATTTAAATTATTCAATAATTTTGAAACAGTTCAAACTATTTCAATTGTATATATTTAATTTTTTAATTTTTAATGTTTTATTTATTTCTGAGAGAGAGAGAGAGAGAGAGAGAGAAAGGTAGCGTGAGCAGGGAAGGGTCAGAGAGAGAGGGAGACACAGAATCTGAAACAGGCTCCAGGCTCTGTCTAAGCTAGCTGTCAGCATAGAGCCCGGCGCAGGGCTTGAACCTACAAACCGTGAGATCATGACTGAGCCAAAGTCAGACACTTAACCGACTGAGCCACCCAGGTGCCCCTAATTGTATATATTTTAAAAACCTAGTTTTTTTGTAGTCATAAAACACACTGTAACCAGTATAATCATTGGAAGGCTTGAGCTGCTGTCTGGGGTTGTAGAGGGAACACTGATTGGCTTTAGAACCTGGCAAAGCTGGGCTTAGACATCTCTGCTATACTCTGCTACCCTGCCCGCATCACTTTACTTTTCTAAGCTCAGTGGTCTTAATTGTAAATGACAATCATAATAGCTATTTAGTTCTCTGATGTGTTTGTATCTTTTAAAATTAAACATATAAACCAACAAGCCCTTTTTTCTGACAATACCTTTTTTCTCTAACAGTTAAAGACTCAATTCCCTTATCAAATCCTTCTGAATTAACTAGAATCATTCTTCAAATCAACCTTCCTCGAACTCAGAAAAAATCAAACATTTGGGACTAATTATACTGTTTTATACTTGAATTTATGACGTTATTTTTTTCCTCTCTCATCGTCCTATGGCTTTAGTTATTTGAGGCATAGCAAATCCATTGACCATTCTGCTAACTGCCTAAGATAGAATGTTTGTTATCTCCCTATCCTTCTCGTATAGTTTACAAATCATGTTTGATTTGTAGATTTTACAGATTTAAAAATAAATAACCATGTTTCTCTTTTTTAAACACATTTTTGGATTACTATTTTCATAGGCATTTGGTGGAATCTCTAGCAGTTACCATCTTACCTGTTCTTTTAGTGATATTTGTAAATGTAGCTAAGTATGTATTAAGTTTGTCTGGTGTCATATCACAAGTGGGCTTATTTGTAAGGTATAGTGGGCCCTTTGGCAATAATATCCACTGGGCAGGGGGGAAAAAAACAAAACAAAACTGGGCCCAGGAGAGATTATGATGCTCTGGGGCCTGCCTCATGGTCCCTTGGCCAGCCCTGATTTTAGTAGTAACTGTGGTAGATGGCTTTCCACAAGCTCAGATTCACCTCACATTGACCCGTCTTAAGCTGGCCATGTATCTTTCCACTCTTGACTTGGAGAATTCCTTGGTACCACACAAACCTACTTAATCTACTCTGCCATCCTTTAAGTAAACAAGTCTGTATGACAATATTTTTATGTTTCTTGGGAAGTTTTAGGAGCCAAGCCAACTTGCCTCATGGTAGTAATCTCCATGCACACCCTTATTTAGAGTTTTCTTTCTTCCATGTCAAGTCTACCTCTTCTTTTCTTCTGCTTCATAAGATCATCTATTCAATAAACCTGTATGCAACCCTTTTTCTCTGACTCTGATTCCAGGGAAATCCTACATAAAAAAGATATATTCTGTGAGAGGTTACCTCTTACGGTTATTCACATGGTCCCATGGACAATCTCCAAAAAGCACAATATGCCTAGATGCAGATAGAAACAAATGTGGGTAAAAGAAAACATCTAATTTTGTAGTGATGTTCAAGCTGGCAGAATAGAGGGTGACACTACTGATAGTGGAATCCAAGCTGACAACAGAAAGCAATTTTTTTTTTGTAAGAACAAGCCGTTGTTCAGCCAAACAAGCCCATGCCAGCACAGGTGTCCTGGCCCACACATGAAGAGTAAATTTTCTGGAGGGAAAGCCTGAATCAGAAACCTATGTTACACTGGTTCTACATGTCAAGGTAAAGTGAGAAATGTTGCAATTCAAAAGAGTCCTAGACTTGTTCATAGAACGTGAGATAAGGGGGCTGTGCAATAAGATGATTCTAAACTAGTCCAGGCTGCCTTTTGTTCTTGTTTTCCAAGTGAAAGACAGTTGTCACTTCATCTTTCTATCTGAAGAAAGTAGGGGCTAATGACAAAATATCAGTACTTTTCTACTTTTTATTTATGTTATTGTAGTAGAGATACTTAAAGGTATCTCTTAAAGAAGGAAAGAGGATAACTCCCCATCTCCATCTGCTCTTGGAACATCGGAGTCATTTCCATGGAACCCCTCATGTTCTGGCTAATAAGTTTTTGTAGAGTCAGAATCCTTATCTTATTTGGCTTTATATTATCCATAGTGTCTGCTTGGTAAAAAGTTTCAAAACTTAATTACTTCTACAGTGAACAGTTTGTTAATAAGGTAAAATGGATAATTCATAGAGGATGCTTATTTTTCTCAGATTTATGAAGCAATCCAAGCAGAGCAAAGTAGAAATGTGGTGCCTTTAAGGTATTGATACAACATTCAACCAGCAACTAGATAAACAATTGCCATGGAGATGGTTTAACCTTTTCATTGTTGTTCCAGAAAAAGAAGCTGTCACATGGCACATATTGAGGTATTACAATAAGCTCCATGTGAAAATTTTGCCATAGTTGCTGACTGGGGTCTTGGGAGTCAATAAGATCTGTGTTCAGACCTTAGCTCTACCACTTGATGACCATGTAACTTTGCGTAAACCACCTCATCTCACTGTTTCCCTTTCTTCTAAATGAGTGGTTAGCTTGAAATAATCTCCAAGGCCCCTTCAATTTCCAGCAATTTTATTTTAGTTCACAAACAGCCCAAATGTTCATAAAATATTCTGGAATTGACAGTACATGAGTAATCAGATTCTTAAGTGAACAAAATGAGTCATTTTTGGATATTTACACTAAACATTTAACGATCATTTTATTCCTCTCAAAATGCATATTTATTTTTAGTTTAGGCATTGAGGTGTAGATATAAGTGTTGTTGGCATGAATATTCTGGCCATTTTTATAAAGAAATGATACTCTTGAGAGATTAAAAATTCTAAGATGCAAAAAAGCTTGGGAAATGTAAACTATATTTTAGTGAACCAACTGACTTTGCAATTGTCAAATGCATTTATATTCACATTCACAATAGATTTCATTAGAGATGCTTAGCATATTTTTAACACGTGATTAAAACCTTTATGGTGTTTGAAGACATCTCTCCTAAAGGAACAAATGCAATAGAAACAGATGTAGAAATCAAATAAGATAATATATGTGAAAAAATTTAAATTATAAAGAATCATATACATATAAAAGAGTGTTACAGTTAGGTATGATATCATTACTGCAATTGTATAAATTGTTTCTAGATGATTTTAAAAAGTCAAAAGGGGGGCACCTGGGTGGCTCACTCAGTTAAGCATCTGACTTCAGCTCAGGTCATGATCTTGTAGTTCACAAGTTCAAGCCCTGCTTCCCGCTCTGTGCTGACAGCTCAGAGCCCGGAGCCTGCTTTGGATTCTGTGTGTGTGTCTCTCTGTTCCTCCTCTACTTGCATTATGTCTGTCTGTCTCTCAGTATCTCTCTCTCTCTCTCTGTCTGACTCAAAAATAAATAAATATTAAATTTTTTTAAAAAAGTCAAAAGGACCAATTTGGTGTCATACTCTTATTTTCATTCTTATTTCATAGTCCAGTAGTCTCAAGTTAGAATTCCAGGCATCACAGTTGCCTGTTTTACTAACACGGTGATCTGGGCTTAAGGAATAGCAAAACTAATCATTTATTTTTGTGGTGTAAGGTTTTGAAGGTTTTCTAGGCGACTTATTGATGAAGTGTTAGTCCTGTAGGTAAGATAATAAAATACCTGCACTAGCACGAGTATATGGATAGAAGTTGAGATTGAACTTGTACTCTAAGAATATTAGGATAGGAATTTGAAAGACTTATAACTGGGGACAAAGGGGATGGCAGTGTCAAATTATAGCCCTTTAGTTGGATAAGACTGTCCAATGGGAGAAACCAAGTCCTTTGAAAAAAATGTCCTTTTCAAAAATATCAGGACAGGGAGTGCTTGAGTCAGGTGAAAACCTGCAATCCACAGATTAATTACCATGCCTGTAGGCAGGTACACTGCCCACAGCAGAATCCTATTCTCTTTAGGCAAATGTGTAAAGGAAATTGTGGGTTCTCCTCATTCAATCCTAGGTACCCTTTTTGTGAAGACCAAGTCTTAAGAGTGCTAAGAAGGAAAGTCAGCATCCTGGTATTGAGTGGGTTTTATACTCTTCTTTTGTGGTGAGGAAAAACATGAGGAGAGTATGACTAATTGTTTCTCATGATGAGTATATATACTCAGTGAATCAGTAAATCTCCCAGTCTAATAAATGTTTGTCCTAAAAATATGCATTAATTATAGAGGAAAAATAAAACAGATATAAGATGAAATTAGGATAAAGAATATGTTTTATCAATAAACTTTTATTTAAAATAATATTTATTTTATTTAATTCTTCTAGTTAGTTGCACAGAAAAACTTGTTACTTTGTCTCTCAAAGAATCAAACTACTTGTTCTCAACCCTTCTGGCCCATCATTCCAGACTTAGTTGAAGCATTTTTGGAATATAGGCAAAGCAGCCTTTATGCTGTCTTCATGACTGAGGAGTTAGTATCTAGGGGGTGATGAAAGGTAACGTTACTTGGCAATCTGCATTATTTTTCTGCAGTTCTGGTGGCATAGTTATGTGCCCCATGTCAGCCTGTTTACTATGCACAGAGATTGAAATTAGATTCATTGAGGCAATAGAAAAATCAGCTTCAGAATACAGATTCCCCACAGTTATATTCAATTGCTTGGTTTACTAAGCCATGTTTCTTCTGAGGTGATTCTGAATCTGTCCTATCGTCTGGCAGGTATTTTAGACATCTGCCAACTCAGCCTATAAAAGTGGTTTATATGGACTTAACTTTACATTCTCTGAACTTTCACTTTTTTTTTTAACCAGATGATATTTTAATAATGTAGTAAACTCCTGCTGAATATAAACTTAATCCCCTATAAATACAAATATCATGACAAAGAGAAAAGGGATGTGTAAGATATGCCATGTACATGACTTGAAGGTTTATTGTCCACTTTTCATTGGGACCATGGTCTGATTTCTTTTGGCTATTGCAGATTTTTTGTGTGCCTTCATTGGTAGTCAGTCAGTAGTCATCTTTACATAGACATAAGAGGTTTTCATTAGAGGAATTATTAATAGAATGCTTACCTTAAGCCTAGGCTTAATAGTCAGAATCCTTTTCAAATAAAGAACTTCAAAATGGAAATGATATCTCTATTTTCAGTAACATACCACCTTGACAATTTGTAGAGGACTAAATGCTACTTAGAGGCATTCTGTTTTCTGTTGGTCAATGCCATTGACTTTAGAAAATATCTGAAAACAGAGATCTCAGTTCATTGCAGCTTTTTCCAATTTTCTCACAAAGTTCTCCTTCTTTATTTCATTAAAACAAATTAGGCATATTGCACTGGCAGAGATTAATACTGCTAAATGTCAATGATGTGTCTGCTTTGAAGAAACTATTGAGCTGAAGAGTAAATAGCAATACAATAAAAATGCCCTGACATCTTCCTTGCAGGAAAGCAGAGAGCTGTAAGATGGCAGGAAGAGTAAAGAGGGGGCTAATAATGGTGGATCACAAAATTGATTTCAGTAGTTTACATTACCAGAAAATCAGGTGAATATACACACAGAAAACAAAGCAAACCAAAAAGGAACGATGGACAGGCATAGCTGGTGGGTACAATCTTTGACATAAGTGGACACTGTTGGCAATGCTCTCAAGAATGTGTTGAAAATGAAATAGTGACCTTTCTTCTTCTTTCCCACTCAAAATGTCATTAATTAGAAGCATTCTTGAAAAATCTTCTTGTCTTCCAAGCATATGGACTATGTTGTTCACATCTGAAATCTAGTTCCTCTAAGAAATTTCTCACTCTTCATCAAAACACCAGATATTAAAGAAATGCTTTTCTTAGATGAAAACCAAGGTGACTGGCTGGATCAGTGACCATCAGTAAACTATGGCCAGGGTACCAACTCTTGCCCACTGCCTGTTTTTGTAATAACTTTATGACAAGAATGATTTTTTTTTACATCTTTTAATGGCTGAAAAAATCAAAAGTAGAATAACATTCTGAAATATATGAAATTATATGAAATTTAAATTTTTATGCTTTATAACTCACTTGTCTATAAATATAGTTTTACTGAAATGCAGCCACAACATGAATTTCTATACTGTCCACCGCTGCTTTTGCACTATAGCTACAGTGGCAGAACTGAGTAATGCCTCCTATACAATGTGGACCCAACTAAGACAAGATGGGACTTCTCAGATTCCAAACTTTCTTTGCTGGATCTATGACATAATCCAGAATTTGTCTTCTTGCTTATCTAGACATAAAAAAATAGTCAAACTTCTTGAAAAAGTATTACCATACAGTTCTTATAGCATAGGCTCTGAAGACAAATACCTGGTCTTGCATACTAGTTTTCTCTGCCTTAAAAAAAAAGTATTTACTGGTTTCTACACATTGTTTCAGCCATTTCTCTTATTTGCTTCCTCTAGATGGCACCCTGTTCAGGTTCCACAGGGCAAATCTAAGCATTTCCCATGTAGTGGTAGCAGTTCCGAGCATCACATACTCATTCATACCAAGTCAATCAGAGAAGGAGTCATATTCCCAGTTAGGCTTAGTTATAAAATGAACATCATTCTCTCTGAACTAAAAAATATGATAGGGTGATTGATGTGCATTGCTCATAGCCCTCTCCTGGATTTTGGAGCTGAGGTAAACCATCTGAAATACACACTGGGGAGATGAATACCTAAGGAAAATTTGAGGTCCTGTTGCAAGGCAGAGGTAGAGTAGCCACAGGGTAGCAAAGAGAGTTTCACATCAGGACCAGACAGCCTCTTTGATAATGAATGTGCCCAGAGGACAGCCTACATCCACATCTCAACCCAGCTCTGTGGCCTCCACCCATCCTCAAGGATGCAGTGCTTCTTGTTAAGTGGTACAATCTCTTTCCTGATAAAATGTGATCTAAAAAGAAAACCAAATACCTGTGCTAGGCAGGATGTGAAGAAAAAAACATAAGGGGCCTGCAAAGTAAAGAAGTTACTCAGAATTCTCAGAGTGATGACTATCAAGGGTCAGTTTTATTATCTTCTATTATTCCTTTAGGTGGAAGCATATTCTTTCCTGAACGTCCCTCAAAATCAAAAGATATGTAGACAAGTTTCCAGGAAACACAGTTAGGACAAATAGTTCAAGCCCACTTTTCTCTAGGGAACATCTGCCTTTCCAAAAATATTTGAACAAGGTTAAAATCCCAGTGGACCTTTGTCCAAATAGAATGTTTACATTAACTCTGACTTTGTGTTTGCTTAATTTACTTTATTTTATTTTTAGGTGGTGTACCAAAATGTCTCTTAAATATGCTTTATTCTATAGCTGCTAGGTCAGGTGTTATCCAAATTTTATACAACAGTTTCTCCATTTATACACAAGAATGCATCTCCCCAAGCCACCTTTCAGAATGCTGCCAAAATTATGTTTGCAAAATTTTCAAATATATGTTCAGAACTGAAATACAATATCCTTAGTTTGGTTACCCAAATTACTTCACTCTGTTTCTCCAGGTTCTTTTCTAAGGCCAAGTATCACACACTCTAAATTTCACCAATACTTAGTCACTATTCCCTCAACCAGCCTTGCACTTGTATGCCTTCAGAAGCCTAATCATGTGATCTTAGTTTGAACTGCTCCTTTTCTTCCCCCATTTCCATCTGTCCTTTATGATTAGTCAACTGGTGATGTACTTGAGGAGTGTTTTGTGTTGCTTTGTTTTGTTTTATTTCGTTTTTTTTTTTTTAAATCTCCTAGTCAGAAGTCCTTTCTGCCTGGAAGTTCACTTTGTACTGCTGTTACAGATGGAATGGGTTACATGTGGCATTGGAGTGGTATCAGTGTCACCCTCCCCATCAGACAGCGAGCTAGATAACTGGCAAGCAGAATGATAGGAAGCACAAACTTGGGAGCCAGAGATTATATTCCATATTCTAACTTTGACACTAACTAGTTGTATGACCTATGGTAAATCAACTTGAACCTTCAGTTTCCCCATCTGTACATGTGAGCACAATGGCTTCTGGGCTGGCTCATCTAATTTGCAGTCACCTTCTTTTAATTTCCTTTTTCAACTTTTAGATTCCCTTTATCAACTCAAAGAACATACATTTAACACCATGCATACCAAACACCTTAAAATTCTATAGACCAAATTTTTTTTGGAAGGGAAGAGGGTATGGGAAGCACAATGATCAAAAGGAGAAGAAAGAGTAAGCCTCCTAAATGAACTTGGTTAGCACAGATGTGATATTGCAGACCTCCTTATCAGGAATTGGCTCTTATGGACACTGTTTTGCCTGGCTTGACTTGTTCTTATGTGGGGAGTTGTGTCAGTTAACTATATTATTTATCAAAATCAAGACGTATTTGTGAGTGAAAGGGATGCTATTAATAATTATACTTGTAATAATAAGAAGATCAGACCAGGGGCGCCTGGGTGGCTTAGTTGGTTGAGCGTCCGACTTTCGCTTAGGTTATGATCTCGCGGTTCGTGGGTTTGAGCCCCGCGTCGGGCTCTGTGCTGACTGCCAGCTCAGAGCCTGGATCCTGTTTCAGAGTCTGTGTCTCCCTCTCTCTCTGACCCTCCGCTGCTCACGCTGTCTCTCTCTCTCTCTCCCAGAAATAAATAAAAATATTAAAAAAAAAAAAGATCAGACCAACCTTCCGTGTACATGCTGAGATGTTAAGGTTAATTTCTCAGCATTTGAAAAATAATCTATATCCTCTAACAGGCCACTCCCTGATTAGGAATACAGGCTTTCATGTGTTTCTTCCAACCCTTGCACAAAAGTAGGTAGCCATCTTCAGAGCAAGGCAGGTTCTCATTGGCCCCCTTCACTCAAGGCTCTTTGATCAAAATGGAGAGGTTGGGAGAGGCATAGCTTTTTACAGATTTGTTTCCCCTAAAGACTAAATGAGAGAGTATGAAGTACAATTTCTGTTAATCTGATTTAGAAATATGAGTTTAATAATATGAATTAAAACCTTTCATTGCCCTGTATCATACTGTCGAGAATAGTTGTCTCTTAACATTTACTATCTAAACCTAAACTTAGTCACTATCACTGTTGTTTTCTTTTAATAGGGTAAAAAGCAACAAGAATCTATAAGGAATGCCTGAATTCATAGGCATATATATATGTTTTATATTATTTTCCAATATCTAAGTTAAGAATATCCTAAGCAGGATTTAAATATCCCTTAAAAATGGAGAGAACAACTTCATTTCACAAGGAGGAGATTGAGATTCTAAAATTCAGTAGACATATGTGATTAAAGATGAAACTATGTAAATATGTGGTTTATTAATGATTTTTATCTTTTCCAGTTTGATATGCTGCTGATCACTCTCAGTACACTGTAGCAATAGAAAGACTGAATATTGGAGATTTCCAAGCATTGTTCCTAGGCATTCTTTGCTCCAATAAATACTCTCTCCTTACATAATATCTTCCAGCTTTAACCAAACACCATCTATAAATGTTTATTTGTAGCGCTACCTCAGATAACTAAATACTTTATTGACATCTCCACATGTTTATATAATACCCACTTTCTAACTTAAAGGTATATAATATACATTTCTAATTTAATATACCCCAAATAAGCTATTGTTTTCCCAATGTCCCACAGACCTTTCCTATCCTATGTTCAAATCTTAGTAAAGGTCTCTACTTTCCATCCATAGCTTCTACCAAATACCAAGGAATAAATCTTAGTTTGACTTCTTTCCCTCATCCATGACATCCTCATCATGACTGATGTTAAACAGTCAGAGAAAGACAAATACCATATGATTTCACTTATATGTGGAATTTAAGAAACAAAACAGCTGACCATAGTGGTGAAAAAAAGATGGGGGGTGGAAACTGGAAAACAGACTCTTAAATATAGAGGTCAACCTGAGGGTTGCTGGAGGGGAGGTGGGCAGGAGGGATGGGCTAAATGGGTGATGGACATTAAGAAGGGCACTTGTTGGGATGAGCACTGGGTATTGTATGTAAGTGCTTAAACACTAAATTCTACACTTGAAACTAATATTGCACTGTATGTTAACTAACTGCAATTAAATAAATAATTGAAAAAAATGATCAATTTGCCTACAAAATCAATCTCTAAATCATTCACTTGTCTTCATATCCATCACAATTATGTACTCCTATTACACAGAGCACTGCAATTGTCTTCTAAGATATAGACAAACCATTCTCCTTAATGATTCTTAAAAACAAACAAATGGACCATGTTACACTGCTATTTAAACACCCCCTAAATGCCTTTTCATTTCCTACAAAGCCTTTATAATCCTGTTCTTCTGACCCCACCTCCTGTACTTACTCAAAATATTCAAGATACACCTTCTCTGTCTCATCCTTGAGTGTGCCAAGCTCTTCTCTGCCTTCTGGCTTTGCCTTTACTGGTGCTGTGGTCCAAAATGTTTCTCCTCCGAGTCTTTGCAGGTCTTGCTGGTTCTCATGCTCAGGGGCTCAGTGGTCACCTCTTCAGGGAAATCTTCTCTGACCACCTTATTTTTCCCCAGTTGTCCCATTATATTTTTGGTACTTATATATGTATGTATATCAAATACGTATATGTTTTCTTGTTTATAATTTGTCTTCCATCATGAGAATGTGATCACAACTTCATTACTAATGTCTCGGACCCATAGTTCAGAGCTTGGTTCATAAAAGGAGCTTAATAAATAGTTGTTGAACTATTTAATGAATATATTTAATTCATTAAGATGGCTTAAATAAAGAGGATAACAATAGTTAGTACTTTCTCTCTATGGGTCATGTGAGTGGATTTATTTGGGTTGTGAAGCAAACAGAAACCCATTTGCATTCTGCCCTTTTAGCACCAGAATAGAAGACCAGACCCTAATAACATGGTCTTATATTCTCAGATATTCTGAAAGTCCAAGTGGTTCTATAACATTTCTTTGTCTTGAAAAAAATGTAAACAAATATAAGTGAGCAAGGCATTAAAATACAAGTCAGTAAGTGTTGTTTGCAAACTTTAAAAAGTGGTATAGTTTGAATAAACACATCACTAAATCAGCAGATGGATAGCAAAGCAATATTTCCAGAACAATTAAAGAAAGGGATTCAGGACAAGACTTACTTGCCTAAGCAGGTTTTTAATGCATATAAATTTGTTTTGTTTGGGAGAAGATGCTTTTTAGAAGACTTATTTATTATAGTTCAAAACACATATTTAATTCTATTTTTATCACTTTTTTCTACAGTTTCCTATTTTTACAAATGACAGTTCCATTTATCATCTTACTTTTTCTAAGTTATATAAATCTCACACTTGGGAGGAATTCTGTATGTATCTGTTCATCTATGCAACAAAAGTGTTCTGCTTCATAATTTAGCATATACATAACTAACACTGATCAGTTCCCAGAACATTATTATCAAACTCCCCATTTACAGGTAAAAGCAGAGTTAGTCTCAGAATCTGTCTTGTACCTTACATTGGCTCTAACCACTTCCTATTCAAAAATGTAAGGATCTCCTGTCTTACTTACACATATCTTGAGTTCAAAGCACCTATTCTTGCCTGGGTCTATTTCTACTCATTACTTATAGCAATGTCAGGTTTGCTGCTGGTTCAGACTGAGTGTTTCATATGTGAAGAATACAAGCTGTGGTGGCCTTTTTGCTAAAGCAGTAGCCTTAGGTGTTCAGCCAGCATTAGCACCAGTGACAGTGAGAATTAGAAGATAAACAGACTCTGTCTCCATATCAGGCTCAGAGAAGGAGATTTCAGCCATATTGGCCAAAGATATTAGGTTAAAATAATTTTGATTATTGCTCTCAGTCCCCTCACAAGGTGTTAGGCCCTTCCAGGATGGCCAATAAAGGACAGGTCTGAAGTCAATGCAAGGTGATAGATTTAGATTTCAGTAGAGGCTACCATCAGCAACATGCTGCTTATATAGTGAAGTGGATCAGGATCTTAGTGGTAGTGGATGGAGTCTCTTCAATAGAATGCATACTTGGCAAATGGGTGAATTTGGGCTCGAGGGGTGATTTATCGCAGAATCGGATTTGTCTCCAGGGACATGAACCCTTTCAATAAAGTATGATACAATAACTTGAATGTATCCTCTCCCTATTGGAGCTTGGAATAACGAACTTAATAGGCCTTAGATATAAAGGTCAACAAGCTTGTTGGTCAGTCTTTCAGTTTACAACTTCAGTCACTTCACTTTTGGAATGAAATTAATCCCCAGCAAGGTGGTTCACATGATTACGTATTTGTCTTCCTTTTGATTCCATTTTGAAGCCAAATAGTTCTTTTACATTTTTTACTTTTCCCTGATCTGGGCCTTGATGTATGGCCACCCAATTCCATGCTAAATGATGTATTTTATGCTGAATGCTCTATTGCTGCATTCTGGAAAGAGGGTTAGTTAGTATAGATCTTGGCTCCTTCCCTTCCAGGAGAGACTATGTTAGTTAAGTCTGCATTTCCTGCTACCACCAGTACTACATATCAAGGGGTGAAATACCTTTGACAAACACTATGCAAAAACAGACAAAAAATATTATACTGTATCCTTATTTCAGGAAAAGAGAACCTGCCCATTTATGTTTGATAAGCTTGCAGTGGTTCTACAACAAACAAACAAACAAAAACTTTGCAGGACAAAGATCTGTTTTAGCTGATTAAAATCATAAGAAAAGTCACTACACACACCATTGGAATGGTCAAAATTAAAAAGACTGAAAATCCAAGTGCTGGTATAGATGTAGAGCAACCAGAGCTCTCATACACTGCTGGTGGGGAAAATGTGGGAAAATTTGTTTTTCCTGCAGAATGTAAAACATGTACCCAGGAGACAAAACAGTCCTCCGTTTTCTAGGTATTCCCCCAAGAGAAATGAATCCATATATCCACACAAAGACTCACACTCAAATTGTGATGGTGGCTTTACCTGGAATAGGCAAAAGCTGTAAATAACCAAAGGTCCATTGATAGGTAAAACAAAGGTGGTATATCCACTCAGCAATTTAAAAAGATCAAAATACTGATAATTGCAACTAAAGTGATAGGTCTAAATTCACTATGCTGAGTGACAGAGTCAGACATAATGATCACATACTATATGATTCCAAATATATACAATTTCTAAAAATGCAAATGTATTTAGAACGACGTATTTAAAAGCTGACGTTGCATTGGACATGGACAGAGAAGGAAGGATGAACTGCAAAAGGACATGATGTCTTTCTTGAAATATTGAGAATGTTCTGTGTCTTGATTGTTCAGATATTGTCACAGGTGTATCCGTTAAAACTCAACTAATTTTAGACTTTAAATAGGTACAGATTATTGAACCTAAATTATGCCTCATACAGCTGATTTGTGGGTAGCAATATTAGGGTTTAAGTTTGTAATTTTCTGGATCCAAAGCTTGTCAACCAGCATTTAGTTATTTCTCTTAATTAGTTTACATAACTTCATGATTTAAGCTCAGAGTTTTGTTGATGTGACAAAACCACACTGGACATACTCATTCCTACCATCTCCATCACGGGTGTGCTATGAAACTATGTGCTGGTACCTTATGAGAATGTGTGAGATTGGCATTATTCCAAGCTGCTTAATCTATATTGGTTTTCATCATTGTGCACATACCAGTAAGCCATTCAAAACTCCTTAATGGAGTGGGAAAGGAAATAAAGTAATTTCAGTGGATACTGCCATCCTCACCCTCTTCTCTCTGTTCTTGTCTTCCTAAGGCAGTTGCATCTAATGCAAATAGGGTCTCCCTATGTCCTGTATTCCTTATCGTATAAAGCATTCTTTTACATTGTACCATGCCATAGTACAGTGTGGTTAAATATAATTAGTTTAATATCCTGCCAGAAATAATAGATCCTTGCACTTGCAGGAAATCTTTTATGTGGCTGTTGGTTGTATATATATTTTTAAACTTGCCCTCTAAAGTAAAATGTTGTGGTTGGTTTTCTTTCAAGTATCCGTTTGTTTTATGATTTAAATACGCAGAAAGTCATAATTTCGTTTTAGTCATTGGAAGTCGGGTTTCATTTTAAAGCATGAGCTTCCTTGCCTTTCACAGAAAAATGAACAACAGGTTTTCACGCAGCTAAAAGAGACAAAGGGTACAAACAAGGTGGTGACTATTACTGTGGCAACACAACATTTGTATTTACTCATTGATTGAGTTTTTCTACCAGATATTTTCAACATAGACTATTAAAAAGCTGCAATCTTCTTTCTTTTCATTTATATCACATTTACGTATGTTTAAATTTAACTCTGTGTTTTTCCACAAAGAACTGAATTGTTCTTTTTGCTGGTTATTAAAAATTGTTTTGAGGGTTTCAAACCCATCCTTTTCTTGTAATCCTTGCAACTTTTATTTTTTTATTTTTTTTAATGTTTAACTTTTTTCTGAGAGAGAGAGAGGCAGCGCGAGCTGGGGAGGGTCAGAGAGAGAGAGGAAGACACAGATTCTGAAGCGGGCTCCAGGCTCTGAGTGAGCTGTCAGCACAGAGCCCGACATGGGGCTGGAACCCACAAACCGTGAGATGATGACCTGAGCCGAAGTCGGATGCTCAACCGACTGAGCCACCCAGGCGCCCCTCCTTGCAGCTTTTAAAAGCAGTATAGCTGGGAAGAGATATTTTCTAATCATAAGGGTACCTAAACCTAGATTTCTGAAAAAATATTGCCAAATCTTGTGTTATTCTTGTCTTTCCTCATTGCTTGTCTTTATTTTTTAAAGTCCATTTTCATAGCTTCAGTTCTGATTTTCACTTTATTTGTTCTGGTCTCCGTCTGTTTTCTCCTTGACCAAGTTTGTGTCTAGCCTGGCTTCTCTAGCTTTGGGCTACGAGGAGCCCTAGTGCGGTGAAAGGAACAGGGTCTGAAAGCCCAAAGAAGTGAACTTGTAACCTAGTTCCACTGCTGCCTAGTTGTAACCACAGGTGAGCTGGCTAAATTAATTATGCTGATGTTTATGCATCATGTGAACTAACAATAGCCAAAATTACAGTGTGGTTTTGAGAATGGAAAGGGGCTTTACAGGTAAAACACCTGGAGAGTAGATACTGGTTTCCAGTGCTTGATGTGTTGTTCTTCCCAGCTCTAACCCCAACCCCGGCATTTTCATTTATCGATTTCAGTGATTCCAAGGGACACCATTCATGATTTTTAGCTGATTTTTAGAAACTAAATGCTTTCATTTCTTTCACTGCAATTAACTTGTTTGGCACTTTCCTGTGGTAATTATTTTATTATCTATAATGTGAAGTTGACCTCAGTAGGGATCACAGTCCTGATTTTATCCTTTAGTTATTATTTGTCCATATGTAGTAATCAAGTACTTCATGTTGAACTTCCAACATTTAATTGATGTGTGAGAGTCATTATTTACTGTTTTATTTATTCAAGTGACAGAATATGGAGTTAGAAATTGAGAGAATAATATTGATAATATTGATTGAACAAATTCTTCAAAGGTTATTATGTATATTCTATATACTGGATTAATTTTTAAATTATTAAGGTTTTGAGTTTAATAATTATTATCGTTTTATAAAAATAGGATTTTCAAGAAATGTAAAAGAGCCTAAAAATGAACACTTAGTTTCAGTTTATGGGGCAGTATTCTTTAAGAGTTATCATAATTAATGTTATTTTAATTTGCACTCTGTTTCCTAGTTTCATTATAAATATTTAATAGACAAATGGGACTTTAGACACAAATTCAAACTAAAATTTCTGAAGCACATATTTAGACATGCATCCCTGCCCATGTCACAGTATTCCTTAATTCGTTATTTCTGTAGCCAGTATCTTAAAAAGCTTATGAGTACTGATTTTCATGAAGAGCACTTAAGATAATTCATAGTAATATGTATGTATGTATGTATGTACGTATTTATTTATTTATTTATTTATTTATTCATTTAAATAATGATAATGAGGAAGCATTACAAATTTTGCCAGTCTCAGTGTACAGAGATAGACTTAACTCGCCGGTTTTGTTTGGGGAGAAAAGAAAACATAAAAAGGAAAGAAGGCCAGATGAATACTTTTGCTGCAATTAATGGAGATGCATATAGTGAACTGCTAACTATCCATGACTAATCGAGATAGACAAGGCTGTCCCTTGCTAATCACAAAAGATATTGGCCTGTCCATAGGAGAAAGGAGTGATTATATCAAAAAGAACAGTCAGCTATTACCAGGGCAAATTCTATCAGGAGTGTCTGTGAATGATAAGACAAAAGGACAGAGATGAAATTAAAAGCAGTATTAACCACGTTTAAATAAGATGGCATTTTTATGTGCTCATGTATTGCATTGAGAGATGCTTTGTTTTGTTTTCTTTTACACGATGTATTTTTTAAAGAAACACACCACCATATTATAAATTCATGAAATTCATTGTCATAAAGATTAATCCTAGTAATTGTTTCCTACAATATTGTAAAGCACTTAAAACTTTATCATTATTTTATATTTTCTACATAATCTCTAAGTGCTAATTACAGCCAAATAGCAAATCAAGCACAGAACAAAGGATGAAGCCAAATGAAGCAGGTGGATTGAATTTTTGTCATAAGGTAACGTAATTCTGTTTGGTTTTGGTTTGCCATTATTTATGTAAACACATGATTCAGTCTTAGTTGATAATTCATAAATGATTATTTTCTACCAAATATAGGTTTAACTTTTAAGTTCTGTTGTTGTTGCTGAAGCTTCTGTTCAGATATCATCTCTGAATTCAGCACTTTTTTTTTAGGAATCCGTTGTTGGAAATTAACTTTTTTGTGGGTGGTCACTAAATCATCTCTGCTCTCTCTATTGTAGTCTTTGCAAATTTCCTCATTTTCCAGTTCATTGTGTAAATCTAATCAAGAAATAACACAAAAATTCATAGAAGTTAAGTTGTTTATAAAGAAATAAATTTTCAAATTTCAGAACTCTAATAATACATTTGGTGGAAAAAATTATGTTGCAGTGAGTAAAAAATTTAACAGAATTTCAGGGAATTTTTTTTTTTTTACTTTTTTTCTATAGAATGCACACAGTTACAGAATAACCTCAGTAGAACAGAAAATACAAACTCAGTGCAAATAATATTGTCAAAGCATGTACATACCATACCAGACATTGTTGTAAATAATTAATTGAACCCACACATCAAAACCGTGGTGGGTTTTGTTTTTCTTTTTAAATTTCTTTATTTATTTAGAAAGAGAGGGGGAGAACATGTGTGTGTGCAAGTCGGGGAGGGGGAGAGAAAGAGGGGAGAGAGAGAATTCTAAGCAGACTCTGCATTATAAGCATAGACCCCAGCAGCATGACATGGGCTTAAACCCATGAACCATGAGATTATGACCTGAGCCAAAGTCAGACATTTAACTGACTGAGCCACCCCTGCACCCTGGTAAGTTCTGTTTTTATTTTTGTTTTACACAGTTGGGAACTGAAAACAGAAGAGACTCAGTACTTCCTTAAGATCACATAGCTATTATGACAGAACAGGAATTTAAATCTATACAGTCTGGCTTCGAAGTCTACAAGTTTCATTACCAAAGTATTTTTCCTCTCATAATAAAGCAGTTACAATGTTGTGTGACTAAAACTTAACTTGGTAGGGTGAATAAGCTTGATTTAGATTGTTATGGAATAAATAGAATGAATGGGTGTATCCTTCATTTTTTTTTTCTTTCAATGACTGCTGTAACTCAGCTCCAAAGAGAGGACTCTGGAGAGGAGGCATAGATTTTTGGTTGGCTGATGTAACTTTAAGTCTTATTAAGCCACGAGGGGATTGATATAAAGTGAAAGCCTCAACTAGCTTACACCAAAATTCCTTTGAAGGTTTACTTTAACTGACTTAACTACATTCATTAAATTCTAAAACATAAATTTTAGAACAATTTCTGGGTACAAAGGGGTTTAACCAAAATACTAGGAACTCATTAAATTTAAGACACAAACACATTTTGTAAATGGGAAAACACAGTACTGCTAATCAACCAGTAGCACATCATTATAGTTTGTCAGCAAGTTGCTGATGCTCAGGGGATTGTTCATGACTGTGACCAAAATCATTTTGGAGAGGGTAAGGCAGGGATGAATAATATAAACTTCCCTGGGATTGGTTGCCAAAAACTTGATCTTATGAAAGTTTATTTTTCCATTTTTTTTTTCCATTTTCAAAGGGCATTTTTTCCCCTCAGCCTGAAGAAACTCCACCCTATACTTCTAACTGTCCAGAACATGGGCTTCTTGGTGCAGGTACAAGAGGCCTTCCACTATAGGTGACCAATATCTTCTGGCAGTGTCTTCACTTTGTCTTTCATAAAATCTGAGCCAGGGACCACCCAAAATCTTCCTTAAGATGTTCATTGATAGGGAACATTGCATTGTTACCTGAAAGTCCCACATGACCACATCCTTCAGGTGAGGTGTTGGTAGTTGGTGTTTCCTCAACTGGCCATTAACATCACAAGACTATCCAATATAATCTGCCCTTACTCGCACTGAGTGAATAGGGCAGAACTGAACTGAAAGATACCTCGATAGAGCCCTTGTGCTCCTGGCTCCTGGAGTTGTTGCATGCAGTTCTGTTACTCCTTAATTAAACCTGAGACATATTTTAATTTCTCTGAAAAACACCAATGTGATATAATCCCCTACACACTTGTTAAAAGTGCTTCCAAAATTTTAATTTTTCCTATTCTCCCTATTGGGGTTATAGGTGCCCTGTGTGCCCAGTGAGACTCTCTCATTGCTCTTGAAGGCCACCTCTATACATAAATAAGCCTTCTCTACAGAGTCTTCACCAAAATTTGTTCTCTTAATTAGATACACACTCAGGGTTTCTAGACTCAGTTACATTTCACTTGACCTTCATATAGTTTTACTTCTTACTAACCTACTTCTACCAGCTAGATTATCTTTTCTAGTTGAGACATGTTTCGGAGTACTTTTACTGTATTAATTAATCTACTATTTTTACCATCCATAGAAGTAATTACTATAACTACAAGCATTTTACAGATGAGGAAATTGAAATATAGAAGGATTATATAACCTACCCTCAGTCACCAGTAGTAAACCAGGTTTTGCATTCAGAGTATTTAGGCATAGAGTTTATGCAGTCAACCACTAGCTATCCTACTGTGAGAAGGGAAGGTGGGTTTATAATTGGGGTCAAGTAGTTGAGGTAGTTAACTTCTGATAGTCTCAGTCTCCTCTATGATTCTCCTGTAGTAGAAGGTTCAGTAGGATGGAGGGTTGTGAAAGAGTAGTGAAGGGAGGGGCAAAGTTTTTGTCACAGACTTCTCATTGGTATGATTTTTTTTATCAGCTCTCAGAAAACCACAGACTGTATTATAAAATGACAGGGAGCAAGGCACCAGTCAGTTAAGCATCTGGACTTCAGCTCAGGTCTTGATCTTGTGGTTCATGAGTTGAGACCTATGTTGGGCTCTATGCTGACAGCTCAGAGCCTGGAACCTGCTTCAGATTCTGTGTCTCCCTCTCTTTCTGCCCCCCTCACGTTCTGTCTCTGCCTCTCAAAAATGAATAAATATTTAAGAAAATGACAGGGATCAAGGAGGGTTGAGGATATTGATGGAGAGTGGTTGAGGTGAGCATACATCCAGGGTGAGTAAAGAAGAGAGACCTTGAGATGATTATTGGAATGGAATATCACAAAATGAGAATTTTTTCTGCATGTAGAAGATCACATTTTGTTCATGTTTAATTAGAAGGAGATATGTAAATCTTGGAGAATCCAACACTGTGGATAGTAGAGTCTGAGTTTTCTGATCCAGGATGTCTGAAAATAAAGAAAACGATAAAGGATATATATGACTGGTTGGAAGCTTGAAGGAGGATGGATTTGTGAGAGGAAGAGTAATTTGTGATGTAAGCATCACATTATAGAAAGTCAGGATTTTACCTTCAGGTTTCAGCCAGAATATAGACAGAGAACAGTTAGTTAGGCAATGGGGGGCCTCAGGTAAGTTGGTCTGGGACAGTACAATAATTCTACCACAGGGATCACATGCTTTTCTGCCAGAAGGACACCTCAGGCCTTTTACTTGAAGTGACCTATCAATTAAATCTTCCCTGGATTTAGTTGTAGTCTGTTATACATGTCCGATAAGTCTGTGATTTTTTATGACTTGAAATAGAGGGGGAAAATGTGCATTGATTCCTATGACAAAATTTTAAACACAGGGAAAATTGTCAATCAATCCTATTTTAGGGCTTCTTTTTTTTTATTGCTTGTAAATTCTTCTGCCAAAATCAAGGACTAAAAGAGGAGTTGGATTTTTTTTTCTCTGCAGACTGTATTAGTGTACCTGTATTACTCTGACAACATTCTCCCTAACAACTTCTTTATAGCTTAAAATCTCTCTGAATATATTATATAGAGTCACTGGGCACAAGCTGTATAAAATAATTATGCAAAATAATTACCAAGCCCAGGATGCTCTCAGGTTCAGTTAATTCACTTTACTAACAACAGATTTATGCTTTGGTACTAAACAGAGTTTTGGACTCCTACTTCCATCTCTTAAATATTTCTCAAATCCTCTATTTCCCCTCATCTCCATTAATGCCCCCTTTGCTCAGGCCACCGTCATCCCTTGCCTGGAATGTTGGGAGCCATTCTGAGCCCACTAGTCGAGAAAACTCCTGGTGAGGTTAAAGCAAGTTTGCACGGTCTCTTGCCAATCAGATGATGACCGATATCCTCCCCCACTCAATTATTCCTGCTTGAGCACTGACCCCTAGGGTACCTTGTTGATCAATATCGGGAGTGACTTGTCCCCTTATTCCAGCCCTGGTATGATGATTGCTCCTTGTGAAGGAACTTATTGTGGGAACTTCTTTTGATTATGGGAACAGACATCGTGTCTCCAGAAGGTCCTGTTTCCCTCCATACTTTCCCTTGAGCTATGAACAGGCTAATGACCCCTAGTCATAAAAGACTGACCTTTACATGTATAATTCTGTTTCTACCACTGCGTTAGTCCAAGATGTTCATACAGCTCAACATGTAAATCAACTAACCAAAAATGTCTCTCATGCCCTAGCTATTCAAGAAATCATAAAAGCAGACACAAAGGTAAATGCACTCGTAGAGGCTATTCTACGTATTGGGAAATAAGCTAAACTCTTTAAAGGTATGGTTGGCTCTCTGGTGCAATAAAGCATATAACTGGAAAATCAAGTCTTGTCCAGAGACAAAGAGCCTAACTTAGAGAGAAGGAACAGATAAGGGCAGAAGATAAGTTAGTACATACACCTTTAGCTAACTGATGGTGTAGAGCAGCACCTTCCCTAAGGCCTACTTTCCACAAACACCTTCCCTTACCCTGGCAGCTGTGATGAGGATGGATAAGAGTACCTACAAACCTATGACTTATCTTAGTGTTATTAAAATGTGAACGCCTTGTTATTTTCTTAGTTACTCAACCTCACTATAATTGGGGCAGTTCTGCAAGAAGACTTCTGTAAAACCTGTTTCTGTACATTTTCCAACAACACTTTATCACAAAGAGCTATCCATTGTAAAAATTCCATTTCCTGATGCCATGTTAACATTTGACCTATAAATAAAGACACCAAAACTGATAGGACAGAGATGCCTGCCTGATGATCAGAAAGGATCTCGGGGCTCTCTTACTCTCTTTTGCCGACACCGTCCATCCTTCAGGGACCCCTGGACCTGTCGGAGCTGGCGCGGCCTCCGACACTGGAATGCTTTGAGCTTCCTAACTGGTCTTCATCTTGTTCTTCCTTGACACACTAGAGCTAATGTCATCTTTTGAATGCAGGAAGGTAGTATCTCTGTTTAAAGTCTTTCAATTCTTCCCTATTTTGCTTAGTAAAAAAAATCCAGGGTCTTTCTAGATCTCCTTCTTTATCTCTGGAGTCTTCTATCTCTATATAAGTGTTTTTGATTAGAAAATGGTTCTGCTCTCATTTCTCACCTGTTTTCTGTCACCTTGCTGATTCCTCCTCTTTCAAGTTTCAGTTTGGATGTCACTTCCTATAGGAAGACTGGTTATTCCCTTTAGATTAATTTGGGTTTTCCTTCTTCGTGTTTTTAAGCACCCTGTACTTATTTCTTTTAGTTAAACTGTTTAAAAGATCTTGAAATCCGTTGCTTCTTTCAACAAAATATAAGATGCTTGAGTCCAATGTCCATTTCTATCTCTGGTATAGAACCCAGTGACTGGCACAGAGTAGGTGACCATATGTTTCTATAAATTGAATGTGATTTGATATTACTCCAGAGCAATCTTTCTCACTTCTCTTGAGTAAAGAAGACATACAACATCAATTTTAGATGGTTTTCTGGACATAAAGGCTGAGTTTATTCTGAAATAACTTAGAGGTTGTCTGATATATTAAGTTGACTTCTGTGTCTCCCTCAGTCAGAAATCTTCCTGATCCAGGAGTCCAGAAGTATCCTGCGTATCTTAAATGTCTACAGTGGGTTTCTCACTCACTCAGAAATGTTCCTGAACCAACTTTTCAGAGATATTCAGCCTGTCTTTAGACCATCTGTCTCTTGCTTTTGCCCCCCGCTCCCGTTTATCTTTGGCTTTCACCTTCTGACTCTTTATGCTTTCGTCTTGCAGACACACCTATATCCATAAAGACTGAAGCTTTTCCTCTAAATAGTGCTCTGTATGTTGGAATCAAAAATTCCACATATAAATCCCCTTAGGTAACATATATACAAATAGAAGTAAATCAAAAGAGTTTATGCAAATACATATATACTTGAGGAGAGATGTGTAATCTCAGGATTGGGAGTTGTAAAGAAATTATGGGTGATTAGGCGGTAGGCATTACAGGCAGAAATAGCGGGAAGTTGATAGGTGCCATTTCAGGCTATCATAAAATTTTACAACTATCCCAAAACATAAATGCTTTTTTACCAATGGGAAGTCAGATTCAAAGCAAATGATTGCAAAATTTCAAATTATCTGAATTGTATTTTTTATTTTAAACACTGATTTAACAAATGTTTAAAAAATGAAATTATGAGGCTCCATACACACTGATTCATAGACAGGTCTGATGCAGGTGTAGTTGTAAGTGAGACAAGTAAGAAGTAAGGTTATGGTTTTACACAGGTAGTTTTTTTATTCTTTCATCTGTAGTATTGGTATCTTCTTTATTTCTCCCAAGACAGCCCTTGGGTAAGTGACATTTCAAGACACCACCAGAAGACAGATAACAGCATCTGATTACTTTAGGGTTAATCGTTAGCAACATGGTTGTACTGGTGACATTGTTTATAGTGTTCAATTAAATGCCAATTTAATGACACTCCGCATTTAAACAGCACTGCTGAGCTTTTATGTAGTTCCAGCCCAGAGGATTGACCAGCTGTCCACCCTCACTGACCCACACATGCCTTTCTTTGTATCTTTCAAGGATGTAGGTAATTGCTAGTCCTGAAGGAGACACAGACAAGCTATTTTCTGGCTGTATTCACAATGCCTTTCTTAATAGGAAATGAATTGACACTCTTATACTGCCAAATATCCAACAGAAAACTGGGTTTGGGTATTTATGTAGAAGGAATTTTGTTTCATGAAGCCTTGGCTGGATATTCCACTCTAGATTTGCAGCTTTTCATCATACCTTGCATTCTGAAAGGAATGATGGCTGCGTTACTCCCCACTAAGCAGCTGCAGGATTATCTCTTCCACCCAACCAATTCACTTGGGCTTTTGGAAATAGGTTTTCAGACCTGAAAAGTATTCCCATTCCAAAAGTGAGAGCAAATAAACTGAACTAGCACTCATATACAGCTACGATGAGACTGTCAGCCCCTGATAATTTGCATCCAAAGAAACCAATTTGAACCGAAGCGCTACTACTGAAAGGTGTCTTTTACTAATAGACTCCAATAAATATATGATGTTTCATTCAAATATCCTCAGGTGAAAGAAAATAAAGTTAAGGTCATTTTCGCCCACAGCCTCACTAGCTGCTTATTCAGAAATATTTTGGAGATGACCTCCAATAGGAATGTATGTTGAAGTTTTCCATCCCATCCTCCTCCTTATCCCTTTAAACCAATATAGCAGACAAGAGCTTACTATATGTCATGCTTGTGGTAATTTCTGATGATGTAGATATGCAAGATATAGTCTCCTCAGAGGACTTCAGAGTCTAGTGGGAAAGAAATAACGAACAGGAGAGTATAATGTAGTGTAAATATGACTACAATGAAGTAGTATTGCACTGAGCGATACAAAGGAGGGAGACACTCATGTCAAAACAGTATAGGAAAAAAGAATTAAAGAAGACACTTGCAGAAAAAAAAATGGGTTGAGTCACAATCTGATGGGATTTCAGCTGTTGGTTCATATAGCTATATCATCAACTTCTAGAATATAAATTTGAAATGTACCCTACATTACCTATGAGGAAAATCTGTGTGAAAGAATAGTATCAATTTGAGTAATGTGAGAATTAAATATCTAATTTGACTTTCTTAATACAACATACAGCAATACCTGAGCATTTGTAAACATTCTATACTATTAATTAGTAACTATTATTAATGGAAGATGAACAAATTTTTTATTAAGAATATTTATATTTTTATGAAGAATGTATAACTATATCTACTTATCTATAGTTATAGCTATCTATAGAGCAACAGACACAGAGAGAAAGGAAGAGAGTCATATATTATATATGTGATATTAATACTGTGAAGAATATTCAAGGAATCCTATTTTATGGCAAACAACATTTTGAGAAATACTATTATAACTGATATAAAAAGAGGCAAACTGTACTTCAACACCCTGGTTTACCAAGGGTATGCCTTTGTTTTCTATCACTTCTAGCTATTCAAGTGAGAATTTAATTAAATGTTTCTTACTTGAATAAATAATCTGATAAAATGAGATCAGTGATGGCAAGTGTCTAGAGGGGACTGTCTTTGGTGATTGATAGCTCTGTGAATGCAATGCTGAATCTTATTTTAAATTGTATTCCTACCCTTAAGTAGTGTTTGATATCAAGCAAAGCCAACCTGAATCAGAAGATTGAGTTAAAATTTTGGGGATGGGGCATAGTAATCTGATTATTTTTCCTCTAAGATTTCAAGTCAATTACTAGAATTAATAATATTTCTTAATTTGTGAAACATTGTCATCATAACTCCATGTAAAATTTCTTCCTTGTTTAATTTACTTTTATTCCAGTTCCTATTTCCTATTCCTTCTTTGGTAACCATTTAATGAGGTCAATTTATATCTTTGAATATGCATTGCATCCTTGAAGACTTCCCAGTATTTTTGATACTACTAATGTGTTTTTGTTAAATACATCTTATAATTAATACTGCGCTCTAACAGTATCCTCTTTCTTACTTATTTCACTCAACACTGGTTTTAGATGTAGTCATATGTAGCTCATTTATTCTAATTGACCCATAGTTCCCATTATGTATAGTCAAGAATGTCATTTTTGTAACTGGAGTATTTGCATTCTTAATTTCACTAAATGTTGTCATACTGTTCTTCAAGAAGTCTGGGACTATTTGCACTTCCACCAAAAGTACATGGTGGATTTCCTCAGCATATTATTTACAAAGGAAAAATTTTTCATACATAACGTGTACAGGTTTTTGTAGAAGTAAATCTCTTTAGTTCATACTATATGATATATAATTTAAGCAGAACAACCTGGCATGTCTTGTGTTGAGAAGTTCAATCAATCAATCAATAATAAATGAATTAAGGACAGTGGGCTTTTGGCTTTGTCAATTGTGAGCTGTATCACCTTGGGCAAATTACTGAATTTCTTAGTTCTCTCATCTGAGATTGCTAGAAAGGTCATATGAAGTAGTGATTTTTAAGATTTAGTAAAATATTCCAAAATAATAAACATTAATTATTTTTATTATTATATTTCTTCTAATTGTTGTTATTTAGCAGTGCCATAGAGGTTCATATGTAACTACAAAATTAAGCAAGTTTGAAAATGAAGGCAAAATTACATAATATATATCATCTCTTGATTACAGTGTTTCCAGAAGAACACCCTTGGTGTTTAAATACCTAAAATGCATAGAGTGTATGTAAGTTTTTAAGCAGATGTTTACATAGGAAATATTCTATTCATATGTAGAAAACAAAATACATAGTGATTCAACATTTATATACCTTACAAAGTGATAACCACCATAAAGCACCATCTGTTACCATACAAAGTTCTTAATATTATTAACTAAATTCCCCATGCTGTACATTACATCTCTGTGTCTGATTTATTTTAATCACCCTTAAATCCTGAAACTAATATAATATTGCATGCCAACCATCCTCCAATAATATAAATTTTTTTCAAAGGTGAGTTCTAGTTTATCTTTTCTTTTATCAACTAGATCTTCTACTCCTTTTCCCTATCTCACCATGGATATATTCTGACCTCTTTCAAAATTTGAGCATGGGACAGAAGAATAGATAGAGGCAGAAGAAAAGTTACGAATTGACTGGTACTGGTGTGATGATCTGTTAATGATTCTTTCCTTCTTTCCCTGACATTTTTCCAGCTGCATTTCTTTGAACAAAGTAAATGAATCCCACTCCCACTTAGTCCTTTATCATCATGCATCTTTCAGCTCCTTTTTTCCTCTGAGTTTTTTGTTTTTGGTTTTTTGGGTTTTCTTGGTCCTTCAGAGAAGTTGTATCAAATAGGACCTAAGTAATCCAAGGCTGGTTCTACAATCTGGTCCATGGGAATCATGTATTCTTCACCCTAGTAGACTCTGCCTCCTCACTGCTGCCTCTTTTGTGTTCTGCTTCAAAGCAGGAATTCAGCCCACACTTTGTCCTATATGTTTCTCAGGCAAAAGTAAGAAACCAGACTACTATATCTCCAAACTGCAAGGGCACGTTTAGGGTGCTCCTAATAGCAAAGAATGCATAATCCTCCATCTCTCTCACTTAAGAGGATGTGGAGTATAGGACTCATGAACAAATCAGCCAATAACTGCAATCAAAAAGGTCTTTCCCTTGTTTTTATATTATCAATGTAGGGTAAATGATTTTAGAAATTACCAGTTTTGTTTCCTACCAACTTTTTTGAAATATGTTTATCCTGAATTGGAAACTCATTTCAAATCTATTTTGATTATCTTAGTCCTTTATAAAAAATACTTATGAAGACATAAACCACTTTTTCGAACCTAAACATTTTCAGCATAGCATCTTCTAGTATTTATATGGTAATTAAATAAAATATAGTATTTGCTGTGGTTCTTACTGTAGTTATACCATGGTACCCTTAGTCATCTCTTTAAAAGGGCATTAAATATTTTAGTTTGTAATGTCCTTAGTTATTTTTCTTTAACCAGTGTTAATCACAGTTATGTGATCTTATGAGACTAGGGTCTTTAGCATAGTGTGATATATGCAATCGGCATTTAGTCCTAATGTGAAACAAAAGGGCAAAAATTCCTCAGGGAATGATACTGGTTCTTTAACTGATAAGGGATATGCAAGATTTAAGCATTTCACCCAGTTTTGTTTGATTTTTCCTATTAGAAGAATAAAGTTAACCAGTTGGGCTCACTATAAAAAACATTAGTATGTCTTGATAGTTGCATCAGACTTTTTGAATGACATGATTCTGGGATCTTAAGTGTGTGTGTGTACTTAAGACCCATTTCTGGCAATACTACATCAGAAGTGTCAAGAAACTAGAAGGAAATAAATTAACAACCTATAATTCTAAAAAAATAAGATGGACAGGGTAATAATGAAGACTGGTAATACAAGAAGATAATTTTTTGCTTCTCAAAATGTGTTAGGATCTACTACTTCTATGACAGAAACTGTAAATAAAGTTGATTTGTAAATATTTGTTTATTCTCCTTTTGTAGGTAAACATAGAAATTTTAGACAGTTGCATAAGTATAAAATAGAAATGGTTTACAAAAATAAAAACACAAACATATTATTTCCCAGAAGGAAAAACATGTTTTTATAAGCAGGGATTCTTTTATTCCAGTGTATTCTATCCAATACGGTAAGCGTAGAATAGATGTAGTTTCACTTTTTAAATACCAGCTATTTATTCTTATTATGTTTAGAACAGCTGGCAGTTTTAGTAATAGTAGAATTATGATGGAAATTTCTGCTTTCAAATTAATCTCTTAGCAATAGACTTTTTTTTTTTTTTTAACATTCAGATTCAGAGCCTGGATGGATCAGGAAAAAATGTTACAGGTTTAGAACTTAGTCCCTGATATAAAGGTACTTTTAATTCTGATTCTAATATAGAGCTTTAACACAGTTAGAGACTTTCTGGTGGCATTAGGTCCATGCTACCTATGCACTGCTAATGAATCCTATTATTCCTAAGTCAAGTTTATAATGTACTAAAATCTTTTCCTTTTAAAGATTTTCCAACTCTTGTGTCTACTGTGCTGTGTGGGAAATAAAACTCTTTAACAAAATTAAAAAAAAAACAAAACAAGTTTGGTGCCTGCTTAAATGACTGTTTCACATTATGTTGCAATCTCAAACTTAACTCTTCAGTGAGCATACTTCCTGACTTCCATGTTGGTCTTTGGGTGCACATAACAGAATATAGAGATGCAAGTAATATACTTGCTGATTTATTTGAGGATTTCCTTCAATTAATGCTGTGTAGAATTATAATAATCCAACTTGATGATATTTGTATTGGCATTTGGATTAGTAGAACTGGTAAATTCCACTCACTTCCTTTCCCAGATCACTACTTAGCATTCTCTGAATTCACTGGTGTTATAACATTTACAGATTCAGGGTTATTTGAAATATAAGGATAAAGGAAAAAGACTTAGACTCTAAAGTTCAAGTATGAAATTTAGATTTAGAGAGAATATTAATTTGAAAATAGTTCAAGATATTTGCATTTACAGGTAAGAAAATTGAGGTGGTACAGATAGAACCAGTAAGTGATTGGTGTTAGGATACCTATGAGTGAACCTCACCAGACCACAAACATCTCACCTGCCACTAATCCAGGGCTCTGTAAACAACACAGAATCCAAGCATGAAGAGATAAGACAGAAATATGCTTTCCGGTCTTAAATCATCTGAAATTTACTTTAAACAAGCATAAACTCATAAGCTATACTGCCTTAGGCCTGCTACGTTCATTATTATTCATCAATAACACTTCACACATAGTAAATGCTTGATAAATATTTGTCAAAATGAATTAAATTTATTCAAGGATAAATATAGGGTAACACATCTTTCCAATACTTCACCACATTAATATCAATTCATGAATTTTACTAGCTCTGAGGCTCTACCTACTCAGGAGCAGTATCTGCCCTTTACCTAAAAAAATCTGTTAATTCTCAATGGCCCCAAAGCAAGTGGTCTCCTGTGCACTGAAAAAAAAATCACCTTTTGTTGTTTGGCTCCAAGGCAAGGAGCCCCCTTTATATCTCTGCTGACTGCACCTGTTCTCTGAATATTGTTCCACAGGGCAATGACATCCTGCAAGAGCAGCTGCCCTGCCCTACCAAATGCCAAAGATGTTCTATGATAAGGGGTGGAGATGGAGAGAAAGACTTTTTCCCCACATTTCAGTGATTCTTCCCTTCCTGGGGCTGGCAGCAGCACTGTTAGGTCATACAACCTAGAAAGTGGAGGAGCTAATCTTTAAAGTTAGTCTGGCTCCAATCTCTGAAGTATTAGCCCAAACTGTGTGGGGTTTGGCAGTTACATTCCATCCTCTACATCTTCCTCCACTCTCTAGGGATCATGCACAAAAATGTCTTTCTTCTATCTTCAGCCAGACAAAATTGGCACATAAATTTCTTGAATAGGCTGTTTGCAGGGAACTAGATTGGGAAAAGGCTTCTTCTAGCTTGAGATTATAGAAGTGTCCCAGCTGTGCTCCAACTTCCAACCTGACTCACTGCAATAAAATTGCAAGATTTTTCCTTCTATGATATATATTTTATATTTTTCCTTTGTATTTTTATACTTGCTTATTGATCTAAGACATATGGTCTTGTTTTAAAAAGCTACGCAGCACTATTCAATTGTTTCTTATTCTATATTTCTTTTGTGATGATGCTGCATTATAAATAATTCTAAAATCTTGGTGACTTAAAAATACCACTTCTTGCTTTGGGGCTTGCAGTTCTGCTATAGCACTGCTGGGCTCTGCTCGGGTCAGCTGGGCTTGGGCTCAGGCTGTAAGCTGTAGTCAGGGATGCTCCATGTTTCTTTTCATTCCAGACCTGTTGGCTTTACTGAGCATATTCTTCTTAGGACAGATGACAAAGATACAAGCAGCAAGAAAAAACTCCCAAGTATTTTCAGTGCCTCTGTCTGCATCAAATTCATTAACATCCCATTAATCTAGGGAAGCCACAAGGCTCAGCCCAAAGTTAGCAGGGTTAGGATGGATATCCCTCCTACTCTACTGGGAAGCACTGCAGAGTTATGATTAAAAAAAAAGTTTGGATGTAATCCTATTACAAGGAGGGGATGAAAAGATGGAACAATAATTCATTTTACTACAGTCGGGAATAATGACAGTGATGATGGTGATAGTGATGATGATCATAGTATGAGCAATGTGTCTTTTTCCTTAGTTTTTAATATTAAGCTATAGTCACCCTGAGATTTTATTCTTAATGTTAAAATTGTAATAAGTTAGACTTAAAGGATTGTTTTTCTTTTCTTTCCATGAACAATTCAAGACCATCTGGGGGGATATTTTTCTTCTAAGTGAGGAGAGAAGTACATAGAGATGCTGTGTCACTGTCAAATAGGATATGGGACTTTGAGACGTGCTTTGAAAGTGTGTCCTCTAATTGTAATTAACATCTCGCTTAGCTCCTGTGATCTTATACTGGAGTGTCAGAAAGAAAGGTTTGTGAGTTCAAATGTGTAATTTTAGAAGAGACTCTAAAAACCTTTTTTTTTTTTTTTAAATATGGGATTGCAGTACTTTGTTGCTTACATAATAAGAATGTGTTACACTTTGGATGAAGATTTCTTCTCCTCACTTTGCAGGTGCTCTTGAAACCTGGCAGATTGAGAATGAAGCATAAACCTTTATCATGTGAACTAGAAGCAGAACAGGACATTATAAGTATAGGCATTATCAGGGAATCCTGTTTTGAGGAGTGGTGGCTTCAGGAGACACAGAGGAATAGGAAAATGCGAGTCCTCCCTGGTGTGTGAGAGAACTGGTTCTAGCAGAGACAGAGATAGTAGCTGAGAAGAAAATTCAGAGGTGGAGTTTTACTGCGAATGCAGGCTCTTTTCATCCAAACCAGTGTTTTGGGAGGAATTGCAGCTTGTGTGGTTGTTGTTATTAAGTTCCATTATTTTTCCTGTATTAGTATTTTACCTTCAATGTTGTAACAGAAGAGTAAACTCTGACAATTCTTTTATTCATGAAAGGAATACGGTTACCCAGCTAAATTCCTTTTGCTTAGGCTAAGATAAAAACAAAATTGGTTCTATCTTAAGGAAACAAGGATGAATGATAGTTTATTGGATCAATGAAAAATTGTTGCCATTGGATAAGGGTATGCCCAGTGGACAAAAATTTGCTTGGCACCTCCAAGTTTTTATGTCTCATGATATGCTACACAAGTGCTAGAATTTATTTATTGCTATCAAGTTAGAAGAAAATAAAAGTTACCCCATCAGTACCATAGAATTGTATTCCAATACTTTTCATCACCTGAGGGACATTCCATAGACTGTGAAATTCTCAATAAAATTGTAAACCTCATTGAATTGTCTCATACCGAGTTGAATATCAATAAAACTACAATTTCATTGGCAAGTGCTGGCCAGCAAAAAGGGAATCACATTGATTTACATTATCATAGTTTAATATCTTTTAACAGACATTGTCCCTTAGGTTTACTTCTCAAATAACTTTCCTCTATCTTTCAACTTACACTTTCTGTGGGACTTTTTTTCTTAGGAATCTCATCTATTCCCATCAATGAATCCTGAAATTGTGTTTCTAGACCTGCTTTTAAGTTTCCTTGATGATCTGCCTTGGATTCCTACAAGGAACTGAAACGTAGCAGGTTAAAAAATGAATTCATTCATTTCTTCTCTTCAGTATTTCCCATAATGTGCTATTCCTCTTGACTTTCTCATTTCTGTGAATAAGTCTAGTGTATTAAACCGGGAGCTATTATCCTTCTCCCATTTTCCTTATATTTAATCAATGCAAATTCTATGTCTACAACACATCAATATTTAAACCCACATTTCCATGTACAGTCCATTTCCGCTACTGCAGAGCCTCCTAATTCCTGAAGTCTTTGAAAAATTCTTCCAGATGTAATTCTTGAGTTTGTTTCTTTCTGCCTTCATAATTCATCTGCAGTAACACACTGCTGATTAATCTTCTTAAGATGCAGTCCTTCTGCCACTCCAAACTTTGGTCTCTGGGGTTCTCTTCAAATGCTATTAGCTCCATTAGGGTTTTTTTCTAGTTTCATAAACATATACATTCTTTTGATTATGTGAATTTGCTTATAAATATTGCCCCTTACCTACTGTCTTTCATGATTAATCCTTTTTAAAATGTGATCAACTCTGTGTTTGTTTCCCTACTTTTGCCCACCAGGCACAACACTGAGTGTCCCCTGCTGCTAAGAATGGTGCTACTCACCCTATATCCCAGGCTGTATTTGTGCATAAAAGACGAACAGTAAATGCCGCTAAATTTAATCAACAACTGGACACAGGCCCTGTGAGAGGGGCAAAAACAAATGTCTTATTTTTCCTCCAATGGCTATGCAATTCAAGAATTATCTAGAGTCACATCGATACCCAAGAACACATTTGCACACAAATAACTATTCATTTGCTTTGATATTTGATTTGCTTTGATTTATTAGAAAGCATTTACCCCCAACCCAAGGAAGACATTAACATCCTCTGTTTGGCTAAGGGGCCTGTTAAAAATATCGGTGAAGCACTGGAATTTTGGATAGAGGTTCCTTCCACTGACAGACTGGTATGAGTACTTTCCATAGAGTGTAGATGTTACATGCCTTGTGAATGAATTACTTTGGATGACTTTTGATAATGAAAATAGTGTATTTTGGTAAAATTACATGAGACATTTTAGTTTGTCTTAAAATTCAGTAATACTTTGATTTGCAGATAAAATCAGACAGACATGTAATTTATATGCTCAATAATTATTTAAGTATCCTCCACATTAACTGATTTCTATTTCTCGTTATTACCCAGTCTAAACCAACTTGTATTGTTTCTCCCATGATACTTAGATTTGAACATGTGTTGAATCTTGCAAGCTTATCTGTTATGAATATAAAAATAAGTATGGTTCATTTGAGATGATCTCTTATATTTTCCTGGCTATTTTTGGGGTTGCATGATTCTAATAGTATATGCACTTCCTTAGCTTTTGTTTCATGAATTGACATTAAATAAACCATGAAACTCTGGTGCTAAAATAGACAATTCAACAATTAAAGAGACAGAAAAGGAAGATAGTATATTTACTTTAACACTGCCTCCATTATTCTAAACCTCTTAACAACAGTAATAAAATATTTTAGGAAGAGTTTCCAGATGCAATAGGAATTTAATTTTCTCAGAAAGGCAAACTTGTTCATAACTCACCAGAGGAGACTGGGCTTGTAAGTTATTCAGTACTTCTTATTGTGATAAAATTGGGACCCAGAGTAATTTATTCTTTTCCATGTGGTAGATACACAAAAAGCTAAATACTTGAAGTAAAAATTAATATGTGTGAGTTACAAATTGTTACATTGGGAAATATAAAGTCTTGGTGGTTTCAGTATTATAGATCTGAATATTTCTCTTTGCATTTTCATCATGTAAAAGATTTCTCTGATGGTTATATGTGAGTCAGCAGTGTGTAGACAGGTATGTTGGCTAACTGGAAGCAACTTCTTTCCATCCTCAGTCACACCTAAGGAATTTGGAAGGTATGGAACATATTGTCCTTAAAGACCTGTTTTTGCCTAAAGTTGTCCAATTTTAGTCACAGAACTGAAGAGGATGTTTGAGAAACATAGTGTTCATATAGCCATTTCCACTGACTGGATTAGTGTGAGTGGTGTTGCTGTTCATGTATTTTAATTGTGTTTTTTAAAAAGTACTTTTCCTTTTTATTACAGTAATTAATGAATTTAGAACACTCAGAAACTTTTATGAATACATAGAAGGAAATATTCCTCATCTCATTGATAACATTGCAGTGTGTTCTATTTTATTCCTTTTACTATGTATATGCATACACTTAAGAATATGATCATATTCATATATGTATGCATGTGTACCTTGCATTTTTCATGTTACATTATTATTAGAAATTTTCCAATGTCATTTATTGTGAAAAAGCTTCAGTTGAATAAGAGGTACACTTTATCTATCCATTCATCTCTCCATTCCCCTATTATGAAACATTGGGGTTTTTTTTGGTTTTTATTATATAAATTCTATTGTAATGAATTAACTTCTAAAGAATATTAATTTTACACAAACTGTTGAGCTATTTTCTTTCAAAGTTCACCATATTCTAGTTAGGTGGTTTTTATAGCAAAGACAGTCCTCTTAAATGAAAGATATAAAAAAGTATTCTTTATGCTATTTGTAAAACCATATGTCCTTTTCTATCATTTCTCAGTCTTCTTTATATGGCTATTTTATATGGTATTTTTCTAACTCTGTTAATACCTTCTGTCTAAATCTTCTTCTTTATAGGCCTTTGTAACTCTGAACTATCTAGATTGACTTTCATATATATATGAAAGTCATATATATACATATACACATATATGTATATATATATGACTTTCATATATATATGTACATATGTATATATGACTTTCATATATATGTATGTACATATACATACATACGTATATATGTGTGTGTGTGTGTGTGTATATATATATATATATATACAATTAGCTAACATAGAGAGTATACGATGTACTTTTGGCTTTGGGATTATATTCCCATGTTTCATCACTTACATACAATGACCAGTGCTCATCCCAACAAGTGCCCTCCTCAATGCCCATCATCTATTTTTTCTTCCCCCTCGCACCCCCTCTCATATCAACCCTCAGTTTTTTCTCTGTATTAACAGTCTCTTGTGGTTTGGCTCCCTCTCAGTTTGTAACTATTGTTTTTTCCTTCCCTTCCCCCATGGTCTGCTGTTAAGTTTCTCAAATTCCACATATGAGTGAGAATATATGATATATGTCTTTCTCTGACTGAATTATTTCACTTAGCATAATACCCTCCAGTTCCATCCATGTCATTGCATATGGCAAGATTTCATTCTTTTTCATTGCTGAGTAATATTTCATTATATATATATATATGGCTATAATTTTGATAATGCTGGTATAAACATTGGGGTACACGTGCCCCTATAAATCATCATTCCTATATCCTTTGTATAAATTCCTAGTAGTGCTATTATTCGGTCATAGGGTAGTTCTATCTTTAATTTTTTGAGGAACCTCCACACTGTTTTCCAGAGCAGCTGCACCAGTTTACATTCCCATCAACAGAGCAAGAGGGTTTCCATTTCTCTACATCCTTGCCAACACCTGTTGTTTCTTGAGTTGTTAATTTTAACCACTCTGACTGGCGTGAGGTGGTATCTCAGTGTGGTTTTGATTTGTATTTCCCTGATAAGGAGGGATGCTGAGCATCATTTCATGTGTCTGTTGGCCCTCTGGATGTCCTCTTTGGAGAAGTGTCTAATCATGTCCTCTCCCCATTTCTTCACTGGATTTTTTGCATTTCAGGTGTTAAGTTTGGTATGTTCTATATACATTTAGGATACTAGATATTTATCCAATATGTCATTTGCAAATATCTTCTCCCATTCCATTGGTTGCCTTTTACGTTTTTGTTTCCATTGTTGTGCAGAAGCTTTTTAAAATGTCCCAAAAGTTCATTTTTGCTTTTATTTCTCTCACTTTGGAGAAGTATTGAGTAAGATTTTGCTGCAGCTGATGGGTGCTTGGGTGACTCAGTCAGTCAAGCTTCTGACTTTGGCTCAGGTCATGATCTCACAGCTCGTGAGTTCAAGCCCTGCATCAGTCTCCGTGTTGACAACTCAGAACCTAGAGCCTGCTTCATAGTCTGTGTCTCCCTCTCTCTCTGTCCCTCCCATGCCCACGCTCTGTCTCTCTCTGTTTCTCTCAAAAATAAATAAAAACATTTAAAAATTAAAAAGAAGAAGAAGTTACTGTGGCTGAGGTCAAAGAGCTTGTTGTCTGTTATCTTCTCTAGGATTTTAATGGATTCCTGTCTCACATTTAGGTCTTTCATACATTTTGAGTTTATTTTTGTGTATGGTGTAATAAAGTGGTTCAGTTTCACTCTTCTGCATGTTGATGTCCAGTTCTCCTGGTACCATTTGCTAAAGAGACAACCTTTTTTCCATTGGATACTCTTTCCAGCTATGTCACAGATAATAGACCATACATCTGTGGGTCAATTTCTGGGTTCTCTGTTTTGTTCCATTAGTCTGTGTGTCTGTTTTTGTGTCAATACCATACTGTGTTGATGATTACGGCTTTGTGGCACAGGCTAAAGTCCAGAATTGTGATGCCCCCAGTTTTGGTTTTCTTTTTCAACATTACTTTGGCTATTTGGGGTCTTTTGTGGTTCCATACAAATTTGAGGATTTTTTGTTGTAGCTCTGAGAAGAATGCTGGTGCTATTTTGATTGGGATTGTATTGTATATGTAGATTGCTTTGGGTAATATTAACATTTTAACAATGCTTTTTCTTCTAATCCATGAGCATGAAATGTTTTTCCATTTCTTTGTGTCTTCTTCAATTTCTTTAATAAGTTTTCTATATTTTTCAGTGTACGGATCTTTTGCTTCTTTGATTAGGTTTATTCCTAGGTATTTTATGGTTCGTGGTGCAATTGTAAGTGAGATCAATATCTTGATATCTCTTTCTGTTGCTTCATTATTGGTGTATAGAAATGCTACTGATTTCTGTACATTGACTTTATATCTTGCACCTTTGCTGATTTTACGTGTCAATTCTAGCAGTTTTTTGGTGGAGTCTTTTGGGTTTTCCAGGTAGAGTATCATCTCATCTATGAAAAGTGAAAGTTTGACTTCATCTGCTAATTTGGATGCCTTTTATTTCATTTTGTTGTCTGACTTTCAACACTGTGTTAATAAACAGTGGTGAGAATGAACATCCCTCATGTTCCTGATCTTAGGGGTAAGCTCTCAGTTTTTCCTCATTGAGGAGGATATTAGTTATGGGCCTTTCATATATGACTTTTATGATGTTAAGGTATGATCCTTCTATCCAGACTTTCTTGAGGGTTTTTGTTAAGAAAGGATGCTGTTTTTAGTGAAATGCATTTTCTGCATTTCTTGACAGGATCATATGGTTTTTATCCTTTCTTCTATTAATGTGGTTTATCACATGTATTGATTTGCATATATTGAACCAGCCCTGAAACCCAAGAATAAATCTTATTTGATCATGATGAATAATTATTTTAATATACTGTTGAATTTGATTGGCAGGTATCTTGTTGAGAATTTTTGGATCCATATACATCAGGGATATCGACCTGTGATTCTCCTTCTTAGTGAGGTCTTTGTCTGGTCTGGGAATCAAGGTAATGGTGGCATCATTGAATGAGTCCAGAAGTTTTCTTTCCATTTCTATTTCTTGGTACAGCTTGAAATGAATAGGTATTAACTCTGCTTCAAATGTGTGGTAGAATTCCACTGGTAAGCTTTCTTGCCCAGTACTCTTATTTGTTGGGAGAGTTTTGAAAACTGATTCAATTTCCTTGCTGGTTATGGGTCTGTTCAAAATTTCTATTTCTTCCTGTTTGAGTTTTGGTAGTATGTGGGTGTCTAGGAATTTGTCCATTTTTTCCAGGTTGTCCAGTTTGTTGGCATATACTTTTTCATAGTATTCTCTAACAACTCTTTTATTTCTCTTGTGTTGGTGGTGGTCTCTCCTCTTTCATTCATGATTTTATCTATCTGTGTTCTCTCTCTTTTCTTTTTGAGAAGTCTGGCCAGGGGTTTATCAATTTTGTGTATTCTTTCAAAAAATCAGCTCTTTGATTCATTGATTTGTTCTACTATTTTTTTCATTCTATATTGTTTATTTCTGCTCTAATAGTTATTATTTCTCTTATACTTACTTTGGGGTGTTTTTGCTGTTCACTTCTAGTTCCTTTATGTGTGAGGTTAGGTTCTGTATTTGGAGGTTTTCTTGCTTGTTGAGATAGGCCTGGGTTACAATGTATTTTCCTCTTAGGACTATCTTTGCTGCATCCCATAGGGTTTGGATTGTTGTGTTTTCATTTTCATTTGCTTCCATATATATTTTTAAAAATTTCCTCTTTAATTGTCTGGTTGACTCATTCATTCTTTAGCAGGGTGTTCTTTAACCTCCATGCATTTGTAAGCTTTCCAAATATTTTTCTTGTGGTTGATTTCAAGTTCCATAGCATTATGATCAATCTGAATATATGCATGGCATGATCTCAATCCTTTTATATATGTTGAGGACTGTTTTATGACACAGTATGTGATCTATTTTTGATAATGTTCCCTGTGCACTTGAGAAGATTGTGTAATCTGTTGCTTTTGGATGAAAAGTTATGAATATATCTGTCAAATCTATCTGATCCAGTGTATATTTCAAGGCCATTGTTTCTTTATTGGTTTTCTGCCTAGATGATATGTCCATTACTATAAGTGGAGTATTAAAGTCAGCTACAGTTACCATATTATTATCAATAAGTTTGCTTATGTTTGTGATTAATTGATTCATATATTTGGAGCTTTCAAGTTATGATTATAAACATTTATAACTGTTAGCTCTTCTTGATAGATAGACCCCTTAGTTATGATAAAATGCCCTTCTTTATTTCTTATTACAATTGTTAGTTAAAGTGTAGTTTGTCTGATATAAGTATGGCTACTCCAGCTTTCTTTGGGCTTCTAGTAGCATAATAGATGATTCTTCATCCCCTCCAATTGACACCTTCAATTTGTAGGTGTCCTCAGGTCTAAAATGCATCTCTTGTAGGCAGCAGATAGATGAATCTTGGTTTTTAATCTATTCTGATACCCTCCGTCTTTTGTTTGGGGCATTTAGTCCACTTACATTCAGAGTGATTATTCAAAGATACGGATTTAGTGTAATTGTGTTATTTGTAGGTTTCATGTTTGAGGTAGTGTCTCTCTCTGGTACTTTGTAGTCTTTGTTGCTTTCTACTCACAGATTGCTTTAGAATCTCCTGCAGGGCTGGTTTAGGGGTCACAAATTCCTTTAGTTTTTGTTTGTCTGGGAAATCTTTTATCTTTCCTTCTATTCTTAGTAACAGCCTTTCTGGATAAAAGATTCTTGGCTGCATATTTTTCCTATTCAGCACATTGAATATATTCTGCCACTTCTTTCTGCCCTGCCAAGTTTCAGTGGACAGTTCTGCTACTACTCTTATGTGTCTACCCTTGAAGGTTAAGACCAATTTGTCCCTAGCTGCTTTCAGACTTCTCTCTTTATCTTTGTATTTTGCCAGTTTCACTATGATATGCCCCAGTGTTGACCTGTTCTTGTTGATTCTAATGGGAGTTCTCTGTGCCTCTGGGCCTTGGATATCTGCTTCCTTTCCCAGATTAGGGAAGTCCTCAGCTATAATTTGTTCAAATTAACCTTCTTCACCTTTCTCTATTTCTTCTTCTTCTAGAACTCCTATGCTATGGATGTTAATATTCCATTGAATCACTTAGGTCTCTGATTCTTCCCTCATGATCTAGTATTTTCTTATCTCTTTCTCAGCTTCATCATTCTCCATAAGTTTATCTTCTATTTCAGTTATTCTCCCCTCTGCTTCCTCCATCCTTGTCACTGCATTTAGTTTATTTTGCATCTCATTTACAGCATTTCTTAATCTGTCATGACTATTTCTTAGGTCCTTGATCTCTGCAACAATAAATTCTCTGCTGTCTTCTATGCTTTTTTCAACCCCAGCTATTAGCCTTATGACTATTATTCTAAATCCTTATTCTGATATATTGTTTATATCTGTTTGAAGAAATCCTCCAGCTGTCATTCCTTCCTGGAATTTCTTTTGAGGAGAATTCTTATGTTTTTTCATATTGGCTAGTTTTCTGTCTTTTATGTTTTTTACTAGTTTGTTATTTGTCCTGCACTGGTAAGTACTACTATATTAAAAAAGAGGTCATACACTGTTCAGGGTCTGGCATGTCAGGCAGTGTTTTGGAGTGTGTTGCATGCTCTCTATTGATGTGCCTCTGTTTCCTTGTAGTGGTGGTTTGGACCTTCCATCAGGTGTGCTTTGATTTGTTTATTGAAGTAACCCTGGAAAATAGGAGTGGTGGAAGAAAACTTATCCCGTGCAAAGAGAGAAGAAATAAAACAGGCAAAGAATAAAAAAACTGTAAGGTTTAACCCAGAGAGAGAGCGGAGAGAGGAAAATAAGGAAGAAGGAGATGCATACAGAAGAGATGTAAAAGGAATAGAGTGGAAATACCTGGTTAAATAAACTAAAACCCAGAAAAGAGAAAGAGGAAGAAAAGAAAAATAAAGCAAAAAACATATATAATAAGAATTGACCAAAAATCAAATCAGAAAGTGCAAAACCACCGGACAGTTGTCTGTTGGTGCCTAGTGGCTCTGCTGGTCTGGAGGAGGGGCCATCTGGTTCCTTACTGTCAATCTCACTCTGGTAGGTAAGCAGTTACCAGGTATGGTGGGTGAGGGGGTTGGTGTAAGCAGTCCCACCTCCACTGTCCTGCCATCCTTCCCCTGGAGCCCCACTGTGTCGGTGCTGGGGAGAAAAGTGGTGACGCCCCACTCTCTCCTCCCTGGACAGGGCGTCCCAAACCACAATGTTCAGGCACTCCTCACAGCACTGTGTGGGCATGAATGGGCCCGTTTGTCCCACTCCACAGTCTCCCATGNATTGCTGGGTCATAGGGGAGTTCTATTGTGAGTTTCCTGAGGAACCTCCACACTGTTTTCCAGAGTCAAACCCCAGTGTCTTAAAGGATCCTGCTTCCCACGGCCTGGTTCTAGGGTAGTGCCACTCTGCCCAGCTAACAAAGGGCCTCTGGCTGGCACCTGCAGAATCTTCTGTCTTTGGAGCGGCACTATGCCCTCTTCCCACAGCACCAGAGGGAGGGGACTTCTTTCTACCAATCCGCCTCTGTGCTTGCTAAGGAGCCGGAATTGGCTTCGCTTCCCTTCCCTCCAGACACGTGCACTGGCAGCAGCACAGGCACGTGCATAGGAAGGCTGCCCCAGTCCAGAAAAGTCCCACAACCTTGGATTGTCACTCCTAATGCTATGAAAGTATAAACTGGCTCTCTCCATTTTTTCCATTCCCAGGTCTGTGGTCCAGAGAGATTTTTCTGTTGTCCAAATATAATCCCACACTTCCACAGCCTCTCTTTCTCTTCCTTTTGTCTCTCCACAAAAGGGGATCCTTCCCCTCTGTGCCTATGCCACCATTTTATCTCTCGCAATTTACAATCATGCATCTATGGACTGCCAAGCTGGAGATGTTTCTGTCACTCTGTAGCCCAAATTCCTGGAATTTCAAGTGCTCTGACCTCAATACTGCTGAGTCTGAAGGAGAGGGAAATTCTCTTAGTTGACTTTCTATGTCTGTGACTGACTTTTGTTTCCCTCTCTTCACACTGAGCAATTCCCAGAATGTGGTGCTCAGTCTTCTTTCCAGCCTTTCTTCACTTGAGGAACTCTTCATTCTGAAGACTTCAGTACGTGATGCCATGTGAATTGAGCCTATTTTTGTTTATATGGATCTTACCTCTTACTAATAGGAAAGACCTTTGAATCATAGATTATATGATTTTCCCTTACTCTATATATCTGATACAATAGTATCAGCACTGCTTCCACCACTAATAGCAATGCTCACTGACCACTGCCTATGCCAAGTGTTGTGCAAAGTACTTTTTTATATTCATCTAAATTAACCTTCACAAACATTCTCTGAGATGCCTATTGTTATTCTCATTTCACAGGTAAAGATGTGAGTTCCAGAATACTAAATATTTTGCCAAGTTCTATATGATCCTAAAGCACAGATATTTCCTATTACTATTACTTATTACTATTCAGTCTCATTATAAGCCATACACTGCACACAGAATATTATTATATTTATAAGTAGCTAATGTGTAAGTCAAACATTTTATATCTTTTAAATTGTTTTAAGTTAACTTTATCTATTTGTGTGTGTGTGAGAGACAGAGAGAGAGAGAGAGCGCACATGGAAGGGGTAGAGAGAGAGAATCCCAAGCAGGGTCCACATCAGTGTGGAGGCTGATGTAGAGCTTGAACCCATGAACTGTGATGTCATGACTTGAGCAGAAATCAAGAGTCAGATGCTTAACCAACTGAGCCACCAAGGCACCCCAATTGTTTTTTTCTTAATAATGAATTCAAGATTCAATATAGAAGTTAACAGAGGAGTTCAATGATTGAGAGAAAGCAATTCAGAATTTGAAACTGAAATGTAAGATGATAGATCATTCCCTTATTAAACCTGTATAGTTTCTTTTTTTAATTTTTAAATTTTTTTAATGTTTATGTATTTTTGAGAGACAGAGAGACAGAGCAGAAATTGGGGGAGGGACAGAGAGAGAAGGAGACACAGAATCTGGAGCAGGTTCCAGGCTCCAAGTTGTCAGTACAGAGCCTGATGCAGGGTTTGAACTCAGGAACTGTGAGATCATGATAATGGAGGCTGGGTAATAGATGTGGGGTTAGGCCGAAAGGATTTTTTGATGAGAGAACAACACACCTACAGATCTGCAGACCAAGTAGAACAGTGGGCTCATTATTGTTGTTAATATGAATCGATTCTCGGGAAAATTTTCTGTCTTGGGTTATGTAGCTCTCCATTCACCTACTTCGTTTAATTCTTATGAGTTCAGGATGCCCTTCTCTTTCTTCTTTCACCTCTCATTACTTTTTACTACGAGATCTCTCCTAAATAATATGGTCTCATAGTTATTCATGGCTCTTTTGAAGATTTTCTTTTAGACAGGTTTCCTTTCCTGTTAGCAACAAAGAACAACACAGATTTATTTGGGGGGAAAAAAAGTAAGAAAAGAAAAGATACTGCTAAATTTCTCCTGTAGGAATGAAAAGTCCTAAGTCCGGGGGCACTGTGATCTAGTCGTTGAGAGCATGAACTCTGAGTAAAGACCTGGATTTTAGTCCCAGTTCTTTTTTGTTACTTGGTCAACTGGTTTAACCTTTCAGAGGCTTAAGTCCCTTGTGTTTAAAATGAGAAAACTGTAAAATTCATCTATATTTCATACCATGGTCTACAAGTAAATGTCTTCTTTGTTTTGTACAGTGAGCAAAAAAGGAAAGGGGAAAAGGAAGCCCTGACATTAAGTAAATGGCTGTTGCTGAGGACTCAACCAGCTGGGGGTGCTATCAGGAACCTGTACTGGGTGGGTAAGTGCTTCCCCTTGCTGTCAATAAATATATGCAGTTTGACTGATTTCAAGTTGATTAGCCACAGATAAGTATTGCATTTTAAAGCACAAAGTATATTAAAACTGTCATTAACCTTGTCAAATTGCTAAATTTGAAAAATGCTAGTACAATTTTCACTTCAAAAATCAAGTTATTTCCTTTATCCTTTCCCAGATTCTTTCTCTTCATTGCTGGTTGCTGAACTGCATATTACCTTTTTAATTCTGTACCTTTGTTTCCTAGCATACCCTCATTTGCATTTCTAAAATCAGATGTTCTTTTCATATAACACAGTATCCTAATTAAAATATTAAAAGATGCTTTTTGAATGAAGAGAATTTACATTGCCATAAAAATTTCTGTGTGATGCAGGATGCTTCCTTTTTATATTTCAATGACACTTTCTTTCTGAATTATTCTGAGTTTATAGAGTTAACCCAGTCAGCCTTTAGGAGGTATTAAAATATGAAAGAGGAATAGGCTGCAAAAAGAAGTGTGGTGAAAAAGGAAAATATTGAATTTATAGCAAAATTTTTGAGGAAATTTTTTTGATGTACTTTTGTAATTAACTCCAACCAAGGGATCTTATTTTCTTGATTGATTGATTTGGCCTTCACATGCAGAGTAGAGCTAATCACATTTTTTTTTTTTTTTTTTTTTTTTTTTTTTTTTTATTTCATGGCTTATTGTTCTCCTGTCTGAGGAAATCATACTCATGTTTCATTTTACTTTTCCTTCTTTTCCTGATCTCCATTCTCATCCTACTCAGAAACTTGCTTAAATGTTTGAAGTAAACCCTTAAAACCTTTCTTTAAATATCTATGTGTTTATATGTATTTTATGTTAACTAAATGATGCATTATTCTGGTTTCTACTCTCCTAACTTAATGGTATGATTTGGGGGTCTGAATATTAGTACTTAATACGCCTTTAGCAACTTTCTGTTCATTGTTATCATCATTACTTTATGGGTAGACATCCAAGTTATCCTCAGCTTCCTTCACCCACCTCCAACCCCATGATCAATATCTAGCAGAACTCTGTGTGAACATCAGAGTTCAAGCACTCTGAATCCCAGGGTCTACACACCTTTAAGGTTCTTAAAATCTTCACTATAGCTTTATAGAATGGATGCACCAATTTGGTTGCTCTAGAATTCTTATGTTCCCAGCTTTTTCAGAGGCATGTACTGTCATTCTCCTCTTTAATTTTTGTATTCTGAAGGAAATAAGTGATAATTCATCAATTTATTTCCCTCTTCAAGCACAGTTCCAGAGGAGACTGCACAGTTGACATCTGGACTCTACTACCACAAACTGCTTGACTTCAGGCAAGTTTCTTAATTTTTTTGTTCTTCAGATCTTCATTGGTGAAGGAGAAACATTAGCACATTACTCTTATTTATGCTGTGAAAATTCTATACACACAGATAAATAAAAGCACGTAAAACCATTACTCATTCATTATAAGCCCTATTTAAGTGTCACGATCATTATCAGTTTATTTATCAAAATATAAACTCCATGAGGGCACATTTCTCTCTCTCTCTCTCTCTTTTTTAATGTTTTATTTATCTTTGAGAGACACAGAGAGACATAGCTTGAGCAGGGGAAGGGCAGAGAGAGAGGGAGACAGAATCTGAAGCAGGCTCCAGGCTCTGAGTTGTCAGCACACCTGATGTGGCGCTTGAACTCATGAACCATGAGATCTTGACCTAAGCCAAAGCTGGATGCTCAACCAACTGAGCCACCCACATGCTCCATCTTTATTTGCTGTTTTATTTATTTCTTTATTTATTTAGTTTTTGTTTTTTAGTTTTTTAATGTTTTTATTTATTTCTGAGAGAGAGAGAGAGAGAAAGACAGTGTGAGCAAGGGAGGGTCAGAGAGAGAGGGAGACACAGAATCTGAAGCAGGCTCCAGGCTCTGAGTGAACTGTCAGCACAGAGCCAGAAGCAGGGCCCCAACCCATGAACCCCGAGATCATGACCTGAGCCAAAGCCAGATACTCAACCGACTGAGGCACCCAGGCGTCCCTTTATTTGTGGTTTTAAACCCTATGCCTAGAATAGTGTTTTTTAATGTTGAAGTAAATTGGTAATGTTGAATCTTTAGTGCATTCCTGAAAAACACTGAACTTAAGGGATTTAGTTTTCTGTTTTTTTCCCCCTGTACTACAGTGGTATAAATCTAGAAAATAATCCACCTAAGGCTATGTGACAAAACTTGAAAAACATAAATTAAATCTTCCATCCTATTCCATGCTCTCTTGGAAATCTACCCCTCCTTGCCTGAGGGCACTTGGTCACAACCCTCCCTCTAGGATAGCCCTTACTGGAGTTTTTTCAGAGCTTGTTTTTCTAGTTGGATAGCATTATTAGTGTTGAGCTATGGGAGAGTCTCCAAAGTTTCAGTCAGTTTTCCCTTTACTTTATTAACTGAATCAAATTTGCACATGATCAAATGCTGAGAGGAATTACCAATTCATTCTATGAAAGAATTACAATTCAAAAAACATGTTGACTCAAATGAAACAGTCGAAATTCAATTTAATATAAACTAAAATGTGAAGTATTGCATTGACAAGCAACATTTCTATTGTCAATCAATGGAATATGTAAGGATTAAAGGTACTTTACATTAAATTATCCAGAGTAGTTGATCAATGTGTCTTTTATGAGATAATGCAATGTGGTTTCTGAGAAAGTCTTTGGTGGATATCTGCTTCAGGTAGACTAGATATTTTGATAGAACTCCCTATACAGAAAACTACTTTCAAAATAAAACAGTCTTTTGATGATGACATGCAAGTATAGGAGAGATCTCCATGGACCTTGGAAATTCAAGTTCTTCTTTCTTCTTCTCTTCCTTATCATTATCATCTGAGATCTTATGTCTGAGTTGAAACACAGTTCTGAGATGTATGAAGAAAAAGAGTTGTCTTGGGAACAGATGCCAAAAGCAGTTTTGCATTCAAGCACTGGTCCTCAGGCCACAGCAAGGGTTTTGAACTGAGGTTGAAGCATCCATTATTGATCTGGGCCCTTAAATGGGATTGAAGAGTTCCATATCAGAGGCAACTTTTATCTTCTAGACAGTATAAGTCTTGTCTAGAAGAAAGAACTGCCAATTAGTTTCACAAGATTCTTCCAATTGAGATTAATAAATGAGCTTATAGAGATGACCAAGCATACAAGAAGGAAAGTCACCATATACACATCTCAGCAGAGAAAATTAATATGGTTCTATCTCCCCCCACTCACATCCCAGGCTGTAGATATTGGGACTTTCAGATACAGGTTATAGAATGATTATGAATAAAATGTTTTTAAAATGGATGAAGTAACACATATGAATATGTGACAAGTGATTATTAAGGATGACCAGGCATACTGAAAAAGAAAAAATAGAAGTTCCAGAAATAAAAATATGATTACTAGAAGTAAAAAGTTGGTGAACAGATTTACAGGAAACTATATACTTGTGTAGAGAATAGTTTACTTAGATATATATCTAGATATCTATCTAAAGAAGCTTATATAGATATCTGGATGTTAATCTATAGAAACTATATATCTACCTATATCGATATCTAAAAACCTATCTACCTATCTATCTCTCTATCTCTATATGTTTATATATCTATATACCTATCTATAGATATATCTATCTTAAGGAAATGTACAAATAGAATAGCTTATAAAAACTATGAGAGAGAAATTAGAAAAATATCACAATGAGAAGATCTAATCAAAATTTCAGAAAGAAATAATAGAGAGTATAAGAGAGGCAATACTTTTTATAAATAATGACTAGGAATTTTCAGAACCAATAAAACACATAACGCACAGATTTAAAAAACATTGTCAAAGGAATTTGTTCACAAGATTGTGGTATGAGTAATGTAAGTTATGTAAACTTTGCAATGTGAAATAGACAAAGAAAATGGCAAAGACTAGTCAAGAAAGAAATGATACCTTTATTCAATAGTAAAGAAAATTTACTGGCAGTTGACACTATATGTACATTTAAGAAAATAACTCTCCATCTGAAACTTTTTGAGGGAACTACCTATGATATTTTTTGGTGAAAAGTATGATCAGTAGGTTTCTGCAACTCTCACTAGAAGATTGTGTTATAGGATGTGAACAAGATGGCAGAGTAGGAGGCTCTGGACTCTTCCTCCTTCTACATATGTACCTAATAGACAGCTTCGTATAGATCAATTGCCTCTGAGAGAAGGCAAGTAATTGGTCAAGGCACTTCTAAACACCAGGTGACTGAGAAAGTACTCACATCAAATTGAGTAAGGAAAGCATTTGTAGCAACATGGATGGAACTTGAGGGTGTTATGCTGAGGGAAATAAATCAGCCAGAGAAGGACAGATACCGTATGTTTGCATGTATAGGTGGATTAGGAGGAACTTAACAGAAGACCATGGGGAGGAGAGGGGGAAAAATAGGTGGGGGAGAGGGAGGGAGGCAAACCGTGAGAGACTCTTGAATGCTCAGAACAAACTGGGGGCTGATGGAGGTGGGGGAGAGGGAAGGGGGGTGATGGGCATGGAGTAGGGCACTTGTTGGGATGAGCACTGGGTGTTTATGGAAACCAACTTGACAATAGACTATTTAAGAAAGAAAACAGAGGGGCGCCTGGGTGGCTTAGTCGGTTAAGTGTCCGACTTTCGCTTGGGTCATGATCTCGCGGTTCGTGGGTTCGAGCCCCGCGTCGGGCTCTGTGCTGACTGCCAGCTCAGAGCCTGGAGCCTGTTTCAGTCTGTGACTCCCTCTCTCTCTGACCCTCCCCTGCTCATGCTGTCTCTACCTCTCTCCTAGAAATAAATAAAACATTAAAAAAAAAAAAAAAAAGAAAGAATGCAGAAAAGCTGCGACACATTCACATCATAAACCCCACCCTTGGCATAGCACCTTATCGCTTCCAGATGTTCATTAACATTAATGAGGCATATATACAACCTTAAAGGAGAATTAGGATTAGACACAGATCTTCTGAAATTAATAAAATATAAATATTTATCTTGTTAATTGTTTTTCATAATTTAAAAGTCCAATTAATTTTTACTATATTGATGGCTCTTATTTTATTATATGTGTTTGACTTCTCTATGATGATGAGGTAACAACCCCAAAAGTGATGAGTAACTATGGTTCCCTCTTTTCTCAGTTCTTCCCATCTCTTGTTTTTTGGAGTATTTTCTTCTTAACTCTTGTTTTCTAATACTGTTCTGACTTCACTATTCACTTTAGCCATTCATTTCCTGCTGCTGTTTCCTAATAAGGATGGTGCAATGTAGAGAGCATCTTTCAGGTATCCATAAAAGGTCAAGTAAAAAGGTAAAATATTTATATTATATAAAAGCCATGACCACAGCTCAAGTCAAGTGTATGCATCACAAGGAGTTCATTCATTAACCAGTTCCTGAGATAACTTCCCTGCTTTATAGGCAGATAAAGCAACATTTCTGAAAAGATAAAATAACTCATTCATTTTTTAGCATGATTCCATGATTTAAAAAAACAGAAAATTATATTGTAGTGAAGTTTTCACGTAAATATATTTCATTGCTTTAGTAATGCCAAGGGGCATACAGGTAGATTAATCATCTTTTATATAATTATATACAATGAGCCTAGATATGCTCAACATCACTGTGGTTAATTTTGCAGAATAAACTTACAACATCAGACTCATGATTATTTTTTTTAATGTTTTTATTTATTTATTTATTTCTAGGAGAGAGAGAGAGAGACAGCATGAGCAGGGGAGGGTCAGAGAGAGGGAGTCACAGACTGAAACAGGCTCCAGGCTCTGAGCTGGCAGTCAGCACAGAGCCCGACGCGGGGCTCGAACCCACGAACCGTGAGATCATGACCTAAGTGAAAGTCAGACACTTAACCAACTAAGCCACCCAGACACCCCAGACTCATGATTATTTTGAAGTTAAAGGGTAAGTTTTTGTCTGACAAAAGTTTAATGTATGTAAAAATGATATGTAAGCATTTATGTATGTATTTATGTATGTATTCTACAGTTAATTAAAAACTAAGTTACTCAATGTCTAATAAGTAGTAGGCAAAAATTGCAGTGGGAAACATGGATGTAGAACATTTTGTAATTTACAGTTCTCATTTAAAGACTCATTATTTATGTTTTTCAATTTGACTTAGAAATTGATCTTTAAAATATTTAAATACATCCAACATTTGAGGAAAGCTTCAATATCCTAAAAAGTTAATTATGCACATTTCCTATACTAAATATCACAAATAAAAATAAAAATAAGTACTATTAAAGAAATTGCATCACAAATACAGAAAACTAGCCCAATGTAATATTATTCAGAGGAAAATGAAAAGGAGTGATATGAATAGGAGCTGCTAAAAGTGTTGACAGAAGATACACAGAAGGAAACCTGCTGTAAAGAGGGGCAGTGGGCTTCTTGCTTTTGGCATCTAGGAGCTATTTTAATGTTCTGTTTTGGCTAAATCCTTGTTGCACCCTGTCCTGCTAAATAAAATCAACATAAATGTATACACACTTTACCCAGTACCTAACTTAGCTCTACTAGAAACTTTTCCTTGTAAATTTCTATCTTTTATTCAATTAATAAATACCTTAAGTATTTTCTTTGTACCTAAATTAACCTATATCCCCTTATTGTTGTTTTGTTATTTCAGTCTTCAATTTATTTCTCCCATTATAAAAGTTGTATTCACTAAGTATAATTTCAAACATACAATTTTAAAAAAGAAAACAAAATGATCTCTAATTTAGGTCTCATTCCCCAGCCCAATCACAACTAGGTAGTTTGACATCCCACCTATTTTTAAAATTTTATTTAAATTCATTTATGAGTTTTTCCTCCTAGGAGTCTTTTTTGGGATTTTGATTTAGACCCATTTCTACTATTGAGGCACCATATAGTTTCCCCTTCTAAGACTTAAACCATTTTGCATTGAATATCTGCTTAATTGTCTGCATTCATTCAGTCTCTCACCGCCTGCCCCAACCCTGACAAGTTTGTAGACTCTAAAAATGCAGACTCTTTTCTGTCTTACCTGTCATTGTATTCCTAGCAAATAATAATGCTCTGTGCACATAGTAGGGTTGATAAATATTCATTCCATGTGTGAGTAATGGTCTTAAAAATGTATATCCTCCTTTTGCAATTAACATAATAACACAAGTATTTCTCCACATTACAGTATTTACTTTTAAGTATTTTTATGTGGTTCACCATCTGTTCATTGCATAAAAATCAATTTCAAGATTGTTGGACTCTTTGACTTATGTTTATCACCACTATAAACCAAGGTTCTTAGCAATGCAATCTCCCTCATCAATTCTCAGGGTATCCTATTTCCTCTTCACTTCTATAAATTGCAACTAAATCTTTGTTTAAAAAAAGACTGGAGCAAAGTCCTAATTCAGAGTCTAATGAGCATGGCAAAGCTAATGAGAAATATCCTAGAACAACTTCTGTGCTTCTGTATGCCTGTTGGCTTATTTTGTAATTTAATGACATCACAGTAAGCACAAAAGAACTATCTTCCTTCTTTTAAAAAAATATGTTATTCTAGTTAAATTCAAAATTCCTTTTCTGGACTCTAATCACCCCATTTTACATAAAAGCATTGAATAGGTATGAAGAAATTTTCTATTTTTTAATTTGTTAAATTTATTATTTTAATGTCTTGATCATGTATTCATTCACTAATACAATTAATATATATTAATTTCATTGCATTGCAGTACAGGAATCACTGTGGTATTATGCAAAGTACTGAGGCCCAGTTTAATGAGATGAGTAGACATACAAGCTAAACTTTATTACATACTTCAAAATTAAGATTAACAAAAATATGTGAAGTAGGTAAAGATAGAAGATCTTTATTTTCTCTCTGTGGGCTTTCATTTTAGGGAATGGTATCTGGGAAGCTACTGCAACAAGTAGTTGTGGTCTATGACTTAGCTAAAAATCTACTTTATGGGGAAGGGAAGAATTGTCCTATTTTTTTAAAGTTTATTAAAACTTAAAAAGTTTAATAAATTTTTTATTTTTTTTAATTAAATCCAAGTTAATTAACATATAGTATAATAATAATTTCAGGAATAGCATTCAGTGATTCATCAGTTACATATAGCACCCAGTACTTATCCTAACAAATGTCCTCCTTACTGTCCATCACCAATTTAGTCAATCCCCCCACCAAACACCCCACCAGCCATCCTCCGTTTGTTCTCTGCATTTGAGAGTCTCATGGTGTGTCTCCTCTGTTTTTATCTCACTTTTGCTTCCCTTCCCCTCTGTTCATCTGTTTTGTTTCTTAAATTCCACATGAGTGAAATCATATATTTTTCTTTCTCTGACTGTCTCATTTCACTTAACATAATATACTCTAGTTCCATCCATGTCATTGAAAATAGCAAGATTTCATTCCTTTTGATGGCCAAGTAATGTTCCATCATGTATATATATATTTATGTATATACATATATTTATCCATCATATATATAGATGCCGCATCTTCTAAATCCACTCATGAATCAATTGGGCTCTTTCCATAATTTAACTATCGTGGATAGCATTGTTATAAACATTGGGGTGCATGTGCCCCTTTGAGTCAACATTTTTATATCTTTTGGATAAATACCTAGTAGTGCAGTTGGTGAGTCATAGGGTAGTTCTATGTTTACTTTTCTGAGGAAACTCCATATTATTTTCCAGAGTCACTGTACCAGTTTGCATTCCCACTAGCAATGCAAAAGGATTCCCCTTTCTCTGCACCCTCACCAACAACTATTGTTTCTTGAGTTGTTAATTTTAGCCACTCTGACAGGTGTGAGGTGGTATCTCATTGTAGTTTGGATTTCTATTGCCCTGATGATGAGTGATGTTGACTATCTTTTCATGTGTCTGTTGACCATCTGGATGTCTTCTTTGGAAAAGTGTCTGGGTCTCTTGCCCATTTCTTCACTGGATTATTTGTTTCTGGATTTGAGTTTGATTGTCATATTTTTAAAATTTTTACAGTTAAAGCATCTGGCAAGAGCAGTATCCTGGCTTTTCTGAAAACAATGCAAAATAATCAAGCAAGCTCATTTTGTATAGTTTAGACAGGGGAGAATCTAAATTGACAATTAGAAATCTATATTCTTAATATACAAAAAGTTATCAACATGAAAAACTAGCAAGTGTGAAAATCTATGTAAGTATTGCCTCTTGACTCACTTTAAAAACTTCTTTGGAAGCTTAATAAATTGCCAAACAACATTCAATTAATTACATATTGGAAAGGGACTTCTGTACCTATTGGAGAAGACTATACTTGGATTGTCATCATTGTCTGTGAAAACATGAATCAGTTTAAAATATGTTTTTGTGAGTTGTTTTTGTACTGGAATGATATCTCTTTCAGTTGGGAGTTCTGAATCTTTTATGCAAATATTGTTACCTGAGTATATCTGAAATTTCCTTTTAGAATAATCTTCAAAGTAAGGACAGATCAAAGTGCAGGGTCCCTAGATCAAAACAAGCAATGCCTTTGTAAAATCTCCTATTTTTGCTTTAGTTCAAAGCAAGTTAATAAATGTTCTCTCTTCATCTCTCTGTTAATGACAGTTACATCATTATAGGGAAGGAAAATTTAACATTGGCTTTCTCATAAGCTTAGCCTGGAGAGGAAGAGGGCCTTATAAAAAATAGAAAAGTGGGAGGCTACTGTATTGTTTCTTACACTGAAGAAAATCGAAATGCTAGTGCTATAGAAAGTAATTAAAGGGACATAATGGAAACACTTGTAAAACCTTTTTGCATACTTCTGTTTTAGTATTTATCACACCGGGCTGTGATGAGATGCTTATATTTTATTTTCTTTACTGTATTATAAACCTCTAAGGGAATAAATAATGTCTTATGTATCCTCGTTTCATTAGCACCTGGAACAAATATCTGCTTCACAATAACTCCTTAATAAGCATTTAAAGAAATGAAATGTCTTTTTTAAAAACACCCTTTTATAATGGAGTGCTTTTGAATAACTATGTCATGAGCAAGATTGAACTTTGTCTTGTGATTACTTTTGTCATATGTAAAACCTAAAAGGACTTGTAAATGGACTAATCAAATTAACATTTACTCTGGGGTATTTTTCCATCCATTTAAACAAGTGCATTAATTTTACCTTAGAGTATAAAAACAAATCAAAATGACACTATCACATTAAAGATATAAAGCTTGCTTTAAGTTTTAGTTTTTAAAAAGATGCACTCAAGTGTCACTAAGTGAGAAAATTCATAAATTGAAATTAGTCATTTACAAGAGTTTAAATGAATTACATAAAACTGTAAATAAAACAGATGACATATTAACATGAATTCTATTTTTACATATTTGTAAAGAATTTAAACAGAATATAGTAAAGCCTTGGATTGCAAGTAACTTGTTCTGCAAGTGTTCTGCAAGATGAGCAAACATTTCTAATAAATTTTAACTTGATAAATGAGTACTGTCTTGCAATATAAGTAGTACATGATGTTAAATCTCACATGATCACAACTGAGCCAATGGTTCTTGAAATTTGCTTTGACATATGAGTGCTTTGGATTACAAGCATGTTTGTGGAATGGATTCTGCTAGCAAACCAAGGCTTTACTGTATCTGGATTAGTGATACTTCATATGTACTAAAATGAGCCCTTAGATTTGCTGTGTGAAAGTCTTCTATATATTCATGACATTTGATAAGAAAGACTATAGCAACAAATAAGCCAAACATTTTATAAACAGATATGATTTGAAAAATATTCTATAGACTTATAATACAAGTTTAAAAATTGATATTTCACAGAACATTGTCTCATGAGATGTCCATTGGAAATAAAAAGCTAAGTGAAACAAAACAGCAAACTAACAATGATTAAATAAGTGTGGGGTGTACCGATAAAACAAAGTTTAAAAGGTTTATCACAGTACTGCACAAATCCTAGAACATGCTAAGGTCAGTTTTAATGTCTATATGGATGCGATAGTGAGCTGCATTTTGCAGAGGTGTTTGGTTATGCAGGAATTTGGCCTTTTTGAAAGGAACACATTGGCCTTTCCAAGAACAAATGTGTTGTGGCACACATTTTGGAAAATTCTGGGCTATCAATTGGCATCCGCAAGATAGCAGTATTCTGTATTTGAAACATTGACATATAATTGGATTGTTTGGTAAGCTTGACTTTAGTATTGAACATAGTTTTCCATCAGCACCTCTCACTTGCTCATGAAAATAATGAACATGGAAAAAAAGGTATTTTAGAAAGCTTAGTTGCAAAAGGAAATGAAAAAATAATTTGATAGGAGAAGAAAACTACATATTGGAGGAAACTGAGATGGGAAGGAGGTTGTTGTGAGTGAGCTGTGGATTCTGTAGGAGGAAGACTTACTGAGCATAAATTCCTGAGAAGGCTGGAGAGAATGGACTCCTGAATACAGATGAGTGAAATGGATTGTATAAGAAGAGAGACACTAGGTATAATGTTGCCTAAAAAAGGGAGGAGAGGTAAGGACAGATATAAATCTGCTTGCCACAGATGGCTTCTGATTTCTCTGTAAAATGAGATCAGTTGTAAATTAGTTTCATTGGTGCAGCTTTGAAGAAAGGAAGGGTGTGTGTGCGTGTGTGTGTTAAAGTAGTGCAGAGAAGAAATGCAATTTAGTTGAAAGAACTTGGGTTTGGCCTCATGAGAATAGATTCTATTTTGATCCTTCACTTTTTTGTTAAATGGCATTACCTACACAAGCGATCTACTCTCTCTGATCTTCTGTGTCTTCAACTTAGAAATAAGAAGATCCACCCAGATAAATTCTTCTTAATTTTTAATAAGCATATGAATCATCTGGAGGATCTTAGTAAAGTGCTGTTCCTGATTCAGTCAACTTGGGACCCGGCCTGCAATTCTGTACTTCTAACTAACTCCTGGGTAATGTGATGCTGCTGGTCCATGAAACATACTTTGAATGGCAAAAGCCTAAATAATCTAATCACTAAAATTCTTCTACATTTGTATGTAACTATTTTATACTGAGAGCAGACATATCAGTGTCTCAAGCTACCATGATTCAGGGTTTGTTGTTGTTGTTTGGAGACTTTACAAATGTATTTTACACCATTTTGTAATAATAAATACACACATATTCATGATAGAATTCAAATCTGTGTGAAATTCAAGTAATTCTTCGACGAATATTATACTAGCCAATATAATGTGAAAACATATATGAACTACCTACTATTATAAAAATATTTATAAACAAATTAATAGTTCTTCTCCTTCTCCCTTCTGTTTCTATCTATATCCTCTCTTTTCTTTTTCCACTTCCTCCTTTTTTTTTACATGCCTAAGACCAGAACTCAGAGGTAAGAGGATTAAACCACAAATGTTCATAACTTATTTACAACATATGTAATCTGTGGATAATCAAGAGGTCATGTAATAGGATCACAGTGGTATAGAAGATTCTGCATTGAAATTGATATCTTGCTTGCTTCCCTATTGGAATTGAATATAAAAATATTACTGGAAGCAGATTGTTTGGTCTGAGTATGTCACTGAAGATCATTTCAAATCAAGTATTTCCAGGTAAATATTAGAAATATCATATCACCATAATTAAATGCTGCTCATATTAAATTCATGTATATCAAAAAACAAAAAAATATTTTATTTGATTTTTTCAGTGAGAAAAAAAGCAATTGTAATGCCCATTTTGAGTAAGTCCATACAAGTGTAGAAGTAGAGATCAGTTATAGGTTTACTACCAGATGTATACTTAATGTCATCAGTCTTGGCATCTTTTATATATCTTTATCTACATATTGACATCTACATTAATATTACAGCTCTGTCTGTATCTCTCATGAGTTCCCATGTTAGCAGCAATAAACAAAATGTACCCGGCCCCTGAATCTACCCACACGGTGTAGGAACTCGGCCTTCTGCAAAAGTACCTAAATTATTGCTGTAGTTTTTCACTATTTCTCAACAGCATGTATAGTCTCTTCATGTTCTTCTGCTCAGGATCTTTACTCACCGGTTGTTCTCTGAATAGCTGGTTGACAGCAATATCTTTCTAATACTCTCTACCCATCAGCTATCTGCAGAGAAGGTCAATGTCTAATCAAGAGAGCAGGTTCTTTGTGCCCCCAAATCTGCAATGACTCAACTAAGGAAGAGAAAAATGCTGTTACCTAAGAAAATAACCAAAGTAAGACTGAATACCAAACTAAGTTGTCAGAGTATATGAAAGCTACATTTTATTGCATACACTCACTAATCAGAATGGTGTCCGAGTTTGCAGTACTGAGAATCAGTTCCAAATTCAGAAATTCAAGAGGGATGAGGTAGAATGCTATGAGTAACAGGTCATAAGATCATAAAAATACTAGCTTAGAAATGTTAACAAAATAAAATCCAAGTATTATACTCTCCAAGATGAAAAGATCCTGAAGAGAGTTGGGTCTTTCGTGAAGCTCTTAGGGAAAATAAAAATGTGTTTGTAAGATTTGTAGTTTGAGGTTACTGGGGATTCTGAGGAGCAGGAGAGAATGTGGGCATATGGGATCGAGCAAAAGACCTTAGATGGTAAACAAGAACTTATTAAGTACCTGCTGTGATGCATTAGTTGGAAAATTAGCTCTATTGGTTATGGCATGATGCTAATGAGCCCAAGGTTGAGTGTTCCCCATTGACTTCAGGGTCAGTTAGGTGTGCTCTTCAGGGGCCTCTGATTACAAGAAAGGCTTGGCAAGCTATTTACAGGTGCTGCTCAGGCTCCGGGCACAGAGCAAACATGGCAGCTCTCTATACCCATAATTTCCACTGGATGCACACTCTCAAACAATATGCATTTCAGGGCTCACTCCAGCAACATCGGGATATATATAGTCATGAATAAAAACAAAACTACTTATCTTGATAGTTGTTTTATTCATAGTTTTCTTTGTTGTTAGTGTTGGAGAATGCTGTGGTGAGGTTTCAAGAAAGCATTTTGGTGTGTATAAGAAGTCACACAAATGTTCATATACTTTAACTTAAGAATCATTCCTGAAAATTTAGCTTGGAAAATAATTTGATAACTAAAAAAAGTTATATGTATAAATTTATTGTAGAATTGTTTATGTCAGGCAAAATTGAATGTGAGCTAAATGAAATGTCAAATCATAGAAAGCCTTTTTTAGTTTTAGAACATTACTTTATAGACCGTTATGCATGAATAAAATAAAATATAATTATGGCAATTGAAGAAGAATATAGGAAAAGCTTATGAGAGAACACTAGAAGAAAAAAGGCAACACAAAATGTTAAGTACATTATGAATACAACTTTTGAATATTTTAATATGAATACGACTATTTGAATATATAGTCACACAGAGAAACAAAAAAAAGAACCTTATTGAGAAAGAAAACAGTTGAGTTCAAGTGGTGGCAGGCAGTGGAATTCTATAGAGTAGGGCTCGAATATGTAGGAGCTCCAGTCACCCAGGCATGATTTTGAATTTTAGCTCCTCCCTTTACTAGCTCTGTGACCGTGAGTCCATTATTTCAACATTCCGTACCTCACTTTGCTCATCTGTAATTCTGGGATAAGGATTATTAATTCTAAATAATTATGACTCTTATTCTAATAAGGATTATTAATTATTATCTTAATGAGGTTATTCTAGCCTTTATGACTGTTCTGCTATAGGATAAAATTTATGGAAGAGCCTTGGTCACACACTGGTACTTAATGTTTAGTTCTTGTTATTTAAGCAATGATAGAAGTAATTATTATTTTTGTCAGAAATGCTTTTATATTTTTCCAGTTTTCACTTTTTAATGTTAATCATGTTAGCAGTGGATATTTATTTATTTTTAAGTTTATTTATTTATTTTGAAAGAGGGAGTGAAAGCATGCAAGCTGGGGAGGGAAAGAAAGAGAGAGAGAGACAGAGAGAGATAATCCATTATCTCTGAGATAATGCTGATAAGTCAGCACAGAGCCTGACTTGGGGCTCGATCTCAGGAACCTCGAGAGCATGACCTGAGCTGTAACCAAGAGTCAGATGTTTAACCCACTGAGCCACCCAGACACCCTTAGCAGTGATTATTTAAATATTTATCCTTTGTCAGATGGGGACCAAAAGCATGCACTTTGGAATCAGGCATACCTGTGTTTGAAACCAGCCATGTAATTTACTAGTTATTCTGTAGTTGGCTGTTTTTATAATGTAAATGGAATCACTTAACAAACTTTACAATTGCCCAAGACAGCTCTCTATAAGATAGATCTCATATATTTCAGTTGAGGAAACAGATTCAGAGAGCCACACAACCAACAAGAGACTGAGTCAGGATTTTAATTTCTATTTGACCTCAGAGACTACGTTCATGACTGATAAAATAAACCATGGCTGGGGCGCCTGGGTGGCTCAGTCGGTTCAGTGTCCGACTTCGGCTCAGGCCGGTGGGTTCGAGCCCCGCGTCGTGCCTTGTGCTGACAGCCAGCTCAGAGCCTGGAGCCCGTTTCAGATTCTGTATCTCCCTCTCTTTCTGACCCTCCCCTGCTCACGCTGTCTCTCTCTCTCTTTCTCAAAAATAAATTTTAAAAAAGAATTAAAATAAAACAACCATGGTTATCCCTGACTATTTAGAAATAGTCATTGCTATAACCACATCAGTTTGAGAGAAAAAAAGAATAGGAAATGGAGGGCTGGAATCACAGCCTCCTTGAATCCTGGCCCATGGGTGGGGAGGTTGCTGTAGGGACTGTGGGGAGCAGCGGAAATAGCCGGAGTTTCTATAACTGCCATCTGCTCATCCTCACTAAGGCCCATGCGTCCCAGGCTGCGGTGTCACATGCTTTCCCAGCACCACCCCCCACCCTCCCACCTTGTTCCACACAGTTGCTGCAGTACCTGTTACCTCCCCATGCTCTCTATTATTTTCCTTCCTCACTTGTCTCCCTGTGTGGCCATATTTAGGGTCAGGAACTCTGAGGTTTCTGAGATACCTTGATATCTTGATATTGAATGACAACTGAATGACTCAATTGTCCCGTCGTTAGTCCGGAAGTGGTGGATTGCTCATGCAGCTTGTCACTTTCCTGCAGGGCGACTCCTCACCCTGCACTCCCCGTCTAAGTCTCCAGAGGGTCTGGGAGTTAGGGGAAAAGGGCTGCTTGAAGACATTCCACAAGTAATCCTGCAATGGCCAAGAGGAGAGACAATTTCACACCTGCCTCTTCAAGTTGACTTTGGGTAAGAAAACGATAAATTAAATAACAGCCCTTTGTAACATAGCATAAAAAGACACATGACATTTAAATACAAATGTTATTAATATCTTAGCTTGTTTCAATAAATGTTAAGCAGAAGTATATTTATTCAGATATTTTCTCATCTTATATATTTTGAATCCACAGTCAAATGTTTTCCTTTTATATTCAGACTCCCATACCTTTTCCCATTTGGAATCACGTCAATCAGTTTTACAGCTGAAGGCAGTGACGTGCTGACAGAAGGTGAATGCTATGTGATCTGCTTTCTGATTACATTTGCTGTTTACTGCTTTTGAAGTTTGGAGAAATTATTTTCTTTTCAAACTGGGAGTGAAAACTTCATAAAGATTAGTCTCAGTTAATAATATTGTGGGAACCCCGGATGCCAGAGGTAAGTAGCATTCAGTTTGTGACATCTTAGCTTGACAAGGGACCAGTTTTCTTATTTGGGGATGTGATTCTGTCCTTGATGTTTATAAACTGGTTCTTGGAACTTCCTTTCATCTCATGACACCATGAATGAAAATGTAATAATTTGCCTTTTTTCCTCTCATCCATGAGAGGTGTTGCTTTTTTTTTCCTTTTCTTTTCTTCCAATAATTTTACCTTCTGTTTCCTAATTATTTGGTTCCCACCTGTGTTTCTAGATTTTATTCCGTCCAGTGTAGAGTCCATACTATAAAAATGCCCAAACTTTCATTTCTGTATCTTCATTCTCCCTTGAGGGACAGTGTTTAATCTCCAAATACCTAATATATATATTACTTGAGTACCTATTGTCACCTGACACCAATGTCAGAACAGAATTCATTAATGTCTCTCCACATCAGCTTTCTTGATATTTTTATATCATCACAGTTTTAAACATAGATGCAAAATCTCTGTATCTTTTAGGTTTAAAATTTCTTGTTTTTCTTCATCCAAATCTATCAATAGTGATTCCTTTTTTATGCTCATAATGCTCTTAAAATTTCTTTTTCCTAGAATAGTTGAAGAATTATATTTAAAAACTGGGAATATTAACATCCCAAACTTATGCTTACATGATGTGATAGCCAGCCTCCAAGATGCCTCCCAATGCTTTCCATATCTTATATTCATGTCCTTATGTGATTTGTTCCCACGTTTCATTAGGCTAATTTGAGTGGTAAATAGAACTCAGAAGAATTGATGAGTATGTCATTTCTGAGATTTTGTCATAAAAGTCACTACAGTTTCCATCCTGGCCATGCCTTCTTTCATGCCTATTCCCTCTTGGTGCATTTCCACCGTGAGATAAGGAGCCCTACAGAGAAGTCCATGTGGCAACTGGACTGAGATCACTGTCCAAAAGCCAGTGAGAAACTGAGATCTACTGCCAGCAGTCAAGTGAGTGAATTTGGAAGTAGATCTCTCATCCTCACCTAAGTCTTTTGGTAACTATAGCCCTAGCAGATAGCTTGTTCACATCCTTATATGAGACTCACCATCAGAGACATGTAGCTAAGCTTCTTCCAAATTCCTGACCTGTAGAAACTGTGTGAGATAATTAATGCTGGTTTAAGCCAAGTTTCAGCGTTAAATTGTTATGTATCAATAGGTAACTAATAAATGACTTTCTTATATAAAAAGAATATTTATAAAATTCATTGTCTTGAAACAATCTAAGAAGGGAGAGGGGTCCAGCCTCTGCTGAATTCACACAGTCTTGAAGAGAAGAGTCTGCCCCCTGAGTGGAGAGAGGGCTCAGTGGCCCTGGCGTGGACAATCTCTACCATGAGACACTGTCAGAAAACATAAAGGATTCGAGTCAGAAGAGATGTTAAGAGTTATCTAACTTTACCCAAAACAACCACCTCCTCTGTAGGCTTTTGAAAAGTGACTGAAAGGATCTGAAAGGGAGAGATTTACCTAGGATTTTTTAAAGTTATGTGGTAGCTGTGGTGAGGATTCATGTAGCAGCTCAAGCTCTAATGTGAAAGAGGAAGAAGTTACTTCTTTACCTTTTAATCACAATTATAAAACATCACCTGACAAGCTTATACATATCCAGATATCATATCTGGCAAAGCTACTAGCACACTGTGTACAGTAGCTGGTGTACAGAATGCTTTTCTTCTAAAGCAAAGTTAGCAGCATATGCTCAATATCATGTCACCTTGCAGAATCCAGTGAAAATTAAAGCAACGTCAGTCTCCATGGTATTTCTGATTATAAAACATCTTTAGCAGTAGCCTTACGAAGTTGTTACTGGTGTTACACACCCATAGGACCTGCCAACAGAATAGCTCAGAAAGTGTGAGAAAAGTCGTGTAGATGTTTCCCTACATACCAAAGTGTTTTCAACTTTTGTAATTAGGAAATTTGCTAATTTTAATGATCTATTAAGGTATTAATTATTGGAAATGAACTGAACTCTGGATGTCTGATACAATATATGTGGTTATGACTTTCATCATGTTGGTTCATGTGTTGAGAGTAGGGTAACATCCTGTCTACTCTAGAACAATTTAATAAAAGTATACAAATAAGAAAGCTTTTCTCGTGGAATGATTTACTGATGTAAAATGCTTCTGCCTGACGTTTCAGAAAGTGTGCAAGACTTGCAGTCTTTGAATGAGAGTCCAAATGGTTGAAAAGGCACTTCAAGTCAAACATGAGTAGTAAAGGTGAAAGTGTAATTAAAGAAAGATGTACACCCATGCAAAATAAAGTGAAGATAAAACTGAAACCACATACATGGCCAATTAATTAATCATTTTAGCTGATGTTGAGGTATAGACCATTGATTCAACAGATAATAATATTTTGAAGAAAAAGGATGGACATTTTGATAATTTATTTTTTAAGACAGAATAAGTAGAAAAGAGTAAAAAATGGTTTAAAGAATAAATAATATAGAAAAATATGGACTCAGTAAGTCTTTTTACAGTATGTTTTACAAACCATTAGAAATGTGCAGGCTGATGGATTCTTGTGATTGGGATCAATAGTCTGATTGGTTTTGTCATATGCATCTTACCTATTTTCTCTCTTGGCTCCTGTGATATTAACATAATTGAATTTATTCTACTTAGAAGTTATACAAAAGTTCTTTCTGAATGTTTTAAACACTTTAATGAAACTGGGTCCATCACAGAACCATAAAAACTATTTTAAAACAGAAGTTCCAAATCATAGCTATCACATGGGAATAACATTAAAAGGGATAGGTTTTTATGAGGCCACGATTAGTGTGTAGTCACAGTAACTTGAATTATTCATTTTCTCTTGAGGGTACATGTAGATGGATGGAAAGACAATTATGATCAGTGGGTAGACGGTGAGATTCTGACCTCTAGTTTGTAAGATAGTATCAATTGAGGAGACGTCAACTACTCCTTGAGAAAGGCACAAAGGGATTCGTCAAAACAGAAAAGTCTCAATCACAGTAATTCAAAGTATATGAAAAAGTTATATTGCAACTGACAAGAGGATTATGATTTTGATTCAAGGCATATCTGATCAGTACATTTCACAAGACCCATCAGCTGGCTCAGAATCCTTGGGAGGGGAATTTAACATATAATAAATCCACTCAAATGTACCACTACATATTTCTACTGGGAAACTGTGTTAAGCATAGAAGACATATAAATTCCAGATTTGTCAACAAATCTAGCTAAAACTGTTTTAGTCAACATGGCAGAAGGATCATTGTAGAAAGATAGACAATTTTTCTATACTTGAGGTTTTTGGAAGAATTTTATAGTATTTTGTGGGTGAGGATTTTTTATATTTTATTTTATTTTTTATTTTATTTTTTCTTTCATAGTTTATTGTCAAGTTGGTTTCCATATAACATCCAGTGCTCATCCCAACAAGTGCTTTCCTTCATGCCCATCACACTCCCCTTCTTCTCTCTCTCACCCCCATCAGCCCTCAGTTTGTTCTCAGTATTCAAGAGGCTCTCATGATTTGCCTCCCTCCCTCTCCCCAACTATTCCCCCCCTCCTTCCCCATGATCCTCTGTTAAGTTTCTCCTGATCCACTTATAAGTGAAAACATATGGTATCTATCTTTCTCTGCCTGACTTATTTCATTCAGCATAATACCCTTGAGTTCCATTCACGTTATTACAAATGGCCAGATTTCATTCTTTCTCATTGCCATGTAGTATTCCATTGTACACATTCCATAAACCACATCCTCTTGATCGATTCTTCAGTTGATGGACACTTAGGCTCTTTCCATGTTTTAGCTATTGTGGAGAGTGCTGCTATGAACATTGGGGTACATGTACTCCTATACATCAGCACTCCTGTATCCCTTGGGTAAATTCCTAGCAGTGCTATTGCTGGATCATAGGGGACTTCTACTGTTAATTTTTTGAGGAACCAATTCATTGTTAACAAGAACTGAAATTTTAACTCTTTGGTAAAATTAAAGTAATCAATAGCCAGAAAAAAGGAAATGATGGGAGAAGAGTAGAGTTGTAAATATTTAGGAAATGCATATACAAATGAGGCTTTTTGGTATTGGTTTAATATTTGGAGGTTTTATTTATTTTTTTCTTTTATAGTTTATTGTCAGGTTGGTTTCCATATAACACCCAGTGCTCATCCCAAAGAGTGCCCTCCTTCATGCCCATCACCCCCCTTCCCCTCTCTCCCACCCCCATCAACCCTCAGTTTGTTTTCAGTATTTAAGAGTCTCTTATGATTTGCCTCCCTCCCTCTCCTTGCTTTTTCCCCTTAACCTCCCCCATGGTCCTTTGTTAAGTTTCTCCTGTTCCACATATGAGTGAAAACATATGGTATCTGTCCTTCTCTGCCTAACCTATTTCACTTAGCATAACACCCTTGAGTTCCATCCATGTTGCTACAATGGCCAGATTTCATTCTTTCTCATTGCCATGTAGTATTCCATCGTACAGATAAACCACATCTTCTTGATCCACTCATCAGTTGATGGACATTTAGGCTCTTTAATATTTGGAGGTTTTAGAATTAATTTATGCTAGTCATATCTTCAGTGCTCCTACCTGCAGAAATATGTAACAATATCATCATGCTTAGTTTATTGCCTGCTTGTGGAAACCATATTTAATTCTGAGTTTGTTTACATTTACTGGGGAACATTTTAAAATTTTACTGAACCATTTTTATTCTCAATTTTTTAAAATTTGGAATTCTATATAAAACTAGAAAACACCATATATACTATTGTATGTTTTATGTATTTATATGTTGTATTTTTTAAAAAACCAAAATAATTAAAACTGCAATATTAAACTGGAATGGTTGACAATATTTTATTCATGGGAACTCATTCTCCATGTTGAAGCCCTGGGGAAATACAATATTGTCCTGAGTTGATTTTATTTTATTTTTTTATTTTTCTTAGTTATAACTATACCCCCACCCCCCAAAATGGGATTGTATTGCTTTCTGGTATTTCCTTCAGTCTCTACAGTAATACTAGGTATAACCACATCCCCAAATTATTGTGAATTGCCCAGGAGAATCAAACTGCAAGTTGCTTGAAAGTAAATCAATTTCATATTTCAAAACCATTCCAGCTCTACTTTCAGTATCCCAAATTTGTTAAAAATTAATCTGCAGGTGAAATTATTGATTTTTTTCAATAATTTGGCACATATGGTTGGGATTATTTTACACTGCATTCAGTAATAATTTTACAATAACTACAAACTTGAGTGATTTTAAATGCTATTTTCAAAAAAAGTAAAAAATAAACAAGATACAAGGGTAAATGATGAAATATTTTCTGTATTTAAAAAAAAAAAACTTCCTAATGAGTTGTGATGGAATAAGACAGCTTTACCTTTTTCCAGTGAGGTCCATAACTGAATTATCAGAAATTAACTGCATATGTTCTAGAAATGTTGCTGGATCTTAGCCTGGCCTCTTCAAATGGTAACATTGATCATTTCCTCTGGAATTCAGGCAGATCTAATTAGAAATTAATCAAAATTATTAACCTCTGCATTTTTGAGCCAATGGATCACTTTAAAAGATGTCAGTGGAAAGTCCCAAGAGACCATCTAAGGTAAAATTTTCATTAGAAGTTAAAAGTACACAGAAAATTAAAAACTAGCAATTTATTAATCTAAAATATTGTCTTATTTTGGAATATAATAGCATCGATAATATTCACAGGTTTACTTCATTTTATGAAAGAAGCAAATACATACTATAACATATACTTGCTACTAGAAGCAAAATTTGTTATAATATAAGAGTATTTGGACCCATATGTCTCTTTGGAGATGGAAATACAGATCAAATCAGCCCAAATTATTGTTCTTTTGTCAGGTGTATGTAATTTCAGCTGATAAATTAAAGGATATATATCCTAAACCAGTGGTTCTCAAAGTTTGGTCTGTGTATGGGGTGCATAAGCGGTCCATGAAACTTGTTATAGATGCAAATTTATGGGCCCACCCCAGATCTCCTGAATTAGAAACTCACAGGATCTGACACAGCAATCTGAGTTTTAGCCAGCTCTCCAAATGATTCTGATCCATGCTCAGGAAAGAGAAACATTGTCTTGAACCAACTCTGGGAAAAGTGTCCCACTAATGCAGGTGACGTTCTCACACTTTTCAAATCTTGAATGCTGAAGAATCTTTCCACAAGACTCAAATTCCTTAAAATCTCCAATGCAAAGATTGTAACAGTTTTTGTTTTTAGGTTCAGTGAATTAAATTCAAACATTGAATTTCAAAACTCAGGCACAAAAGCCAGTGGTAGGGGAATTCTTTAGGGAATTGGAAAAACCAGGGGGGCATATGATATGATCTCAATAAATTCTGAAGATTAGTTTTTTGAATTTTTCATATTTGGACATGTTTTATTAGTTTTCAATTCTAAAGTGAAGTGAGGATTGACTATGTTAGAATTTTCCACCTAACTATGAAATATAACACCACTAGTAACAACACTGCAAAGACTTTCCTTATGTGAATCCTGTAAACAACAGTTAGAAGGTAAGGGATTCCTACTGTCTAAACACAGTTTGAAGTTCTGTTCATTTTGGGGGCTCTTTAATCCTGACTGATAATGAATAGAAGATAACAATGCATAGGACTTTTATATCTTAGCCAATTGTGTAATTGTGTAATTTAATGGTCCAACATCCTTTATGGTTCAAAATGGATTACTCACCTTGTATCTGTCATTTTTTTCCCCCTTGTTGCTATGTTTTGTGTGTGTATGTTTGCTTTGGGATGGGCAGGGAAGGAGGAAGTTTAAACTTATCCCATTTTTTGCATAGATGAGGAAAAGTAAAGCTGTAAGTAATTTATTATCTTATGAATATCCATATTTGCATTATGAAATTATGTTTTATAATATTTTATTAATATGGAAGGTTATTTTTAAAACTTTTAAAATATAGATTTTTCAACTGAGTTTTCTCCCTGTAATTTGTATTTGACAGATGTCAGAGTCCATTTCATTATTTGTATATTTTTGAATACATAGATCATTATCTCTACCTAATCTTATTTACCCAATCCTGGATGCATTCATCCTGTGGCTTTCTATTTCTTTATGCCTTATTAACCCATCAGTGCAAGCTCAGGGAATTCCTAAGCTTATTCCCTACAGTAAATAAAAGTATTTAACTTGTGACCTCACCTAAACTCATATACTACTCAACAAATGATTAATTAGTTTACTTCAAGATAGGAGTCTGGTAGTAAGCAACTCCAGCTCATGAGGGCAATGAACCATAACCACGAATGTCCTATCACCTGAGGAGCTTAAATATGCACATGTACTTGCGGTCTTCTCTTAGAACCACCTCAAAAGAGTTTTCAAGATCCAAAGACCAGGACATTTTGCCTTAATTCATGGTAAGAAATTTTCATTTTAAAATAAATAAATGGTCAATATATGATCCACAGAAATTGGAGAAAAATTAAAGAATCTAGTATGTGCTGACATTTTCAATGTTTTACTTTTCTGGGCTTGACCACGAGGACTTTCACAACTAGCATTTTGGTTTCCTCAGTTCATGCTCCAGCTACTCAATCCATTCTGCTCTCTGATTTGCAAGTATCCCCAGAATATCAGGTAGTTGTCCTTTTCCGACTTCCAGACATTGGTGATTTCACTCTCTCTCATGTTGTTTCTCTTTCCCAAATTGTCTATAATTTCAGTGGCTCTTTGTGATTAGAAGCAGAAATGTGTGTTTTGTCCACCATATTTAATCAGAATTAGAATTAGTGTGACTCATCCACATTTTCTTCTTTTGGGAAGAAAAAGGTTTTCTTCTTGATTATAATTTTGCTTTTGTTCTAATTGATGAGGTCATGTAACAAAGCAAGGATTCTTTCCAGTTTAGACTTATTTTGTTCATCTTCTATACATAGTTTACTTTTTATTGGTTTTAATCATTTGTTTTTTGTGTTCAAAGAAGGGTTTTTTGGGGGCGCCTGAGTGGCCCAGTCAGTTAAGTGTCCGACTTCAGTTCAAGTCATGATATCACAGTTCATGAGTTCAGATCCCATGTCAGGCTCTGTGCTGACAGCTCAGAGCTTGAAGCCTGCTTTTGATTTTGTGTCTCCCTCTATCTGCCCCTCTCTCTCAAAAATAAATAAACATTAGAAAAGAAGGGTGTTTTTGGTTGTTCTCAAGTTTCCCTCTACCCTTTCTTCAGATTGTCCACAGTGTAAGTCTCGCATCTTGCTGTCTATGATGTAAACATTACTTCTACTATTTTTGGTCTCCTGTATTCTGCCTCATCTCTCACCCACTACTCTGTTCTCCCCAGCCTGTTTTTAAGATGTTTTATCCACAAGTATTAGAAGTTGCATGGTCTTTTAACATCTAAATGAGTGGTTCAAGTCTAATATTTCCAGGTTCCATCCAGAGTCATGCTCATCTTTAGGGTAATATGTCCCACCTTTTTCCTTGTCTTCAGGCAAATGTTTTTGATTCTCTCTATTCATTGTTAGTAAAAAGAAGTCACTTTACCAGCCATTTACCAGCAGATAAGATGACTAACCTTGATGATGCTCATAATAATCTTTTACACATATTTACTTCTGTTCCCAAATACTTAGTCCAGTATACATAGTCAAATAGGCAAACAACTAGTGTAGCTTTTTTGTTTGTTTGTTTGTTTGTTTGACATGCAGTGAAGAACAAGAAAAGAACACAAAGAATAATAATAACAAACAAAACCCATAGCCTAGTTTTCTGGCAGTTTGAAGTTTTGGTTAATATGAAAAACTCTATCAGAATCCCTTTTATCTTTTCCTCTATCTATAGAATTTCCATTGATGAGATCATATCTCCTAAGATACAATGTAAGCCCTCTTTGTATGTGTGTGTGTGTGTGTGTGTATGTGTGTGTGGTCTCATGAAAATCACTGCATTCAAACTGATAAGAGGGTATGAATGGATATTTTGAGTAGTACATTAGCCACAGAGTTGGGAAGACTAATGCACAGGCTTTTGATTGGTAGAGTCTCTGGTTCTTTGAAACAGAGGGTAGATGAGAGCATGGCACTTCAATTTTAGTGGGTTTGGAAGAATAGAGTTAAAAAAGGAGACATTTTTCATAACTTTTGTAGGAGTATCATATTTCTAGTAGCAAAATATGTTAATTCTGAACTGTCATTCAGTTTAAATCTATTGTTCTCTTGATTAAGAAACTTTTTCTTTTATTTTGGAGATAGATTAATTGTTGCTTTAATTGCCATTTTGTGAAGTTTTGTCTTTAATTAGGAGGGTTTTGGAACCAATTGTATGAGGGAAATAGACATTTTTATAGGGCTGTATATTAGTATATGTAATCAAAGCACATAGAACCATTCTATGAGTTAATCATTGCTCAAAAATCCAATATTTATATTTATGGAGTAATTTGTTGCTGTGGGTAAGCATGGTGTTTGAGATTGTGCTGTCCAAAATGTTAGAGTGGCCAAATGTCTTAAATATGATTGATGTTATAATTATTTTAATGAAAAATGGAAACTGAATATTGAGCTGTTTGTTAAGAAAGTTGCATTTTAATAGGACAAAATAGAAATAACTTTTTTATTTAAAAAAATTTTTTTAATGTTTGCTTATTTTTGAGAGAGAGAGAGAGAGAGCAGGAGAGGGAGAGAGAGAAAGGGAGACTCAGAATCTGAAGCAGGGTCCAGGCTCTGAGCTGGCAGCACAGAGCCCAACGCAGGGCTTGAACCCATGAACCACAAGATCATGACCGAGCCAAAGACAGAAGATTAACCAACTGAGCCACCCAGGTGCTCCAGAAATAACTTTATTTTTAAGTAAAGTAATTCCAAATTGGATATATACTTCAATGTCTGAATCTTTCCTTGGACTCGTCCTTTCTTTTAGAGTAGAACATTATACTTAGAAAATTGAGGGCGGGTAGCAAATCCTTGGGCCATGGATGACTTTCTGTCTTTTTAAGAGTTCTTCAGACAAACCACATGTTCCTGCTAGAGTATTTGGGTTTAATGTTTCTTATGTCTAGTATACTATTTCTCTAGGTATCAATTCCCTCATTATCCTACTTTCTGCAAATTTATGTCAAAATATGAATTTCTCTGAGAAGCTTTCCGGGATCATCATGCATAAAACTATATTTTCCCAGTACCTATTCACTTTGTGTTTTTCTTTGTAGTACTAATACTTTCCTAAGTTATATTTTATGTTACCATTATTAAATCTTTCCACTATTATATGCTTTTCATAGGATGATATTCCTAGTTCTAGAATAATTACATCATGTCATGTATGATAGTAGGCACATAGTAGATACCCAGCCAATATTTATAGCATGAATTAATTAATTAGTGAATCAATAGCATAACTGAATGACTCTCATTTATGGTTCTTATGTGGCCTGACTAATTACTTTAATGTCCTCCCAGAGCACAGAAAACACAGCCAGGATACAATGCCACATAGTGAGTAAAGTAGAAAACATTGGTGGACAGAGCTATATACTTATAGTCGAACTTACAAATAGGCTGTATTGCAAAATATTAATTTCACTTCCAGCATGTTTTTTGATTCTGAAACAGTGCAACAATAGAGATTTATTTCCTAACTAACTCTTAAAACTTAACCTATATTGTAGCTGAATTGTAATATTAATTTCACATTTTTTCTTACTGTTGTTATGGAGAATGTTTCATCTAGGATCTCAGATCCTCTATAAACATATGTCCACTTCTGTGGACTGTGGCCAGGATAGTTCTAATATGTATTAGACCATCCAGAACTGTGAAGATCAAGGCTTTCCAAATGCTCATGTTAATATGCATGGGTAAAAATTACTGAAACTGAATTATGTCACTTGAAGAAATAGTTTGGGATAATTGCAATTTTAGACCAGCATATACCAAACACTTAAAGTTCTATGAAAGAAAGCCATGGAATTTTCAGTCTCTCCTTTGTGTTAATAGCCCAAGAGATCTTGCTTCACTCCAGATAGTCTTGTTCATTGGTTCTGGGTCTCCACTGACCAGAACTCCTATCTCAGCTTCCTACTTTCCTTCTTGCAAATGTTTTGTACTTCTTGACTGATGTTGTGTCCTCAGCTTGAAGCTTATACTTTAAGGAATTTAGAGTCAAATTGATCTCTTAGTTTTTCTGCGTTTGGTTGCCTGTGATACTTCCATACTCTGATTCCTCAGAACCTATGCTGTGACAATCGCTAACATTGTGAGTATTATGTTTTATCCCATGTGGCTTAAATTGGAGCACCTAGAAGTATAGTCAAATGCATTGAAACTATCCAAAGCAGTCTACATGTTTGGTTGGATATTTTTATAACATGATCTTTATAAATAACAACCATGCCAATATTCATTTATTTCAACTTTTCTTTGATTTGGGGTGGTTATTTTATGTGTAATTTGTCTTTCAGCTCCAAAAGATAATATCCCCACTTGATGTTATTTTGCTGGTTGAAGGGAGAAGATTTGTCCTTCTCTTAAGTCAAGTACTAAGGGAATTCCTTAATCCCTTTCTCTAAGCAGCTCACTCCATCTGTGCTGAGAGAAGAATTCATACTGCTGTGGATATAGCAAGAAACGATTTTGATTATGTTGATATAAGAAAATTCTATCCATGTACAGTTTCCATAGCTTGGGAAATTATTGAATTTCTTTTTTTTAAAAAATATTTTTATTTATTTCTAGGAGAGAGAGAGACAGCATGAGCAGGGGAGGGTCAGAGAGAGAGGGAGTCACAGACTGAAACAGGCTCCAGGCTCCGAGCTGGCAGTCAGCACAGAGCCCGACGCGGGGCCCGAACCCACAGACCGCGAGATCATGACCTAAGCGAAAGTCGGACGCTTAACCAACTAAGCCACCCAGGCGCCCCATGGGAAATTATTGAATTTCTAAAGTGATATCATATTCTTTTTATTTCTCATTAGTTAGTCACTGTTTCACTTACCTGCTGTAACCATAATACTCCATTAGAAACAACTACAAAATCTCAGCAGCATACAAGTATGCATTGCTCACATCTCTGAATTGATCGGGTTAGAAGACTGCTTATCTTGGTCGGGCTCTTTCATAAGTGGCATCAACTGGCTATTGGCCAATCTAGGATGACCTTGCCTGGATTTGCTCATACACTTCTAGGTCAGCAGGCTCACTGATGAGTTCTGATCAATATGTTTCATCTTCCTCTGAAGAACCGTAAGTTAGGGCATGTTCATGTTTATACTTAGTACTCAGAATATTACAGCAATCTAGCTGGTCTCAAGGTTTAACTTGCTTCATGTTAATGCAGTCCTTGCTTGTTGCTTTAAGGTCCTTGATCTGAAACAGGCCTAATTTACTTTCTTTGAGATTTGTAGACCATCTCAAATCTTGGGGAATAAAGGACCAGAACGTTGGTAGGACACAGAGGGCAGCAAGTCTGTTTCCATCCCCCTTAGCTCTCTGATTAACTCAATAATATTTTAGCAAAATGTTTTTCTTTTTTGAGATCACACAAATGACTTTACTGACTTCCCTTTGCACATCTGTACACCTTGTCCTCTTTTTTAAAAAAAAATTTTAATGTTTTATTTATTTCTGAGAGAGAGAGACAGCATGAGCAGGGGAGGGTAAGAGAGAGGAAGACACAGAATTCGAAGCAGGCCCCAGGCTCTGAGCTAGCTGTCAGCACAGAGCCCAACGCGGGGCTCAAACCAACGAATCATGAGATCATGACTCGAGCCAAAGTCGGACCCTCAACCAACTGAGCCACCCAGGCGCCCTGACCTTGCCCTCTCTTGTAGAAAGAACTGAGTCTTCTTGTACAACCCCTGGGTAGCAAGGAATCATCCTTGCATTTGAAGATTTTTAATGTTATTGTATGTATAAATAAGAAATTATATATACATACCTAATTTCCAAACTTTCGTTGTTTAAATTTACAAACAATAAAGAAAAATATTTTAGTAATTATTTGTTCTATGTATAATTCCAAAATGCTTTCCTAAAACTCATTTTGACAAAGTTTTCAAGTAAATGCAATATAAAACCTTAAAATAAAACTAAGCGAAATAAGGTAAATTAACGTCATAGAAAAACATAAAGCACTTTAAAAAGGATATTATTATATTAAGCAAATGGGTGAAGTTTATGATTTGTAAAGTAACAAATATGTTGTTAAAATATTTATCTATTATCTAGGCTCCCCACTGCCTGCCCAACTTCTATTTATGGCAAATCGCTAACAACATAATATTTTTATACAAAATATAATATAAGACATCTATGAAGTGCATAATAAATAAAAAGTACAGATACCGGGAGAAGGATAGGAATATATTGATGTTTAGGACAAGGTTTCTGCCTTCAAAATTAAAGAAAATTTTAATACTTAGATTTTATTTAAAAAGTTGTTTTCTGAATTTATTTTTGTTATTTTCCTGGATTCTTTACACAATGAGCCATTTTTTTAGAGAATATGTTATGTATAGATTTTCTGACATTATGGTATAAAGTAAATATCTGCATTCTTCAATTGTGGTGCTGATGTTCTATCTTAAATTTCTCAAAAAAAAATGTTGATGTGATGTTCTCATAAGGACCTTATCATCTACACAGATAAAAGTACTAAAGCAAGTTTTACTTACAGTTTTGAGACTAAAGTATGAGTCTTCTCATTAGTGAGAAGTTCATAAACTAAATATGCCAAATTAAATTGGGTTTTGTGTACATAAAAACCATTACTTTTAAAAGTGTTATAAGTATAAATTAGGCTGATAATTTGACTTAGATATTCTGAGTATCTTTTTTCTCAGATGTTTTTGGCAAAAATAAAAACCCAAATGTGCCCATATGAACACAGTGCCATTGTCATTTTGCAGGCCCCATTTGGTCAAATACTGACAACTTCGTGTGGCTCAAGCATATGAAAACACTACTGACAGAGGATATATTGACATACACAAAGACATGTTTGTCATTTCCTCATGAAACGGTATTTTCTTTTCTATATTAAGAAAATATTAAGTAAAACCCTGAATTGGTTGGCATGAAATTACATCATGGTATAATCCCTCAAAATAACTGATTCCTGGATACAGAATCAGCATTTCTATTCTATAAAATCTTTGTGATTTTATTACTAACAATAATGTAGATTTTTTTTGAAGACAACTTATATACTGCAGTCAAAACCTGTGCCATTCTAAATGGATTTACTGGATTACTATCTAATCTAGATTATCTCTGAAAATTAATCTAAACCTGAAAGGAGGAGGGAGAATCAAATGGAGGGCAAAATATTGTATTTAGTATTAAGATTTATCTTGAAAAGAGTATTTTAGGAAGAATCATTAAAAATTACTGAAAATATCATTGAAGTTTATCAAGCATTGGAATAGATCATCACCACATAAACTGGTTTGAGGCAACTTTTCCAGTTATTAGTAAAAATATCTTAAGTACTTTCTGCATGAGGTTTTTAATCTATATAATATTAGTTATAATATAATTCCTCAGCTTCATAATATATGTAATGAAGATTAAATATGCAATATTTAATTGAATGTATAATATGTGTAGTATTCACAAATACTTGCCAAATGGAAATCATCCAATAAATTTTAATAACTACTATTTTTATTAATTTAAAATTGCAACAGTGCAATCTCTTAAAAAATCTGACCAAAATAATTTATGTCACTTTATTTCAAAGTGGTAGACACTAAAATAGACCAAAGTGACTCTATTTTTAAAACATGAGCATAATGTAGTGCACTTTACATTTCTAATAATTCTACCATCTTGAAGTCCTTTCTCCCAGATTTTATATGTAGGATTGTGTTTTCAAATCACCCTGAAAGAAAGCTCATTCAATTGTACATTTTCAAATTTATGTATAATCAGAAACATTAACATAGCCTGAAATATCTCTTCTCTTCAATTAACTAAATTACTTTTATTGTACCCCAACATGTGAATAGACCTTTGCCATTCACATTGAAAATAAGCATGCTCATACAGTAAGTTGTCCATCAATAACTATAATCTGTATGTTTAGTATAAACCAACTTATTGTATTAGGGGAGATGCCTATAGCTGAATACATAACTCAAACTGACTAAAAGAATGTTTATTATCTAATATAACTATAATGTGCCATCGATCCAGGACAGTTTGACATTTTGGTCCAATGATGGACTTGAAGACATGAGGTTCTTCTCACCTCTCTTCTCTATCATGTTCTGTTTGATTTTATGCTCATGTTTGCAAGAAGACTGTAGTAGATTCAGATGAAATATTAAGATATGAAAATACCCAGTGAAATAGGGATTATCTCTTCCCATGTTCTCTCTGGAAACTTGAAATTCCTTATAGGACTTTTGTTCACAATTCATTTGCCAGGATAGGATTGTATGCAAATCACTGCCCACAGGAATAGGGTTGCCATATTAGCTGTGATAAATTATTTACTGTGGGAAGGATGTTGGAGAGTCAATCACAAAAATCACCTTAATTGTGCACTGTTTCATTATTCTCATGTAAAGGGTCATCATATGACTAAATCTTAACATAAAAATACAAGCTTCTGAAGTTCCTATACTTAGATTGAGAGGCAAGAGGAAATCTTGCACTCTAGATTAGCACCTAAGTAGCTTCCAACTGAAAAGCAAAAGAAACAAAACAAAATAAAAATTTTGTTTTATCTCACCCCAATTAGTTGTTAATTATGCAAGCCTCTGTTTCCTCAGCTAAGGTAATCTCTTCATGTCAGAAAATACATTGAGTTATATATTTCTCACAAAGATTTGAAAAGACAAGATGTTGATCAGCAGATCAAAATAAGTTCATTTCATTTAATTTCAGAATTTGCATGTAAGAGTAGTTGAAAACCTCAGTTTACTTCCTCAAAAATGTTAACATTTCACTATCATGTATAAAGAGTTGAAAAAGAACTATCAGACATTTGAAGAGAGCCTCTAACATGTAAAAGTTTTAACAAGGAAAGGGGAAAGTAGAGAATATTTCATAAACAGAAATCTCAGAGAGAAAATTTTTAAGTATTGCTGTATGAAACAAAATAGGATTCTATAATAAAGGAGATATTTAAAAACAATTAACTCTGGGCATGTATTGCTAGATGCAAAGATATAGTTAATGAATATTTCCAGAAAGTTTAAAAAACAAAAGGTAAGGAAAGCTATAAGAAAAAATTTATCAAGTTTAGAGAATTGATTCATAAGTACCACTATCTAATAACAGGATATCCAGAAAAATATAACAGAAAAAAATTAAAAATTATATTTAACAGTCATGAAAATTTCCCACAACTGAATAATAGTTTCCAGAAGGGTTCAAAGGTTATCCACAGCAAAGATTAGAGAAAATATCTATCCCCAAAACAGTCATCTTAAAGTTTCAAAAAAAATGGGTATAAATATCCTAAATTCTTAAAGTGGTTTAAAAAAGAGGACAGGTCACCTATAAGGAATCATGATACAGAATGCTCTTAGACTTTTCACTGGAAGCTAGAAGAATGTGAAATAATATCTTCAAAATTCTGAGACAAGATAGTGTATATATCCCGCTAGACTACTAATCATGTGTGAAGTTTGCAGAAAAAAACTTTTAGATATTTAAGGTCTTGATGAACATACATATCCTATGGAGTTTGTACACTGCATAGCTGAGTGAGAAAGAGAATGAGCAGGGTCATTGGAAAGAGGCCTTTCCCACAGAAGAGAAGTGAAAGGAATTTGCAAGATGATGGGCAAAGGAAGTTCCAGGATGACCAGTAGGCAATGAGTCTAGAGAGCAAATGGTTCAGGTTCATGCTGTAGGGCAGAGAACTTCAGGAGGAATGCTTCCAGGAAAAAATTAAACTGAATATGAATTTTAGGCCTTTGAGAAGACATTTAGAGATTATTTGAAGATGAACTAATGATAGTCACACTGAAAGGTGTGACCAAATGAAAAATTAAACTCTAGGACTATGAAGAATTGATTTAAATATAGAATGTAATTTTAATAAACTACATAGAATGGTCTACATGGCTTAGCTATGAATAATATTTACATAGTCACAATAATGCAAATTGATTTAACCACTAAACAGTAACAACCTGACTTACATCGCTCTACTGGATGAAAGTGTGTGTGTGTGTGTGTGTGTATAAATATATTAATACATTAGTTTCTGTAATATGTCCTTTGGAAGGAAGAGGGCTGGATAAAAAGCCCAGTCTTTCTCTTTTATTGTCCATTTTAAGAAGTCCATTGATACTGTTTGTGATTGAGTAATCAGGAGACAGTAGAATACACATCAAATTTAGGAAACAGAGATAAATAAGAGAAGAAACAGCTAAATGTTGAACATGGGGACTGATAATTAGGATACAGAAGAGACTGTTGTTTTGGTACAAGATTCATTAAATTATTGAACTCTTTCAACAGTAAGTGGTATAATTTTGATAAGATGAAAACTAAAGAAACAAATCAATAGGTAACTTATTCCTGAAAACAAAAGACAGCCTTATATTTATGAGTTTTCAAGAAAAGAAAGAGAATGTCTGTGGAAACAGTCTTGCTTTTAATATGTCAATTATTTTGTACCTATAGAAAAGCATGTCTCATGCATGTATAACCTCCACAAAATTTAGTAATGTGATACAAAAAGGAAAAAAAGAAACCCAAGTACTACCATGATATATAATCACGCCCCCTAAACATGCATCGTTTTAATGAAATAATGCCTGAAATATAGGCACAAGATACCTGGCACAAAATAGACTGTAAATATGTGTGGAATACTTTGAAGAAAATGATATATAATAAAGTTCTCTCTTTCCAACTCAATGTTATCTCATTATGAATATAACATTTAGAAATAGGGAATAAATATCGAAATTAATCCTTCTTCAAAAAACGTTACTGGACAGTTGCTTATCCTTAAAACTTTCTGTTAAATAGAAACAAATGATGCTCCATCTTCATAATTTCCTAACTCAATATTCTAAAAAATTTACATTTTCAAAGGCATTTCATTTTTTTAATGTTATTTATATTCCACCAAGGGAGTTTGTAAATAGAATGTGTATCTATCCCAGGATAGCAACTACCTAGTAAATAGGTCCAGATGTTTAGGATAACAACTTTCCACCTGCATGTCTTTAGGATTCCTTTGCCTTCTTCCTCTCTACCTCCCGCCAAGTTCCCTTCTGTCATGTCTTATTTAATGTAGCAGATGTGGATTAACTAGAGATGTACAACAGCTTTTTAAAATCGAACAATTACAGATTTTATCAGCATGGTAATAAAAGTTATCAAGTCTTTGAAACTCAAAAAACCATTGGGTGCTAGAAAAGATTTAAATAAGTTTATAATTCTCACACCAAGATTCAGTGGTTTTTCAAAAAATAGTTCATTAGACAGCTGCAAGAACTTCGGAAAGGGGGATGGAGTTTTCTTCCAAAATACACAATCCAGTACAAACCTAATTACCGAATTTGAAACTAAGTAGGGTTAGAGAGAGGGAGGTTTGGTTTCCTGAGTGACCGAGAGACAGCATTCAAAGGCCAAACAAATGTCCTACGTAATATAAGGAGCATGTCTTTAAAATTTTTTTTTAATGTTTATTTCTGAGAGAGAGAGAGAGACAGACAGAGCATGAGTGGGGGAGGAGCCGAGAGAGAGACACAGAATCAGAAGCATGCTCCAGGTTCTGAGCTGTTATTAGCTCAGAGCTTGACATGGGCTCGAACCCACGAAAGGCAAGATTATGACCTGAGCCAAAGTCAGATGCTTAACCGACTGAGCCACCCAGCTCCCACACCCTGAGCCTGTCTTTACTGAATCCTGTCTTGTCCAGGTAAAGGGAACTCTAGTAATACCTTGAATGTACCCAAGGATTGATCTATCCTTATGCAGATGCAGCAACCATGGTTCTGTATTGCAAGCTCCCTTCCATGGGTGATGCTGTCTCCTGTGCCAAGCTACTGAAGGAGAGAGAAATGATTACGCTATATATCCAATTGATTCTGCCTCTCTTGTGGAGTGTGTCAAATAAATTGCATTTTTCCTGAGCCCATTTAGATGGAGTATTATCCTGCTGTGTTCTTTTGGATCCTGTACAGATTTCTGATTGCTGAATTGTAACACTAATCATAATAATTATCTATGTAATAAGTTCACAATATGAATTGTTACAGATGGTCACATTTTCTATCACAGAGCAATCAAGCTTATTTGTACAATCTACTTGCTCCTAGATAAAACAAAAGGCAACATGTAAGTTTCTGTATGTTCATCACACATTGTAAGTGGCAATTTAGGTCTAGTACATCAGAGAAAATGAAAGATGATAAGAGAGAGTGCTAAAGAACTTTTCAATAAAAGCATATTTGGATTTTGCTATTAGTTTTACAGATATTATCATTATATATCCAATTAAATACTAAAGATTTGTTGTGTTTTTTCACAGCAAGCAATTTCTTTTCTCCTATCTAGAATCTGAAATTCATTTTGATGAAAGAGGACATGCAAATGAATTATAATCCAAATATAATAACAATATAAATTATTGAAATAGGATGTACAGCATATTTATGACCTTCAAAAAAATTGGTCTTCTAGGATTGATTGCAACTGGAAACAATTTACCCTCTCTGTCACTTTAACAATTGCCACGTGGTGCTTTAGCTGATGAGCCAAATCTGGTCTCCATTCACAGGTAATATTAGAATTGAAGAGACACTTTGCTGATACTAATCTTTTGTTTTTGTTTTCTTGTTGCTGTTTCTGAAACATGGTCCATTATGCTTTCTACTCCCATGCCTAAAAAAGTTCACTGCAGCAAGGGAAAATCACTTCCCTGACTTTTATTTAATATTTCATAGAAATCAAAGGAGATTTTTGCTTTATGAGGGTAAATTCATAGACTGTACTTGAAAAGAAGTGAGGTGCCTGGGAGGCTCAGTCGGTTGAGCATTCCACTTCTGCTCATGTCATGATCTCACAGTTTGTGAGTTCAAGTCCTGTGACAGGTCAGAGCTGGGCGCCTGCTTGATTCTGTGTCTCCCTCTGTCTCTGCCCCTTCCCAGTTCATGCTACGTCTCTGTCTCTGTCTCTCTCTCTCTCTCAAAAATACTTCCTTTAAAAAAGGAAGTATTGACAGTATACTTACTTAGTGACTTTTTAATTATACTTATGACAATACATTTTAAGCTGAATATCATAGTCTCATTTGAATAGACAAGCAAAACTTGTGTTACTTGAGAAGTGAAGGGTTCAGATATTCTTTAGAAAATAAAAGCATGCACACTGGACATTTTCCTTTAGGCTTATCCAATGGTTTATCCTATTAATATTAATATATTTTAACTGATAGATATTGATAGATGGCTAGATAATAGATGAATAAATAGCTAATGCAATCTTTAACGTTCTCTTTTTTTGAGACAATTCTAATTTGTTTATATTTCCTAAAAATATGATTTCCTCTTTATTGTAAAGAATGAATCTTTACATTTCCTAACCCTCTAATTTATAAGCCAAAAAATGAAGTACAATAATTAAAATAAAATGCAGTAAGAAAGTAAGAAAATAAAGAAAACTGTCCTTTAGGATAGCCAGAAGATATCAATTTATTCACTTAAACTCTAGGAGAAAATAACAAAGATAATAAACATCATGTTCCTTTTGATGCTTAGAAGATTGTTAACTGAAGGGCTTAAAAATGTTCAAGTAATTCAAATGTGACATTATTTTCATTAGGTATTGCAGGATGCATAGGGCAGTAAAAGTCGTGTAAACATACCACAGGGATTTCCACAAATACACCTTCTCTTTGACTCTCCAGGACATGTCTTCTTCCAAGACATTTATGTTACATAAATGATTTTTAGGCTAACCTACATATTTCTCTTGCTAGTTTTCAAGAGTGAAAGTTACAAATGTCCATTTTGTGCTTATATAGCCATGAAATGTGGCAAAAAATGCTCTGTTTGAACTATTTTATTTAATTTTCACAACTTTATGAAGAAGTCATGAATATCATTCCCATTTTCAGTTCAGCAAATTGAGGTGTAGTGCCATTAATTTACCCTTCCTGGTCATTCAGCTGAACCTAAACATGTTTCTTTCTCATTCCAGAGCCAAACATCTTAGATCTTAAACATAGTTACTTTCAAGAAAAGTACTCAAAGGCTGTAAATATCTTTTCTTACAAAACACTGCTTACAGGTTCTAGGTGTCAAATCTTCAAGTTAAAATTATTACTGACATTAACTGCATGTTTGTCAAAGATTTAAGTCATTAATGATTGAACTAGTAAGAGTAAAGGTCTTGCAAAGAACATTTTTAGTAATCAGGTATTTGCGGGCATTTAAAGGGCTAGAACTGGTTAAGGCCCAAGAGAGCAGTCAAAACCCAAAACTGGGGGTTATCTTTTCTAATGGACGTTATTTACATCTTTACCAACAGTAACAAGTTAATATGTAACTTTCAGAGTCTAAGCCCTTAATTAACAGTAAGAGTCGAACAAAAGCATCTTCCCTGGAGGATGAAATAATCTTTGAGCTCACTCAATAATGTCAGCAGTTTCTTGGCCCTATTTGCATATTTTCAATAATTTTTCTTTATCAACCCAATTCCTGATGATTTGCCTGGGGCTCTGATGTCATTTAAACCCTAGGGCTCCTTTATCACTCACTCTTCCTATTTCTGCCTTCCTCACTCCCTTATGTTGTGTAACTTCCTCTTGAAGTATGAGTGTAGGTTTTTCTTTCTCAATCCTCTTTATCACTCTGAGGGGTCTTTTAACCTGAGATGGCACTGGTAAGAAAAAAACCTGGAAAATTTTTTATCCATTACAAGGTAAAAATATTTGAGGTAAAATAATTATCACTCCACTTATGTTTCTTCTATTTTTGAAATAAATAAATCTTATTTTCCCTATATTGGCACCTTTTCTTCTAGTCTGTATATCTGAGCTTCTCTTTTAATCTTTTGCATTTCTTTCCTCAGAGAAATTTCCATACATATGTAATATATAAAATTGTATGATATATAATTGCATAATTATATATATATTATATATTCTGTTGATTTTGTATGTTTTCTCTTCTTTGGTTTATCTTGATAATGTCTTCCCTTTTTCTCTTGGTTTATTTTGGTTTGGCCGACTTTAAATTTGATAAATGTGTTTTAATATTTCTCCTTTTAACAGAATCAGTAGTTGTGTGTCTCAAGGGTGTTGTTATTTGTACCTGTGAGTTCATTTTCCTTTAGGAATATAAACTACTCTATCTCTCAATGCTTATGAAGGAAAGGCAGACTCTGTCAACTTCAATGTGCTAAAGGGATTTTGGGGGATGAGGGATAGATGAAGTCAGTCCCAAAGTGAGAATCCCAGGCGTCAATAAACCATTAGCAATGAGTGCCTCCATTAAACAAATCCTTAGCTAAATGGCTTCCTCCTTTACCTCCTAAGGAGAATCAGCATTGGGACAGACAATTTCTACAGCAGTTTATAATCTGCCAACCCAGGGAGTTTGGGGACCGTGTGGGGAAGTGGATGACTAAATGTATCCCCCATCTTTTTGTGTTAGCTTTCTATAAGCACAGGGTTTCTGCACTATTTTAATTTTATTCTTGAAGACACCTGCCTGTACCAGAACTCTGAGTAGTCACGGGTGTGAGGCAGGCTCTCTTTGCCCCAACCTAGTTCTATGGGAGAGACTGAAGCAAGCTTCCATAGGGTCTCTCCTATTCGTTGCTCTCACAGGTCTCTCCTTGCTCAATCAAGAGCTCCGCCTCACAGGTGACAGTTCAAACTTCCTACTGCTGTTGCACGTGAATTTAGCCTCAGTCCTTCCATCTCGACCCAGAGTTTACCTTCTGGGCCTGCACTCGGAGGGGCTACGTGACTGTCCTCCGGTGCAAGGAAAAAAACAAAGAAGAAGACAAGGCTTAATGTCCCCTGATAATGGTTGTTTATGACACAGTTTGCATACTTTGTCCTTGAGATAATGGCTATTCCCTGAAACTCCCCAAAACCCTAGACCTTGCCTGGAAAATAACGACTGTTTTCCTACACAGCAGGATAAGGACCGCTCTCTTTATCACTTTGTAGCCTTTTTACGATAACCGCTCAATTCTGCTTCTGTACTGCCCGCTTGCCTGCTTGCTCATTATAAAAAGCCCTAAGTCCTTGGACTCGGGGCCGCGCATCTAGGGTTCTGTGGTAACTCTGTGTGTTCCTGGCCGGTAATAAAGACTCCCTCAATTCGGCTTCAGGGGTCTCGGTTGGTCTCTGTGTCTCTCGGCATAACACTACCACCACAAGATTTTCCTACATTATATTTCCAGTTCTTTGATTTGTTTCATACTTTTATTGTTCAAATCATATAAAACTTGAAATAATACTTTTTCTCATGATACACAAGTTTGTAATAAAAGCAAGCAATGTAATGTGAAAAATGCTCATAGTTCAAATATAAATACTTTATTGTCAAGTTTCTGTGAAATGAAATAATGGTTCTATTATTGGAAATGTTTCATAGTCTTATAGACATTTCTCTGTACTCTTTTTAAAATGTGTTTCATGAAGTAAAAAGAAAATCTAAATACCTATCAATCTTAATTATTTTTAATAGTAGCTGTAACTGAATTATCATTTGGTAATGCTCTTTTTTTCAAGACAAGGAAATACAGCAAGAATCTTTAACATTTATTTAGACCTAGTTGAAAGGTGGCATGAAAATAAGGCCTCTCATCTCTTCTTGAATGATTTCTTATTCAAACTCAGCTGGAGTTCCGAGAGCAGAATGTTCTGCTTTCTTGGATCTCCAGTCAAGGGAACCTTTAATTTTCTCTGCTTAATAATAAATCTAGGAAAACCAGTTATGACAAAATATGTGATGGTGTGCTTACTCAAATAGTGCACGGCTTTCAATTCTGCCGTATGGTATATTCTCCATTCATTGATTTATTTCAGGCAAAAATATGTAATACAATGGGCAAATGACATGTCCTCAGATCGATTTTACATATAGTTAAGCTATTTTAAGCAATTTTAGGTTGAAATTTTTCTTTATTATTTGTGAGAGATCAGAAGCGAGCTACTTGGTTGTTCTAACATGGAGCTCAGAGCTTAGGTTCTGTGTATTAATTATTTTGCAAGATATTATTATGAATATGTGGGGTTTTTTTGTGATTAAGTTTTAAACATGCACAGCATATGGTTGTCTGAAAAACTGATACAAGTACTTGGAAGTTTTTGCTTGTGAAAATAATGCTTAAAAATTAAAATTTAATTTGGGGCACCTGGGTGGCTCAGGAAGTTGAATGTTCGACTTTGGCTCAGGTCATGATTGCACAGTTGGTGAGTTTGAGCCCCACATCAGACTGCTGCTGTCAGTGCAGAGCCCACTTAGGATCCTCTCTCTCTCTCTCTGTCCTTTCCCTGTTTGTGCATACTCTCTCTCTCTCTCTCTCTTTCCCTCTCCAATAAAAATAAACATTATAAAAAATTAAATTTTAATTTGAAGAGAAACTCCATGTCCTAAAACATGGCAGAAAGAGAAATCACTAATGTGATTCAATGGAAATAATCCAAGGAATAAATTCCATTTGATGTGTGAGATGATTCCTTCTTACTTTGGGAAGAGTCAGTTCTTGCCATCTACGGGATCACAGTTCCAGTGTATCAGGGTGCTACTCTCTAGAGCTACTAGTTCATTGGAAATACTGACTTGACTTCTTGATTTATTTACAACAGCACAGGATGTTTTTCTTATGTCACCTCTGGCAGAGGCAAAAAAGGATGAGAATGAAAATGGTTGAACGCACAGGTGCTTCAACTACCATTGTGCTTTTGTATTTCAAGTTATAATACATGTCCTTAACTCAAATCCCATTTTTCACATAATGTAATAACAACACTGCTGTTACATGGTGATTGGTATTATAAAATGTGCTGTGAGATAAATGTTGTTATTATGAAAATCCTATTAGCAAGTCCCTATGTACTGTACATGCAGGGCAGATTGATTAGCATACACTCTGTAGTCACTTTCCTGAAAACAGTTTTACCAGCCATGAAATACTATGCAATAATGCCATTAATAAATATATCTAATTGCAGTATATAAAAGTGAAATGTTGGATGGCTTGAAATGGCTCCTGTGAATAGTGAGATTATTTCAAGTAGATGCACTCAGCAACACACACACTGTGTCCCCCCCTTTTTTATGCTGCCACATGTCAAGTAATAGATCATTAAAGTGCATAGTCAGTTAGGCTAATGAGAAAATGTAGGTTCTTTTACAAAAACCTGTCAGTAGATGGCAATGTGACTATTTTACAAGGCATTTTTATTCCATATGGAACAAAAAACTTGAGATCATTCACATTTGCTACCTAAATTACTGTAATTTTTCCCCAAAAAAGGGCTCCAAGAGCCATTTTAAACTATTCTTTAAATAATTGAGAGTTACAAATGAAAAGTCACGCCTAGAATTTCCAAAATGATCAAAGTTGTTTTAATTTTCCATTGGTCATGGTTGAATAAAAATAATGTTACAAACTGTACCGTCAATAACCAGGGACTATGGAGCCTCATTTCAAACTAAAGAATTTTTAGCAAATCCACACTATGCTCTCACTTAGACACCATGACCAGCTATGGCCCACTGGAAGACCCTTTCTTACAAGACTCAGGAATAATGTTGCATTGAAATTTTTATTTTGGTTTGTTTTCATCTTTCCTTTTATCCTTTCAACTCTCTCCTGATCCAAATAAATCACCTCTGTTGTTTTTAGTGATGTTTTATAGAAGTACTCACATAAAAACGTATCATATTAAATATTCCTAAGAAGTCAAAGCTTACTAGGGTGTCGGAATATACTTGAAGAGGCCATGGCTTCTGAATTCATTGTAAGTTATAAAAAACAAAAAAGAATAATATATTCTGGAGAGACATTCTGGGACTAAGTTTTGGCTAATGTGGAAATTCTAAGTAAAGGAAAAATATGTTAAAGTCCTTGAATAATTCTTCCAGAAGAAACAAAGATATTATTCAGCCCCACAGAATGATTTAATTGCATTGAGCCTTAAACTTGTGTTTCTTTTTAGAGCATGTAGGGTAAAGGAAGATACAGTATCAGGAATGGAATTCTATGAATGGGCAATTGGTACAGTGGGGAAACACTAGTCAGTTAAAAAAATATATGATTACTTGCCATAGTATAACCTGCAGGAGGGTTGACTAAATCATATGGGTTGCCATTTTATTCATAGAATGAATGAATATAACTTGCATAATATTTCTTCAACTCTGATTAGTGATTGAAAGTCTAGCCTCAGTTTTTCCCCATATTGATTAGCAAGACACACCAAAAGGGGGTAAATCCAATCCCTTATGGATCTGATTCAGTACACAATCACTGAGGCCCTATGTAGTGTCCACCCTAAATAAACTTAGAACTAAGAGGTTCACATATCAGAAATTGGGATTTTTAATGGCTAGAGTCTTTTTTTTCCATAACTTCTTAAAAGAAGTCTTCTTGAATTTGACCATTGAAAGTCCATAAACCACAAAGGATCCATTTATCTTATCTATAAAAATAGATATATATTTAAGGAATAATTTTGCCAGTGTTTAAAAGTAGGGATAGTATTCCTTATATAAATATACAGTTTAATATTAACATACATTGAAGAATTAAGAGAGATAGTTAACTTGCTTTGATTTTTTATATTATAATTTGCAAAAGATCAGTAGCTCTCTCTTGTGATTTATTTTGACAACCTTAGTAGTAAGAACAAATATAAATAAAAATAAAGAGACTTTGGGTGGGTGACTGGAGGGCTCAGTCAGTTGAGCAGCTGACTTTTTTTTTCAATTTTTTGTTATTATTTAAAAAATTGTTTTTACGCTTATTTATTTTTGAGACACAGAGAGAGAGAGAGACAGAGAACAAGTAGAAGAGGGGCAGAGAGAGAGAGGGAGATATAGAATCCATATCAGGCTCCAGGCTCTGAGCTGTCAGCAAAGAGTCCAATTCTGGGCTTGAACTTAGAAACCATGAGATCATGACCTGAGTTGAAGTTGGACACTTAACCAACCAAGCCACCTAGGCGTCCTTGAAATTTTTTTAAATTTTTATTTATTTTTGAGAGAGAATGAGAGACAGAGTGTGAACAGGGGAGGAGCAGAGAGAGAGGGAGACACAAAATCTGAAGCAGGCTCCAGGTTCTGCTGTCAGCACAGAGCCCTACGAGGAGCTTGAACTTGCAAACCACTAGATCATGACCTGAGCCCAAGTTGCATGCTTAATGGACTGAGCCACCCAGTCGCCCCAAGCAGCTGACTTGATTTCAGGTCTGGTCACACTCCCAGGGTCATGAGATTGAACCAACGCTGGGCTCTACACTGAGCATGGAGCCTGTTTAAGATTCTGTTTCTCCTTCTGCCGCTCTCCCTACTTGTGTGTTCTCTCTCAATCTTTAAAAATAAATAAATAGGGGCACCTGGGTGGCTCAGTCGATTAAGCATCCGACTTTGGCTCAGGTCATGATCTCAGGGTTCATGGGTTTGAACCCCGTGTCAGGCTCTGTGCTGACAGCTAGCTCAGAGCCTGGAGCCTGTTTCAGATTCTGTGTCTCCCTCTCTCTCTGACCCTCCCCTGCTCACTCACTCTCTCTCAGAAATAAATTTAAAAAAACATTAAAAATTTTTTAAAAAATAAATGGATGAATGGATAAATCAATCAATCAACCGACCAACCAACCAACAAACAGGTTAATTCACACACTGTTAAAAATGGAAGAAACTACCTTCCCATTCTTTTTATCAGAGCACTTATCTTAGAAAACTTGCAGTTGTTGGACATTCTCATCTCCTTGATATGTATATAAAATGTTTTGAAGACCTTTGGTCAGTTGGCCTGTTGTAACCTTTATGACCCAAAAGTATTTCTCAAAAACCTGTTAGCCATCTCTTTGAAATGTTAACATCAAGGAAGAGAGACCTCCTATCTCAGTTTCTGTGACGGATAAGAGACTAAATTCATGGTGGTCACTTTGTTCCAAGATCCAAAACTACCTCTGGTCATAAAGGTGAGAAGTTTGTTTTTCTGCTAGATAAAGCTAGTTAGCTAATGCAGATGGTCACCTCAATTTGCAAATAAAGTTGGGTTGAATTATGTGTGACAAATAGTATGGTCAAATCCCTTTACTTGAAGACCAGTTATTGTTTATCTTGAACAATGTTCACGTAATGAGTCATATCTGTTCAGCTATATAAAAGAGTGAGATTTCTTTTTGTCTTTGCAGTCTCTTAGCTGATTGCATGAGATGCTCATTACATGTTGGTATAATGCCTATTCAGTCATAAACATTTTTTTTCTCTACAACCTTTGTGGGGAGGATTTCTAAGTTGGCAGATTTTGTTTTTAATTATATTTTCCCAACTGTATTTAACCAAATTCAGATTTGATTTTCTTGCTCTGGATTTTCTTCCTAGCAACTCAATTCAACATTACATATTGCTCTGGGCAAGAATACAATTTTTATACTGGTTATCAATTTCTATTGATATAGTTGCAATTTATCTTCATGATCATTCATTCTTCATTGAAGATAATTGTTCATCTTGTATCATGCCACTTTCAAATAAAGCAATCAAACAATCAAAAAGAAAGCTATCAGAGAAAGTATAATATCTCTTAAAATAAGGAAACAAACATTTTTGATGAGTTTCTATTTTTTTAAAAACTCTGTGGAGATGCATATTAAATGTTTTAGTCAATAAAGATAGCTGTTTGGCAACATTTGTGACTAAAACGGGGTTAAAAAGAAGTAAAAAACTAATAAAATACTTTTCAGAATTCTTTCAACTCATTTATGAAAGAAATGATATTTATCATTAAGAAAGATTTTTGTATTCTTTCTTTTTTTAAGCGTTTTTTAAAGTATTCATTTTGAGAGCGAAAGAGAGCACAAACAAGGGAGGGGCAGAGAGAGCAGGAGAGAGGAATCCCAAGCAGGCTCTAAACTGTTAGCACAGAGCCCAACAAAGGGCTTGAACTCACGAATCATGATATCATGACCTTAGAGGCAACCAAAAGTTGGCTGCTTAACTGACTGAGCCACCAAGGTGCCCCAAATTATGTATATTTTCTTTTAAAATAGAACCTTGTTTTCAAAGGAAACATGAGAAGGCATAGACTTTTGGATTTCCTTTGGAAGTAGACATGTTAAAATAATTGAGAGTCATATATATATTTGAAAACATCTTTCTTTAATCATTTGTTTTACTGGATATTTATCCATCTGCCAACATCACATATACGTGTGAGTGAGAAAACTTGTTCTGTAAGGTAACACTTTAATTATTTTTAAGCCAAATGTCTGGATAGAGGGTTATATAACTTCAATTTTGCAAGATTTTGTTAAAAACCAATTAAAATACAAAAATATAGTTTTCTTTTATAATTGTCAACATTTCTACCTTTTAAAAATATAGATTTTTCTTACCGTACTAAATAGAAAAATAACCATAAACCATCCATAATCTATTTCTAAGTTTTATCATTCTTGCTAGGTTGGCTATAAAGTTGTATACAGAGACATAAATACAGTCCATTGACTCAATTTCAGTTTTATAATAGACTTTGGAAATCAACCTTAAAGCATACATTTGATTCTTCAAGAAGAGGAAGGCGTAGGAGTAGCATATATAATCAGAGTATTCTTAATATCTGAACTCTCCAGTATCCAGGGCTTCTAAATGATTAGGTGTTGAAGTTTAGATTGGACATCACTCACAAGACATTTTCCTTGGACCGGCAATAATATCATAGACTGGCCTAAGACCTCAAAGTTAAAAGTTATTATCAATCTGTCTTCAGAAGAGATGCTATTTTATAAAAATCTCTAAGGTTAAAGAAAGGGACTCAACTTGCATTAAACATCTTTTGCCTCTCTTGTTTGAGGAATGACATACAGAAAGTTTTCTATACTTATTTCTTCTGGAAAATTCCATGATGAATCGACGGTGAAACTTATTGCTCTTAAGAGGTTGACATTTAAACACTGATTTACACCAAGTATATTTTCTGCATGCAATCAAGCTTTATTGATGTCTTTAGCGTTCTAAGTATTGTACCAGGTATATTTGAGTGGTAAATAACACTGGTGAAAGTAAAAGCTTTTTCATTTCTCAATATACTTACGCTGATTTACTTACTCAGATTTTCAGATGTAGTTTGATATAATGCTGAAGAATAAAAATTTGAAAGCTAAATGGAATCATATTCTTACAAGAGTTGGAAGGATACTATGAAACTTTTAGTTGGTTTTTCCCTTTACTCAGAACTACATTATCTCAGATATGTGAGAATAATTCCAAGAATACTTTCAAAAGTAACAATCTGTTTTAATCTGTAGCAACTCTGAGTCTAAGGAAATTGTTCACATAACCAAATCTGTTACTTTAAAAAATGTTATTTGCTTATTTTTAGATGGAATGGAATTTACTGAAAGCTTTTTTTTGATATAGTCTTTTGATAAGACAGTTAACAAACTGTCTTCAACTTGTGACTTTTCTATTGGAATAACTAATTCTTTTATTTACTATGATTTTAGTCATTGGAAGGTAAATATGCTTAATTTACTTTTTGAGATACATCTTGACTTTGAAATAATATCTTGATTTCTAATCATATTGAGGTAGCTATATTACATTTCTAAGGAATTTCTTTAAATTTAACATTTTTTTCTGACTTAAAGCATCTTTTTCTAAAGGAAATAAAATGAATAAAATGAATACTGTCTCACTAATTTTTTTTCAGAAAACTAAGTACTCCAGTGTTTCCAAATTTATATTAAAATTCTCTCAAGTAAGATATTCTTTGGGAACAAAATGTTTTTCATTTGATAAAAGTTAGATCTATGTATTTAATAATGAGTACTTCTAGATGCATACTGTTATGATTTCAGATATTTAATAATTATTCTTGCATTGATGTATACCCAAAATGATGGTACAATCATTCCTTTTCCATAACATCTTCAACTACAATTTATGCTTTGATCTTATGGAGGACAACTTGGTTTTATATGTCATCAACATGCTACAAATGATGAAATAATTGTTTACTTAGGACTAAATAACTTATTTTCATTGCAGCCATAGCAAATAAAAAGGAAACTGGATTGATCAAACTAAAAAATTATTAGTATTTTTATGTGCTGTGAGCTCTAAGGAACTATTGTGGGGATTACTTAGAACCAATGGGGTTGGCTCCTGAGTTTGTTGTAATTCCTCCAATGTTCCAATGGGAAGGGTTTTAAATAGTTTTAAAAATTATTGTATTTTTTAGGTATCTAAAATAACAATTGGTGGCTGGTGGCAATAAGCAAGGTTCCTATAATGCCCAAAATTTAGGAGTAATTAGACATAAGTTTACCCTTTTCAAAGATTGGATAGGAAAGGTCCTTAAGTACAAAGATTTGTCTTGGGAGAAAATAGCTGATTAATAGTACACAAAGTGATAGCAGCTGTATGGCAAACAAGGACATATTAGAATGGAACACTTTAAGTAATAGAGGAATATTTGTGCTTGGAAACTATTTACTACTTCTATGTCTGAAACGGGCATAGATCTTTAAAATATATGCATAAGTATAAATATCATAACATTATTGATATTCATATCTGAATCAGATATGCATTCCACACCTAATATTTACATTATGATTTCATTACTGCTGTTACAATTTACATTATTCATTTTAAAGGTCACTGTGTGTGCATTGTTAAATATTTTTACAGCTTCCATTCTTCATTTTCTAATACACAGTTATATAGGCAAATAGAAAACATTCTACCTTGCTGGTACCCAACTATAACAAGTCTTCACTGCAAAATTAGAAGAAAATTAGCTAAGATTTTCCCAGAACTTGTATCTTTAATGACATGGTTTCATTAAATGTATTATGAATCTATAACACTACAGATCCGAAATACATTACCCACAATGCTGAAATCCAAAAGTACGGATCACAAATATCTTTTGAAACTAATTTTTAATAAAAACTTTCCCAAACTGATATTGCTATTTATAGTGTTTATCTCTCTTAAAGTGGATATTCATACATTTTACTGCATATATATTAAGGTTTGATTACTGTGTAGAGTGCCGACCAGCTGTGAGAATTACACAATACACAATATATGCATCAAATTAACCTTACAAAACTTGATGAATTCTAAATTTTGAAGCATCCCTATCCCCAATGGTTTTAAGTAAAGAAGTGGGACTTGCATTATTTAAATCAAGGTGAGAGTTTAAACCATTCTATTTTGAAGTTACATATTTCCAATTATTTGTGCACCATCAATTTGTTATTGAAGGTCATACAGAAAAACAAAATATTAAAGATGGAAGGTATTTAGAAATCATACCCTTCAATCATGCACCTTCTTGTTAGCAGAAGAAACTGATGGCCAAAGAAGTAAATTACTTTGTTTAAAATCATACAGCTAGTAAGTGAATGAAGACAGGACTGAATCCAACTCTCTGTAAACAACAAGAGAAATAAATAAAAACTGAGGGAAAACTTGCTTTGCAACAGCAGAAGAAAGTAATGAGGATGCCTGAATGGTTCAGTTGCTTGAGCCTCTCACTCTTGATGTTGGCTCAGGTCATGATCTCATGGTTCGTGAGTTCAAGCCCCGCATCAGGCTCTGCACTGACAGTGTGGAGCCTGCTTAGCATTCTCTTTCTGCCTCTCTCTCACTTTCTCTCTCAAAACATATAAATTAATAAGCATTAAAAAAAAGTGATGAGATTCCATAATTCAGTGAGGGAAATGATGCTGGAGCAATTGGACAGACATACGGAAAAATGGACTTTGATCTCAACCTCACATCATGCACAAAAATCAGTGCAAGATGAATCAGGATCCTAAATTAAAACAGCAGATCTAAAGCTTTAAGAAGAAAACATTGTCTTTCTTACCTTGCTGTGGACACAGATTTCTAAAGTCAGGTACAGTAAGAACTAACCTCAAAAGGAAATCAAAAGATAACTTGAACTTCAAAAACAAACTTCTTTTTATCAAATGACACATAAAAGAGAGGGAACTGCAAAATGCCAAAGGAAAAAGAATGATACCCACAAATTTCTGACAAATATATCAGGAATATATACAGAACTACCACAAATCAATAAGTAAACCCGCTGTTAACTCACACACACACACACACACACACATACACACACACACAATCACACAGTAGAATTCACTGCACACGAGAGTATCAGAAAACAAATAAACAAACAACCCCAATAAGCACGTCAAGATTCATCTCAGGACATGCAAATTAATCCACAATGAGATATCACTACACCCATCCAAACTGTGAAAACAAAAAAGACAGATAATATCAAGTTCCGCCCAGCTTGTGGAGAAACTGGAACATTCCCTCACTCTAGAGGGAGTGTAAGTAGTGTAAACACAGTCACTTTGGAACACTGTTTGGCAATATTTGCTAACCCTAAATATAAATAGATTGATTGTACAGATGTTATAGTAAGTGGGGGGTGGAGCCAGAAAAAGAGCGGGGAGGCTACTGTATGGTTTCAGCTCTATGAAGTTCAAGACTGGACAAAATTAATTATGGTAAAATTTAGAACAGTGGTTGCCCTGGAGGAAACCTAACTGGGTAAGTTCATTTCAGTTTGAAGTGTGAGAACATAATTCACAGAGGAAATAGTATTTGAATTAAACATTCATTTAACAAGTAATCATTATGTTTTTTTTTTCTATTTACTAGCTATTTATTAGTTATTAAGAATACTGGAAGGTTACACAATTACCCTCAAGGAGCTTATGACTATATGTAAGAGGAAAGATGATTCTAAGCCAGAAAAATGGCTGGAAAAAGTAATGAAGTGTGAAAGTGCATAAATTATTTAAAAAATGAAAAATAGTTCATTTTATGGAGTATAGATATCATTGAGTAATATAATAATCCCAAATCCAAATTCCTCTACCTTAACTAGAAATATTTTTATTGTTTTTTTGTCTTTTGCATTCTGTTTATCTTTTTTCTCTTTCTCTTTTTTCCTTTCCTCCTTCTCTCCTTTCATTCTTTTACTCTTTTTTCTTTTTTCAATAAACTTGCATTGATCCCCAACTCACACAATTTATATATTCTCCTGGGCTCTTTATGTTTGTATTATAATCATGTATCACCAAATACATATTGCTGTATACAGCGATTTTGCCAGAAAGACTTAACAAGATTCTAAGTTCCTCAATAACCAGAAACCACTGCATTGGGTTTCAAGGCATGAAATGCAAAAGGGTATTTTGAACTGCTATTCCAAATTAAATAATTTTTTTTTACCCTGAACTCCAATGTAAAATTTCTAATTTTATTTCTAATCTGTCTGGATGTGTTATGCCGAGAGACACAGAGACCAACCGAGACCCCTGAAGCCGAATTGAGGGAGTCTTTATTACCGGCCAGGAACACACAGAGTTACCACAGAACCCTAGATGCGCGGCCCCGAGTCCAAGGACTTAGGGCTTTTTATAATGAGCAAGCAGGCAAGCGGGCAGTACAGAAGCAGAATTGAGCGGTTATCGTAAAAAGGCTACAAAGTGATAAAGAGAGCGGTCCTTATCCTGCTGTGTAGGAAAACAGTCGTTATTTTCCAGGCAAGGTCTAGGGTTTTGGGGAGTTTCAGGGAATAGCCATTATCTCAAGGACAAAGTATGCAAACTGTGTCATAAACAACCATTATCAGGGGACATTAAGCCTTGTCTTCTTCTTTGTTTTTTTCCTTGCACCGGAGGACAGTCACGTAGCCCCTCCGAGTGCAGGCCCAGAAGGTAAACTCTGGGTCGAGATGGAAGGACTGAGACTAAATTCAGGGGCAACAGATGGACAGTATGTGAGCTACAAGATTCTTTTATAACACTCTAGCCTGACTCTCTGTCTCCCAAGTCCATAGAGTATTTCTGATCTCTTAGGAAATGATCTGTTTTCCACTAAGGTCTAGAACAAAGCTGGTACATTCATTTGACCCCAGGCTTTCCCAGGGCAGGAAAAGCTTTCAAACTACAAAACAGCACCATCTAGAGGTTGCCATCATAGCTTCTAGGATGGACAGATTTGGAATCTAAGGCCAATTCGGCTCCCTGTTTCACCTTGAACCAGTTGTTTAACCTCTTCTCTTCAGCTTCTCCTTTTATAGATAATAAACAATACTTAAAGCTTACTATAGAGCAATCATTGTTTAAAGCATTCTTATAGGTATTGACTCATTTAATGCACAGAGCAATGGAATAAAAAGGACATTATTATTGTCCTCATTTTGCAGATGAGGAAACTAAAGAAAAGACAGCTTAAGTAACTTGCCTGAAGTCATATTAACTTGTAAGTGACTTAAAGACTGTTTTAGAAACAATGCAGACTCTGGGCTTTCTCACCGCAATCAAGATTGACTTTGTCACCCCAGTCAATCAGACATTTTGTTTGCCTCTTCTTTGTTCTTTATTCTTTATCTTATAAAAGCTTCTTGCCTTCCAGCCATTTTGCAATTGTCCAAATGGAGACTTTCTGCTTCATGAAGTGTTACATGAAGTTTTTTTATCACCTAAATTGTCTTCATTGATCATTTTGTAACACCAGTCACCAAGTTAAGTAAGAGGAAATTAATTTAGTTTAACACAAATCTGCTTTATATTACCGAAATTACCTGGAACATACAAATGATTTCACTAAGTATTATATGTCTTCCTAATTTTGAGAAAAACCAATTCTAAGCTTGAATAAAATAATTTTTTTTCTGTAGTCTAGAAACTGACAGCGCCAGCTGAAATAAAATAAGGTAGGAGAACAAATCAGAAGTTATCTGAGGGGAAAAATAGATTTCTTGGTAGAATCTTCAATTTATTTGGACTAGCGTCAGGCAAAATATCTACCTATAATGTGTGGATTTTAATTTTGAGGTTTCAGATTCATTCAAAACCACAGGAATATGTAAGTAACAGAGAGAAGGAAAATACCTATTTCTCTTGATAGTTAAAACTTTATGAAACAAACTGAAGCAAATTAGACTTCTCAAACCAACTCAACAAGATTAATTCGTCATACTTCTTCAGCTATCCAATAAGTTGTTATAAATTTAGTAGGAAATCAAAGAAAAATAATAACATCTTCCTTTGTGGTCTTAATGCACTTCTTATATTCCCTTTTTTTGTTAATATTACCATATCTATTTAGACAACTAGACCAGAAATATGAAAGCATTTACCATTTCTCAAAACATGAGTATCTTGTAACCTGCATCCTTTGAAATAGGTCCTCACTGAATGATTAAATTAACAAATAAATGAATAGAAGGCCATTAGATTTATTACTGAAACTAAACATAGAGAAATAGAGTTTGTCATTTCGTTAAATTGTCCTAAGAAGTTGAGACTAAATAGATCCACAAGAAAATATTGTCTTCCCTAGTGGAGTAATTTAACCAGGCAATGTAAATAAACAAATGGATACCATGTCCATACTACATTCTAGTCACCTTCCTTCTCCTTTCCTTTTTTTTTTTAATTAAAAAAAAATCTTTATTTATTTTTGAGAAAGAGACAGACAGACAGACAGAATGAGAGCAGGGGAAGAACATAGAGAGAGGGAGACACAGTTCTGAAGCAGGCTTGAGGCGCCTAGCTGTCAGCATAGAGCCTAACACGGCGTTTGAACTCACAGACCCTGAGATTATGACCTGAGCCAAAGTTGGTTGCTTAACTGACTGAGCCACCCAGACACCCCTTTCTCTTTTGCTTTTAAAAATGCCTCACTCAGCCAATACAGTGACATTAAGATGAATGTAATGACATTTTGTGATGTATTTTCAATTAAAAAAAAAATTCATTTGCAGAAGAAGAAACACTATGCAAGAGTAACTTAGGAAGGAAGGCGTGAGCATTCCAAACAAGCCAAACTGAATATGACATAAAGCAGTGAGGTATTGCTAACCTGCATAGGGTAAAAAGTACTTTTCTATTTTGTATTTCTTTCTACTTTGTTCTAGAACTAAACTTATTAAATTATATACCTATTCAGATAACTTTGGAAAGCAATATATTAGATATCTAAACAAAACTCGTTCTGCTACAATCAACTCTTATTTTTTGTTTTCTAATTAGAAGGTACTTGTGACACATCTAATCCAAAGCTCTCATTAAATACCAGCAGTAAAAGCTTTAATGCCAATCATACAGAAAGTATGTGGATATGACAAATTCTTTATAATTATCATGAAAATATATTAAAAGTACAATTTCATGGCCAAGAAATTTAAATAAAATGAACCAATTTATACTTACATAAACAAATATCTGGGAACTACATTCAAAGTTAAATATTATAAAAATCATTCTTGTTAGTAAAGTTAATTCTCTTGCACATGAACTAAAAAATTATATATTCTTTTTTCCTACTAACTCTTATTATTGTTCATAGACATAAATTATTTAATTTCTGTCATTTAAACTCTTAATTAAATGTTAGGATATTTTCCTTTTTTTAAAATTTAAGATAAAGTGATAAAAATTAAGAATTATCCAAAGAAAAAATGATTAGCTATAATATTAAAATTGTAGTGAATTTTTTTGGATCTCAGGTAAAAAAAATGTCATGGAATGAAATAATTTATATCAAAATAGCAACACCTTTCTCCCTCATTTATTTCATCAGTTACATTTGTGGTCAAGTTATCTAAACTTTTGTCACTTTCCTAATTTATTTGTGTGATTAGAGGGTTAATTTTTATTCTAGTGGCTATTTCAATGCCTATCATTTCATGAGTTGTGAGGTGATCTATTTTCATGAAAAGAAAGCTGATGAGTCAATGGTATGAATCATTACATTAAAACCCTAATTATGAACTGTCTCTAATATAGTCCAGATTTAAAAGAAAAGTTTCTGTAGATGGAGCTTTTTCATACCCAGCATTGTCTTCTGTAGGCCTGATGATCTTAACTTTCTATTCTTTATAGTACCACACTATTTTTTTTAAGTAGAAAAGTAAATGAAAGCTATTATTCCTAATGATTCAGGTTGTCTCAGTTTGGAAGCCATTCCTTAGGATTCAATTACATGCTTTGAGAAGTTGTTTTACCTCTTAGATTTTAAAGTTATATTAAAATACATGATTTCCCTCCTTGCCATACCCCTCCCCTTTTGTTTGGTTTGCAGAGCATAGAGGTAATGGAGTAAAATTTTGATAAATAGAGATCAACATTAAATTCTGGTTCATTTCCCAAAAAAGACATATGTGGGTTTTGGTTTGAGATTTAAGATAATTGTAAACAGTGAATAACATCGGACATTGAACTATGATTTGGAACTATCCACGTCAGTGCCAACTCATACTTAACAAAACACTTCAAAGTACATATCTGTTTTTAAGTAACTTCACTCATTGTAGTTATACCACACAATTTCCCAAGATCAGGGAGTCATTTATAGCATTGTTATTTCAAAATCATTGCCTAACATGATCATCTATTTAATACAGAATGTTCAGATAAGTAAAAAAACAAAACAAAACCAAAAACACATGAAATAAAAATCAAGCCTAACAAAAAATTATGTTCATATTTTCTATACAAATATAAGTGACTATGGAATCAGCACTGTGTAATTCATGTTGCTATTTATTTTCTCAAAATACTGACCTCTGTATCCAAACTCCTAGTTCAACTGAAAAATAGAAATTTCAGGTAGCTTCAGTTTCCCCAGGACACAGCTCCTTGTTTCTATTTGTTTTCCCTGTATTGTATATGCTAGAACAATGGCTTTTGTGATGATTTTTCCATTGTCATATATATTGGTTTCCTGATCTTGCACAAAATTAATACATAAAGATTGGTGAAAATTGGTGTTAACAGCTTGTCAAGAAGTATTGTGGATTGCTTTATTGAACTCTATCATTCACCTTTTATTTATTTACAAGAGGTATTTTGAGTTATATGCCAGTTAGCTTTCTTTGATCCATGGTATAGCCTAAAAGAGACAACTTACCTGAAGAAATATATTATTGTTTTTAAGTGGGATTATGTAAGAGAGTGGGGATGGATTTAAGCAAATCACTAGTTATTACTAGGGGGGAAAAAAAACAACCCAGATGTCCCATCTTACCATTCTGGATTATTATTGGGTGCTAAAGTTTTATTTTAGTCAAGTTCCCAGTAGGGAATGGACTACATTGTCAAATTGGGAATAGTAACATGGGACACTGTTATTACCCTTAAACCTGAAAAATAAGTTCGAAATGAAGATACAGGAATCAGAAGAAATGGTGCTTTGACAAGCCCTGTGATCACCATTAAGGCACATAGCTGGGGAGTGAACATTCCATAAAGAGCTGTGGGAATGAGTACCATGATCTTGTTTCTCTCTCTCAATTTCTGCTGGTGTTACTGTTGGCTGGATCCAGATGATAGCCAGACAGGTAGAAAGTTTGTTAATGTGCTTTCATTGGGCACAGGCGGTGTTTGGAAAGTTGGGAAAGCAGAAAAGCATAGGAACAATGTCCAAGACGCTCTGCATGCTATAATTTACAATGGGGGAACAATTGGGTGGCTAAATAATTTTGTACTGGTTAAAAGTTTTTCCTTTTTTTTAACCAATGGCCATAGCCTCCAATGCAAAGACATAGATACAGACACAGATAGATATAAAGATGTATAGAATATATGACACTGATCCCTTACGCTTCCTGAAAGGTAGAATTCAGGCAATACTGGGCTCATTTTACAAGTGATTAAATAGCCTAGCAGAAGCTATGTAGCCAGGAAGGGGTAGAACTTGTGTTCAAACTTACCTTTTACTTCCGAGCCCAGTATTATGGCCATTAATTTCTCTTCATTAAAAATATTTGGAAGCGTTTATTTTCTTCCCATAAGAAAGTAATTATAAAATATTTTTGGCAACCTTAAGCATTTGCTCTCAGTCAATAAACTGAGTATTTGGTATATGAAGTCAAGTAACCATTTTGGTTGAACTAGTTGACTCATCATTTACTATTAATCAATTAAATAGGGAACTTATTGATTCAGTTTGAACAGGATTAAACTAAAAGATAAAGGCAGTCTTGATTTTGGACTTCAACTTCTTGTAAAATACTAAGAAATTTATCTTTAAAATATAGTTTAATATAATCATCACACATATTTGGTTATATTACATATGTTAATATAATCATTATAAAATCAATATATTTCATATAATCAATAATAATTATAAACACAATCATAGTTACATATTTGGGGAAAGTAATTCCACTATATGTTTGTGTATTTGTTCAAGTGTTGTCTTAGTACCTAAGTGATCTAGTACGAAGTAAGGAAAAATCCTTTAGATTGTGCTCAAAACTTAAAGGCAGAGAATTAGTTCATTGTTTTAGTCTGTTCTTTTTAATGCTATCCTTTTATAGTCATTATTAAGTGTTAGTCTTCTTACCATGAAATTCTAAGCTACGACTCAATGTGACATGGTTGGACAGACCACTGGTTTATAGGGAAGGGCTGGATCTGCTCTTGGCTCTGGCACTAGCAAGTTCTAAGTGTCAGCTTCTCAATCTATAAAACATACTTCCTGAAACATGTGGCATGGTGTTTTATCATATAAACGTTATCTTCTACCTCAACTGTTATTCCATTTTAGAATTGTTTGCTTCAATAAAAACTATTGAATTCAATCAAACATGACAAGTGCTTCTTGCATGTTGTTTAAAAACAAGTAAAACAAAAATTAGTCCCAATCTCTGCCATAAGAATTTCAGTTCAGTAGTAATTAGCTCTTTTGTTCTATGTTAATTAAAATGTGCACTTTCATTGGTAGCAGTAATATAAAGGACTGGTAATTTGGGTTTTGTTTTTTTTTTTTTCATTTCTTTCATTAACTTTAACATATTTACATGGAAGAAAAACTATATAGTGATAAAATAAAGTCCAAATATTTCAGTTTGTTTGAGTAAATATATGCAACTCTATATACCTTGGTAATTTAGAATAAATGTATTCTATTAGGTTTCACATAATCAAAAAGCCAGAGGAGTGTTGCAGGTTCATGAAATACTAGCTTTATTGTGTTAGTCTTAGTAATGCATAGAAATAGCATTAATAATTTAAAAATATATTACATTACTTATGAAACTGTTTAAGCACTTTTATATTGAATTAGATTTCTAGTAAAGCAAAGCAAAGATCAAGAAATTATCCTCTAAATACTTCTTTTAAAAAACAGCTTAGCAGCTAAAACATTTAGTGTTAAAAACATTTTGCAAAAATATTTACTGATTTTGTTAGTATGTAAACTTTGGTTGCAGGTAAATAGCAAGAGTACTGAGTTAATCTGCAGGCTTATTTTTTAATTGTTTTGAGCTGGGTCACTCTTTAGAGAGTAATTATCCTTGTAGATACAGTAGAGATTAGGAAGCATTTGAAGTCAAAAAGTAAAAGCAAATGAAGTTTCAATTTGACTTCAGCCTATGGACCATCCCCACTGAGGAGGAATGGAGCCGTTCTCATCATTTCTCATTTGGTTAGTGTCTTTACAGAGAAATCTCATCCTAAATCTTGAATTATGTTTTCAAAGCCATGTCTAAGAAATGTATACTTTGGATGTCCCAAATGCATGGCTTAAGACTCTTACGTCTCTTCTCTCTCTCCTTTAAACTATTTTATTCCTCTAGCACATGCTTCTTCAAGTTAGGCTTTCTCTCATGGTAATCCTTCTGACTTGAGCCCTTCCACTCCCTTACTTACCCATAAAGGACAATTTAATATGGGGCTTTTATTTCTAAAGTTTTCCTTGTGTACCTGCCATATTCTAATTTACCCTCTAAATCAGGAAATAGTTATTAGATAATTGTCATATTTGCCTTAGAGTCATCCTTAAAGTAAGTTCTATGAAGGCTTGGATTTTGTCTAATTTGGAAGCATTCAGAATAATGCTTGATACTAATTTTTTTTTTTTTTTTGGTAGATACATGTCTCTTTTCCTTGTGGCTATGTTCTGTTCTTTGTAGGGATACTTTCTTTTACACACCGTAGAGTTATTAAGCTTGGGGGCTTTAGAGAAATACTTGGTGGTTTAACTCTCTAAGTTGACCAGAAATAAATTTTCCTGAGGGTGTTTAAGATTATGAAATATGTGAACTAGCTGTAAACCTGTATCATGCTTCAAGGGAAAAGGCAAAAAAAAANAAAAAAAAAAAAAAAAAAAAAGAAAGAAAAAAGCACACTCCACAATTGTTATGGGTGCAGAAACACCACAAATTACATTCTCGTTCTGAGGAGACAATTGTCTTATTTCTAATTATCTTTTTGAAATGCACCAAACTGAAAACGCATGCTTAATATGCTCACATAATACTTTGAATTTACAGATGGAATATTTGGTATAGTGTTTATTCTTTTTTTCTTCTAGATTTCACACCCTTGCAAAAAACCTAGGGACAAGTGCTAAGTCATTTGATTTATTTAACTCTGAATTTCTTTGCTTTAGGATTATAAATCAGACTCTTACTGTCACTTCAATGCAGAAAGGGTTCTTTTGTGTTCATAATATAGATCAAGATGTGATTTAAGTCTAATCTTGTCAAGGTAACTCCTTTTTAAACTATGAGAAGAGACTTGGCTGTAGCCCAAAACTAATGGGAGTCATATTTTATAATAAAAAGCAATATGTTCGTAATAGAGGCTCTGCTGCTTCTTGCAATCTCCACAAGCACAACTTCTTGTCAGTTTGCACAGCTAATGCATTTTTTGTCAAGTCATAAGCACTTTAAAAAGCCTCTACTTAATATTGTGGAAGACAGAAATTCTAATTTCCAAAGGAAGCAGTGAAAATAGAGATCTTAGCCTGGAGGAATAAGATATAAGATGCCCGACTATCAAAGGAATCCCATTTTGAAAAGAGAGACCATCAGCAAGTAGAGTAGTGTGAATAGAAAATTGAACAAACTTTCAAATGGAACATGAAGGGGTGTCATATTGCCAGTACTTTTCTTCTTCCCCACACTTTATAAAGGGACCCTTCAACTGATCAAATGTAAAAAGATGACAAGAAGTAATTTATATTGTTCACATCTACTATGTAATGATTACTGTGAGAAATGAAAACTAATTTCATTCCTGTTTGCATATACTGCAGACACTTGTCACACATTGCTTAGAGCTCTTATAAGCCTCCTAGTCTGTAATGTAGAGGTAGACACTGATGTGAAACTATAGCAAAAGTTTCAGGAATGTTAGTTACTTAAACTTTTAACTTCTGTGACTGCCAATGTGAGAGAGCCAAAGATATATTGCATAAAAAAATACCAGTGTGAGCAATTAAGTCTGGTGGAGAAAATTCATTTTAAAAACACTGATTACATTAAGTCATCTTCCTACAGAAGCAAGTTTAATTTATGAAGTTCATAAATTTTATGAAAAAGAAAAGCTAATTCAACTTAGAACTTTCACTTCTGAAAATTCGCTTTATTCTTAGATTTTTACATAGAATGTGGAATTTCCAAAGCTTTCGTTTGGCTATGAACTTCCAGGATTTTCAAAGATTTCAACATTTCAAGGACATCATTGTAGCTTTTTAATATTTAGCTTTGAATTATGCAAATCCACTATGTTCACATTGTTATAACTGTCTTCATGTTTTCCTCCTTCATGGGGGTGTCACAGATGGATGTAAATAGTACTCTTTGATGTCAGTGTGGCTTTCTTCAAGAAAAATCATCAGTGGCTTAGTAGATGTGACCTTTTGCCTTTGCTCTTACGTGCTCAGGAATAAATTTATTATGTCACAGATGTCTGTCTTTTTATTTCTCCTTGAATCATGTGATAATAGTGTTCTTTATTTGTCTGACTAAATTCCAAACAACAATTAAGCTGCTTTGGACACTGTAATAAAATCTATCACTTACCTCATCTCATTTTATACTTCATAGTTTGGTTTATAGGGAGATCTAAATATTTTAAATCTGTTTCCATGAAACTCCTGAGGTCCACAAAACTTAAGCAAATTGTAAAATCAGGATGTAAATATAGATTTTATAACTCTAGTGGGCTCCCCCTCCTCCCCCAACAGAAAGTTACCTCACTATTTTGAAGACAAAGTCTGTCGGAGGCCGCGCCGGCTCCAACAGGTCCAGGGGTCCCTGAAGGATGGACAGTGTCGGCGAAAGAGAGTGAGAGAGCCCTGAGATTCTTTCTGATCACCAGGCAGGCATCTCTGTCCTGTCGGTTTTGTTGTCTTTATTTATAGGCCAAATGTTAACATGGCATCAGGAATTTTTACAATGGATAGCTCTTTGTGATAAGGTGTTGTTGGAAAATGTACAGAAACAGGTTTTACAGAAGTCTTCTTGCAGAACTGCCCCAATTATAGTGAGGTTGAGTAACTAAGAAAATAACAAGGCGTTCACATTTTAATAACACTAAGATAAGTCATAAGTTTGTAGATACTCTTATCCATCCTCATCACAGCGGCCAGGGTAAGGGAAGGTGTTTGTGGAAAGTAGGCCTTAGGGAAGGGGCTGCTATACACCATCAGTTAGCAAAGGTGTATGTACTAACTTATCTTCTGCCCTTATCTGTTCCTTCTCTCTAAGTTAGGCTCTTTGTCTTCGGGCAAGACTTGATTTTCCAGTTATATGCTTTATTGCACCAGAGAGCCAACCATACCTTTAAAAAGTTTAGCTTATTTCCCAATACGTAGAATAGCCTCTACGAGTGCATTTACCTTTGTGTCTGCTTTTATGATTTCTTGAATAGCTAGGGCATGAGAGACATTTTTGGTTAGTTGATTTGCATGTTGAGCTGTATGAACATCTTGGACTAATGCAACGGTAGAAACAGAATAATACATGTAAAGGTCAGTCTTTTATGACTAGGGGGTCATTAGCCTGTTCATAGCTCAAGGGAAAGTATGGAGGGAAACAGGACCTTCTGGAGACACAATGTCTGTTCCCATAATCAAATGAAGTTGTTCCCACAATAAGTTCCTTCACAAGGTGCAATCATTATACCAGGGCCAGAATAAGGGGACAAGTCACTCCCGATATTGATCAACAAGGTGCCCTAGGGGTCAGTGCTCAAGCAGAAATAATTGAGTGGGGGTGGATATCGGTCATCATCTGATTGGCAAGAGACCGGGTGCAAACTTGCTTTAACCTCACCAGGAGTTTTCTCGACTAGTGGGCTCGGAATGGCTCCCAACAAAAGTCACCAACTCTTCTTAGGACCATGAACTTAACATCTAAAGTATGTCCAAGTATTAATAAGGGTAGTAAAGATAAGTCTAAGAGAGAGACAAATGCAATTCCTGCAAAAATGTACACATGTGCCTTGTTATTTTCTTGTTACGTTTCTTGCTATTATGTTTATAATGTTATGTTTTATTAATCCCAATGAAACATTTTAGTAGAATCTGAAACTTTAAATTTTTGTCTTGCCTTTTCTTGAGCACATCTACAGTCTTATGTAAAAGAAAAATAATTTTAGATAAAGACTCTTTTACTTATACTATAATAAAAGATGCAGTTTTATACACTAACAATCTGTTGCCAGGACACATGGTATCATTTTAATAGTTCTAGATTACTCAGTGTCTTATTTAGGTCATGTCTGTTGGAGTTAATTTGCTTATATGATCTAGAAATTTAATATTATTTAATTGCTATCTTTTATTATTTTTTAGGTTGTTTTAAATTAACTATTTTTTTGTTCTAGAAATCAACACTTATTAAAAATCATTACTTTTTTCAGAAAGAGAGTTTCTTCTTTTTGAACCTACTAAAAATGGAGAATTGTATGCATCACTCCATTTAGGTCATTTATTAAAGTAGAAGAATATCATTCACTTCAGGTCTATGTCTTCATTTAAACTGCCTTAATATGTATTTGTCCATTAATATTCTCTTTTAGTAATATCATCCACTCCCAAGGATTTAACTACCAGAGATAGACTGAGAACTCTTGAATTCCTATATACATCCTAGAACCTCCACTGGGCTACAAATTATATGTCCAATGTCTCATTAGAGATCACTAGATCTCTCTGTTGGGGTGTCTTAAAGACAAATTAAACTGGTAGACTCATGACCCCTTCCTATGCTCTTGAACAAGCTCTTCCTCCAGTGTTTTCAATCTCATTCAATCCTAAAACCATATACCCAGTTGCTGAAGCCAATAAGTTTGGAAGCATTCTTGACTCCCCTCTGTTTCTCATTCCTCCCTCAGTCTATTACCAAATTTTATTGATCCAAATCCTTCTCCATTTTGTCACCTTCTCTTTATCCTTGCCATTGCCATAGACCAGAGAACCACAGCCCTTTAATGCCTAGACAAGTGATAGAGACCCTTGGCCATTTTTCCTAATTCTCTTTACCATTTACAAAAAGTTCTAAATGGTTAATATGGGTATCAACTCTATGTAAAACATCTCTGCCCACATTTGGAAATGTATTTCTTATTCTTTTTCTATACTGACATCTGTCTCTTCCTCAGACAAATGGGACATACTCAACTGGTTCTACACATACTCTCTTTTTTTATGTGCAGGCATTAGAACAGGAAGTTTCTTCTTCCTCAGGCTCTTATTTTTGCCACTACACCTTCATATACATAAGTTTTTCCATTCTTTATGTATTAACTAAGATGCCACCTCCTTTACTCATCTCCGCAGAGCAGATTGGGTACCTCAGTGAATGATCTCTCTGAATCTCCTTTCATGACAGCCATCAACATTATAATTATGTGTTTATTGCCTGTCTTTTCCCCTAGAATTTAAATTCCATTAGGGTATAGACCACTTAATTTTCTCTGCTAAATTCTTTGTATCTATTATAGGAGCCTGATGAAGAATGAATGCAATAAGCATATGAATATTTACTGAATAAATGAATATCATATTGCTTCTTGATTATTTGTCCACAATACTATTCATTTCTGGAAGCATCATGCCATCTACTTTATGGACAAATATATAATTACACATTTACATCCAAATCCTTGTTTGCGTTATAATATCCAGTCAAGGCTAAAAATGATCCTTTACTTTGGTGCAATTAGTAGCCTTCCTTTGATCCTGCCATTCAGTCAGGGCTAATTATAACTTTCAGGGATTGAGACTCTTCTCAAAAAGAAAATTTTACTTACTTAGTTGTTAAACTTAGCCTTTATAAATCATCTGTTAATATTATTAAAATTCATGAAAGTGAATTGGACAAGATATGTAAATCTAAATCCTAAAGATTTCAGAAACCAAATCACAAATTTTAAGTCTCATTAATTGAACTCACATCTAAATAGCCCACACTGATTCCTCTTATTTATTCATTTATTTTTTGACAGCAGATCTATATAAGACTATTGTATCCAAAACAAATCAGAAATGATTATATTTGAGTTTTAATTGCACTATTTGGATATATTGGTCTGTGTGAATTAAATGAGAATGTATGTTTTCATATTATAAAACTATGATTTGGCAATCTCTGTGATTTTGTCAAATATGCCCTTATTGTCACCTCCGTTCTGTCTCAAAGCTACATTCCACTACTTCTTATAAATCATCTTGAGATATTTTGTGACCACACTACATAATGTTCAGAAAGAAGAGTGCCATTGACCATTTCCTCTCAAAAATGTGGGTGACATTGCCACTGTCTACATCTACCATCATATACTGTGGAGTACAGTCATTGGACTTGAACCCAGAAGTGTTCTGACTCTGACAGTCAGAGTTTGCCAAGTAGAGAACTAAGGTAGAAATGTAGGCTGTTACTAGAAATAAAAAATAGGATTACAAAAGTGAAAAAAGAAAGAAAGAAAAAGTGCTCTGACTCTGAGAAAGGACTAGAAAACAAAGTCTTAAGTTTTAAACAATGGTAATTTATTTTTTAATTTTTTAATGTTTTATTTATTTTTGAGAGAGAGAGTGACAGCATGAGCAGTGGAAGGTCAGAGAGAGAGGGAGACAGAATCCAAAACAGGCTCCAGGCTTTAAGCTAGCTATCAGCACAGAGCCCAATATGGGGCTCGGACCCACAAACCACGAGATCATGACCTGAGCTGAAGCTGGATGCTTAACCGACTGGGCCACCCAGGCGCCCCTAAACAATGGTAATTTAAAAGAGTGACAGTGTCCAGGGAACTCTCAGTTTCAAAGTACTGGTGGATTTCCTTGAGATGATAAACTTTTTAATCATCAAGCTTTCAGATTAATAATGCATCATCAGGATAGCAAAGCTTACTAACTTTCCCCAGTATCCATTTTCACACACTACTCTTCTTCCACCCATGTTTTAGTAGTATCCACGCTAATCCAGCTGGAGACAGAAGTTTTCAGCTTTCCTGTCTGTTTCCACCTAAGTTCTCATCAATCCAAAAATAAACAACAGTCATACAAGTTCCAGGCTTGTTCAGAACCCTGCTAACAGAACACTGCTTCCTCTGTATTTCTTCTTGAGGTTGATTAGTGTAAGACCAGCTTAAAACATGTGAATCAGTAGAATAGGATGGCTGAGACAAAAGTCACAAGGAACCTGGGAACCCAGCTTTCTATGGAGAAGCTGGCTCCCCTAAACTGGGACTGAAATACATGGAGAGATACAAGTTGAAGGAAAACCTATATTTTTATATATTTTTACAATCATTGTTTGATTTACTAAATAATAAAATTAAAATATAAATATGTAAGGATATGTATGTGTGCATGCTTACATATATATGCATACATACATTTTAAAACCACGTGGCACATAGCTTAAATAAAGTGCTTTGTGTTAAATTAAGGGCAGAAGGAATCCTTGCGTTTGTAAAAGAAAAAAAAAGGTGATATGATAAGGCAAGGGATTACCAAGGAAAGTAAACTTGATTTTTTTCAACATCCTTTTTATTTCCTTTTTTGATGGAAAATGCTAGATAGAAAATATAAAATATTCTATGGTAGAAACACAAATAAATTTAAAAAATTACTAATTCTGAGGTGCCTAGGTGGTTCAGGCAGTTAAGTGCCCAACTCTCGATTTCCATTCAGGTCATGATCTCACCTTTTGTGATTTTGAGCCCTGAGTCAGGCTCTTCACTGACAGCATGGAGCCTGCTTGCAATTCTCTCTCTCCTTCTCTCTGCCCTTCCCCTGCTCATGCTCTCTCTCTCTCTCTCTCTCTCAAATAAACATTAAAGAAATTTTTAAAAACTATGAATTCTAAGTCTTTTGACTGTTCTTTTTTTTGTACAGTGTAACCACCTAACAGAAGGACAATGTTGCGCTTGTCTAAATGCCTAGACTTGAAGAAATTATCTTAAACCTTCTAGATTCTGCATAAAATTTTGTTTAAAAGCATGAAGTTGCTGTGTATATGCCTAAGACTGGCTTGACAACACTAACCCAAATTTTAGCTGTAACTCCAGATACTAAAATAAGTAATATTAAATACATACATATGTATATACCTATATATGTATGTATATACACACATATGTATACATACATAAATGACTTGTTTAAATTTATTTTTCATTATATTTTTGAAAAAATGTTTTTGTGGCTGGCACATGTTAACTTTTGCACAGAACTAGCTAGAATCAATGATGTTCATAGTCACAATTAATCAATTAATTATCTTTAGCCCAAAATCCTGTGTAGTGTCTTAGGTTTTGTCCCCTTTTAATCCTGTTATTCAATATTAACATGTAACTTAAAAGCCTGTGGTGAACCACCAATTAGTCATTCCCAGGGTATCACAAAGTCATATACAAGAATAGATGTTACTTTAAGTGCCTTGTTAACTTGGGGCTCGTAAGATATCTTATGTTTATAACTTTAAAAAACAAAATTTAAATTCTGATTTCACAGAGGCTAATGTAAGCACAGTGATCTAAATTGGGCTTTCCAAGTTGGTATCATTACCCGAAAGCTTGAATGCCCACAAGATGGGCTAGTGACAACTTGATTGTGTGCAGACACTTCCCAAATTAGGTGCTATGTTTGAAAACTTGGCCAGGTGAGATTGACACCAGCTTCTCAGGGAATAGTGAGGAAAACAGAAGAGAGATCACATTTGGGCCTGCCAATCCTTGACAGTCTTGCTTTAACTTTCTCTCCCTGAAGTTCTTTGTCTTCTATTCTCTCTTCACTGAAATTGTGACACAAAGGTTATGACAAGCATGGGAAAATAGCTAGTGACTTATTAACGTCTGCTATGACTTGAGCATCACAGAGCAGCACAGTGTGGCTTCAGTGATCTCCTTTCTTTCTTTCCATATATTGCAGCCAATCTCTTGAGCTGTCCAGAAGTGTCACATTCCTTCAGTGACATAAAATCAGTGCATTAATATGCTCCTCTACCTTGAAGCTCATAGATACTTGTCGCATTAATATTTTGCTTAAGCCAACCATCCCTGAAATATGAGAATGCAAATTATTCGGTTCTTGAAATCTATGGCAGGCTCTTTCCCAACATTCAATTTACACATATACTGAAGTAATGGACATTCTTAAACAAGAATTTTCATTTATTTATACTCATCGAAATAGAATGGAAAAGGCAAAATAGAAACATGTTTCCTACAAAGTGGAACTAATCGTTAGCCTCTTTCACAATACTGAATTTTGAACCCTTCAAGAACCATCTCTGTCTTTCAGTTTGGGGACGTGATTGCCTTTATTCTTTTACCCTTAGTTGTTTTGTTTTGTTTCAATAAGACTGTCATTTTTATTGGCTTAAATTTGAGCACAGACACGTGAAGGTTGCCCTTGTATGGCTATAGCTTATTTTGTTTTTCCCTCCTCCAGACATTTAAAACATGGTATTGTCAGCAGCAATAACAATACAAGCTTTTGGGAGTGAGTCTGTCATTGCACACATGATGGTTTTGAATTTGGAAGATAAATGAGGAGAATTTGGGGGAAAAACTCAACATTCTTAAAGCAAAACAATTCTTCTTATTTATCTGTGAAGGAAATAGATGACAGCTAATAAAATGACTGTTTTGCAACTTCTTTATTTTTCTGTTTTTGGCTCTCCACCATTCCTTCAAAAATATATCATCTTCCTGATAAAAGTGTATGTACATTTTGATCTCACTATTCTTTCTGAAATAAAATTTTTGTCCAATGTTACTGGGTTTTTAAGGTTTATATTTCTATTGTGAATTTTTGTTTTAATTATGATATAGATTAAGAAAAATCATTTATGCAAGTTATTTTCACTCAAGTTATAAGAAAAAATAATTGCATAATATTTCAAATTTTGGTTACTGATGAAAGTAGTAATAATCTTTAAGTTTATTGCTGCCTTCCATGCATAAGGCATTGTCCTAAGTACTTTATATCTACTATTTATTTTTAGCTTCACAGCAAACTCTAACAGAGGTTCCATTATTATTCCAGTTTTACAGATGAAGTAACTATTTCAGAGATCTAATTGTTTAATATATGAAGTAACTAATTAATACTAGGTTAACATTCCAATATCACAAAGTAATCCAGAATTTGTGATAATGTTTATGCCTGCTGGGTACCCTTGTGACTCATAAACATTGAAGACTTTTATTACCCTCCTTCAAAGTCTGCTGTATTATAAAAGTCTGATGACTACTTATCCCAAGCCAAGAAAATAAGATGCATTTGACTTCTGTAATAAATAGGCACTGATACTGGCTTCTCTCTGTAGCATCTTACATTTTGACTGAAAATAGCTATGAAAATAACTATGATGAAGAAAAGGCATTCAAAGATCTGTTGAAATACTGATGAGGGAATCAAATAATATGCTGTTATTTTCTTCCCATACTTTGTACCCTGTGAACTTCCTAACGGTCACACAAACTAGGAAGAGCACAGGCACACTCCCAGGCGCACATGCCTACACGTTGTATTATATGAGGAAACTGAGGCTCTGAGAGAGCAGGTCATTCAACTGTAAAGACTGGGTCTCTTGACTCATTGTTTTTTGTACACCTACATTTTTCATTTGAGACCTTAGACAGCAACTATAGTCTTTTGTGCTAGGTGTATCTAAGAAGATATCTTGCTAAAATTTTTCATTTTGCAGAGGTACTCACTCATATCCTTTAAAGTAATGTGACTGGCTCAAGTTTGGATTTGTTTCTTATTTTGTCATCAACTTTCTGTGTGATCTTTCACAAATCACTTCAGTTCTCCAAGTTGCATTTTATGATCTGTCCAATAAGGGGTTGGTGGTGAACTTTCTAGTCTCTTGTAATATCACCACGTACAGTGCAATACGTTTTAAGATTGGTCATGTCACAGCCAAAGCAAGAACCGATCATGGTGCCATTCTTACCGTTCATCACCAGTGTTCTTCATTTGAATTTGTGCACATGCAGCTCTGAGATCAGCTGGATCATCCCAGTTCTAGGTGAACACAGAGTGACCTGCAGTGTTTCTGGATTCACAGAATGTGGGAGGAGAAGGGACAAGGCTTTAAAAACCCCTGCACGTCTAAGTCCAACTTTTTAACACTTTGATGGGAGAGACCCTCAGATTAATATGTTATCCACAAACCGAAATGCTAGCACATTATTTCATGTGGTTCTTAATGGTGGTGTTTAATTGAAACAGAATTGCAGAAGAGTAATCAGCATTTAACTGTTCCTAAAATGTATGCTTTGCTTTGAATACGAATTGAATCCCTTTGTCCTTTTATAAAAACTAGTTGACAAAATGAACACTCACCTTCCATTTGGCACTTTTTTATGGTTTATTTGTGGCATACCCACATATAGAAGATCATCCTCTCTTTTTTATTTTCTTAAATTACTGTACCAGTATTCTGCTGGCTAGCCATCAAAGTATATGTGTGATGCGCAAAGAGTTTCTTAGTCAACTGACTTAAGATTCTGGAGACATATTTCCATTGAATGACCTTGAACAAACCTCTATTTATCTAATGATGGGGCTTTTCTGAGGTTTAAATGAAACCACACACAACACATATGCACACACACTACCCTGTATATAAAACATAGTAAGCACTCAGTAAATGTTAACTAAAATTTTCCTTATGAAAAACCTTATATAAGGTCTTATATAAGACTAGATTTTTTTTTAATGTTTTATTTATTTCTGAGAGAGAGAGAGAGAGATACAGCATGAGTAGGGGAGGGTCAGAGAGAGAGGAAGACACAGAATCCAAAGCAGGCTCCAGGCTAGCTGTCAGCACAGAGCCTGATGCAGGGCTCGAACCCACGAACCACAGGATCATGACCCGAACCAAAGTCAGACGCTTAACCGACTGAGCCACCCAGGCTCCCCAGAACTAGATTGTTTCTGTGGATGCTTCCATATTTGAGATAAATATTGGACATTGTTATAGATTGGGATATTTTGCAATTAAGACAAATCAACATAACCTGCAAATGAACTACAAACCTAAAAGTTCTGTTTGGGATATTAAACACATTCAAAATAGGGCATAAACATTGGATGGTAAGCATCTCAGAAATCTGAGTGACAGAGTTGTAGAGTTACTATTTAATTACTTCACAGATCATTCATATTTTTTAGTAAGACGTTAGCATTAAAATATATACAACAAAAATTCTTTGACGTCACTGTTTCCCAATCTTTTAAACACCAAAATCCACCTTCCTTAGTGACTTGACCCTCAGTATATATGTCAAAACATTTGCTATGTGATGACCATGAATCCATACCTTGGATAAATGTGAGATTTACATTAAATTAGAAATAATAAAAAATCTTACTATATTTCAGACACTTCAGTGATTTCTTAGAACTATTTCTAAACCTTGGTGCTAATAAAGTTTTATAACGTTTCTTATGTTTGCATATTGCTGTAGAGTATATGGAAATGTTTACATGAATTACCCTTATAATTCTGCAGACAACACTTTTTTACACTCTTTTAAAATTTGATGTAACTAACATTCATTAAGAGACCTGAGTGAATCCATCACATCTTGCGAGTGAGTGCTAGAGCAAAACCTAAATACTTTCTGGCTTCAAATACTTTGCTTATTTTATCTACAGTTACTGCCTTGTAAAAAGATGTAGAATGTAAATGGGATGCCCAGGAGCCACTTAGGAGCTCAGGATGTTTATAAAACAAAAAACAACAACAACAAAAAAAAAACCCAGGGATTTTGATTTATGATTCAGTTCTTCAATAGTTCTGTATTAGAATTTTAAATGATTACCATTCTATTGTCGGATAACATATACCACAGGAACTCTTGGTTAGCCAGATGGTACAGCCAGAAGATGGAGGGAAGACCCAAATAGATTAAGCATGGAGCTGGAGGCAGGCATATGATTAGAATGCAAAACCTCCTTTTTCCATCCATGCTTCTGATGCTGGGTTACTCTCTCCAAATGTTTTAAGCAGTTGCCAAAAAATCTGCATAAAAATAATATTCATTTGTGCTTGCAGCATTCATTAGTTACCCTGAATTTTCCCTGAATATCAAATACATGCCTAAGTGAGATGAGATATAAAAGCAGCAGGCAATGCAATCCAATTACCCAAGGAATAATGCCAGTTCTCAGCATAGCAGCCGAACGGCTGAACCTCAAGGTCCCTATACATGTGTCCGTAATTGCTTATATTTTGGAGTTTGGGTTGGTCATCAGGTTTAAAGAACCTAATAAATTGCTTAAAACAACACTTGGCTTTTTTAAGATGTGCTCATACATTGAACATAGATCTATCCATCCTAGTCTGAATGTCTCCATTCTAACAATCCTTCCTTGACTTGTCCTGTGATGCCCTGTGTACACCTCATATTTAATCACTCACACATTCCTTCTTCTTAGACTTCCATATACTGTTTCCTTCTCTCTGTACTTCTAGCCAACTCACATTTATTCTTTAATTGACAGCATGCCTCAACATATTTTTCATTGTTTACTGATTCATTTATTCAACTGAGCTACAAGATGTCAGTGAACTGACTGCAAGATGACATATATAATGCTGGCAGACAGGCATGGGACAAATCGAGGGAAAAGGGGTGAGGATTCTAGATTATTCAGTTGAGGAGATCTATGTTGCCTAATCGATAGTCTTTGCTCCTGGATTTATACATAGTGACACTATCCAGAGCTGTATATTTCCATCTGTGATGATAATTGTGATTTTGAGACTTTATTTGGATTATAAACCTATCCCAGCTGGGTTTTCTTGTGTGGCTTCATTCTGGTTGCAGAAATGAGATCTATTTAATATTATAAGCATATTGCAGCTTAAAAAAAGTACTTTTGCATTCTATCCTAGGGCAGGTGGTTTCATTTACATTTTAAAAATAAGGAATTGGAGGTTATTGATTATAACTTGCCATGCAGTGCAGGCCAATTTCATATGATTCTACATACTGCAAATCTGAACCTTTCCTCAACAGGTAGTCCAAGGTTACTAAGGAAATGGCTTTTAAAATTATTGCCCTTCAGCTTCGTTTCCCGCAATACACTCCTTCACGTAGCGGCTCATTTCTGGGCAGCTTCTGAGTGCCAAGCTCTGTGCTGGCTGCTTAGAATATGCAGGTGTTTTAGATGCGCTTGCAGCCAGTAACAACTTAGTTTATAGTCTGATTGTAAGTAGTGACATTTTCCGAACAGTCCAGTTCTGGGTATGTGTCAGAGTTTCACTTGCCATCTCCCTTCGTTTTGTCTGGTGCATGTGATCAGTTCTGCCCAAGAAGCTGTAAGCACAAGTGTCTTCTCAGGCTGTTTTAGTCTTTGTGAGATTAGTCACATGGCTACTGAAAATAGCAATGCTCCAGGTAGAGGCCAGTCTATTAGCTTGGCTCTGAGGGTGAGGACAATGACAACATAAAGAAGAGCCCACAGTTTATACATGATGGGAATTTGGTAAGAGAAGAGATGACATTTTGTTTTTTATGTTACTGAGGTATGGGGGATTGTTGCTTGCTGCTAACTTCAGTTGTCCTGACTGACACAGAAAGAGGCTTTCAAACTGAACTGCAAACTTTATTTCAAAGTTCCTCATTGTATATGCATATATCTATACATCCACATATTAATATGTATCATAAATGTATACATGTATTATATGTATGCGTGTATCTATATTTATATCTATATATATACACATACACACACAGCCTCCTTTGTATGCTTTATGCACTCATCTGTACCACCTAACATCATTAATAAATTCCAAACTAAAATGTATATTGTAAAACCACTGATACAGGTGAAGAGGAATATTTTAATTTGTTCCCAATCCTCCAAAAGTTAAATTGATCCTCCAAATAATTAGTAAAATAAATAGCTATAAATAAAATAAATATTATTACTTTTTAAAGGTGTCAAACATGTAAAATATATTTTAAATCCATTAGTAGAGGGGGAAAAGGCAGGGAAGGAGAATAAGTTTGGGATAAATGACTGACATGTAATGAGTAGACCGTGGAGGCTCATTCTCTCTCACCATGTCAGAGAAAACTATTTTTCAGTGTCTCACCCTTGCTCCATCGCCTCTGTGAACTTACAGATAATAAAAATAGACAGCTGTTGGAAACCCATATTTCCTCTTCTATGGGGACAAGATTGGGGATATGACCAGAAGACTAAAGGGAGGAGGTTGGATTATCAGTTAGAAGGCAAAGGCAAATAGAGGAATCTCTGAAATATTAATGCTGGTGCTTGAGTCCTACTCAAATTTTGAGTCACAATAGACCTCTACTATATTATCTAGATGCATCTAGATGTTTTAAAGTTGGAGGATTCTTTTATTTTCATTACTAAGAAACTTTGCTAGTTGCAAAAATGAGTATATGTTTTTGGAGCTACTGTGAAAAAAAAGCTAATGTAAATGATGATGAATGGAGAGACTTGTACATCTGTCTGTCAGGCCCCTGCTAGCTGGGTACCGGGTATGTACTATTTCATTTAAGTATCAAAGTTATCCTGAAAATGGATACTATTCCTTCCATTGTTTGACATCCCTCAGCTAAAAAAATAGAGGATTCCTATTCCATGTCATTTATGTCTGACTGCAAACGCTATCCTTTTTCCACGAGGAGGGCCCTAATAACAATGATTTGTTATCAAAATAGCACATTCATCATTTAACTACTGAGAACTGAACTTGTCTTTGAATGCTACATTCCAAGCTTTTTCCCCCTAAGATATAAGAATATTAGAAATCTACAAGTTTTCTGCCTTCATGATACATATATTTTATAACTAAAGTATATGATGAAGTAACTGAGCTAATCTCAGCAATAGTCTCCAGTAGGTGATTTTAAGTCACCAAGCAGATGAGTGGTAATGTGCACTGTGCTCCCTGTCAGCCAAGCTATAAATGATTGTGTGCTACTCCTAAACTCCATAAATTCAAAAAAGAAAGTCATATAGAGTTTCTTTTACACAAAACACCCACCCTGCCTTTGCATAAAAGCAAGCGACTCTAGGGAAACTTACACATGAATATCCCTATTAGTAAGGGAAATAAAAGTGATTTGGCTAGTAGCATACGAAATTGGGGACATCTGAAAGATTCATAGTTCTGCCCTGTCAACGGAAAAGCCTCCAATTCATTTTCCTTGATGCCATGAATTGAGCGTCTGCGGTAGAGGCTATTCCTGTCGCTGTCACTAAATAACTTGTTCCGTAGTGTAACCAAGTGATGGGATGGGATGTCATACCTCAAAATGAAATTAAAATAAAATAGGATAAAAATATAAAGAAAAGAAAAGGAATCTTTTATCTCTTGTGAGATTTGAAGTTGTTGAGTTTTATCCACAGACAGCTTTTAAATCAACCTGGTGAACTCGAATTTATTAGTATCAGAAATAGTATTTAGCTTAAGGTTTCAATACCCTGACGACCCCTACCATTTTTCTGCACTCACGCTGTGGTATCCTGGGCTGGAACAGTAATGACCAGGGAATGAGGCCTCCCCCTCCCTCCCCGCCCCCCACTTTTTCTGGCCTCAACTACATTGCCATTAATTAAGTGAAACAAACTACAATAATGAAACAAAAAGTATCTAATTTCTTGTTCAGCCAATTTTCTTAGTTTCTTTTAAGTTTGTATTTTATAGTAATGTTTTTTAAAAGACACATAGAAACATATTTAAATAATCACATCAGGAGGGTTTTTTTTATTATTATTTTCATGAAACAAAGCTCCCAGAAATGAGGTATTCTAGTCACTTTTCACAATGTTTTCTTTTTCTAATGTCACTAATTCTCCTTCACTGTAATGAGATTTCGTGTCATTGACATTCTCCTGAGATTTTTATAATATAAATCCACAGACATGATGTTACAATGTCAAATGAAATAAGCTGGCAAATCTATGGAGATACATGTCAATGGTGCAAATATTTCTAACCTGTAGCGGTAGCAATATGTCAAGATGATGGCAAACAACGCCAAGGGATTTCTGGGGATACTATTTTCTGGAGCAAAACCAGTACAAAAAAGACTGTCAGTGCAGTTCTGTTGAGACAATGATCTGATTATCAAGGCTATAATAATAAAAATATTGCTAGAGTTTGTGATCATCTGAATTTTTTTCTATATTTGGGGAATTGATATTTTTATAACCCCACTGCAAAGCACTTAAGAATTTCTTGGATCATAGGGGCGCCTGGGTGGCTTAGTCGGTTAAGCGTCCGACTTTCTCTTAGGTCATGATCTCGCGGTTCGTGGGTTCGAGCCCCGCGTCGGGCCCTGTGCTGACTGCCAGCCCAGAGCCTGGAGCCTGTTTCAGTCTGTGACTCCCTCTCTCTCTCACCATCCCCTGCTCATGCTGTCTCTCTCTCTCTCTCGTAGAAATAAATAAAACGTTAAAAAAAATTTAAAAAGAAAAGAATTTCTTGGATCATAAAAAGAAAACTTCTGGTCTTGTAACACACCAAACTTCTGGTCTTATAACACACCAAACCAAATGAAAGGGAGGCTGGATTGGGATTTTAACATCAAGAAGGCATATACTTTATTACTCTGGGCCTCGTCTGAATCTTGAGTTTGATTATTAGTGATTAAAATAATCAGTAATGTCCTTTTCTTCCATGTTTATTTTCTTTAGGAGTGGTTTAACTTTGGCAAAATCTGAAGTTGACACATATTCATAAACTTCTAAAATATGATTTTATGTTTATTGTTTATTTTTTAACATTTATTTATCATTGAAAGACAGAGAGAAACAGAGCATGATCATGGGAGGGTCAGAGAGAGGGGGAGACACAGAATCGGAAGCAGGTTCCAGGCTCTGAGCTGTCAGCACAGAGCCCGTCGTGGGGCTCGAACTCAGGAACCGTGAGATCATGACCTGAGCTGAAGTCGGACAGTCAACCAACTGAGCCACCCAGGCGCCCCTAAAATACGATTTTTAAAAATGAGTCATGACCTTATTCAGACAAATGGAGGCAAGGGGGGGAGAGGTCATCCACTTAATTCTTTAAGAGTATTCAGGATAATGCCACAAGGAGAGTAATTTGACCTTACTGGGTAAAGCAATTTATCATAAATAAAGATATTTTTGGTGCTACTCATTTAAGTTTCAGTAGATGGACAGAGTCCAGAATAAAATATTGAAATCCATGATTTTGAATTATGTGAGCTATTCAATCATTACTGCTGGAGCACCAGACATAAGGAGCAATTTCTGGCAGTGTAGTTATTAAAGTGATAGTGAAGTGGGCGAGAGAGCGTGTCCTGGAAAACCACTTGAAGAAATAATCAAAATTATATCATAATGCCTCCAGAGGAAGGGGAGCTTATAGACACAAATACATGTATCAAACTTTTCAAAGAGCTCAACATACTTTCAAGCACATTTTATCTTCTTTTATCATAATATTCTAGTGATGGAGATAAGGGCAATGATTGTTCTCATTTGTGAGGAAATGGACACTAGTCCATTAAATGGACACTTAGTCCAACTAGTCACTAGTTCTTTCTGGTAATGTATCTAAGGAGCATTATGTAGAATTTAGTTACTTCTCTAAAATATCCCAATGTTGACTTATTTCAGGGCAGGTTGAATGAGACTACTTTCCTATAATATTTCATGTCTTTCTTAAAACTGTATTTCTCCACATGTCAAATTAGAATTAATTCCAGTTTTTTAATGCTGTCTTTTAGTTTTTCTCTTATAAAATTCCATATCTAGAGGATGGGCACTACTGACATCATGACTTACTATGAAACTACAGTAATCAAAGCAGTGTGGCATTGGCAAAAGAATGGACAAATAGATCAATGGAACAGAACAGAGAGCCCAGAAACAGAGCATGTAAATATAGTCGACTGATCTTTGACAAAGGAGCAAAGGAAATGCAATGAAGCAAAAATAGTCTTTACAACAAATGGTGCTAAAACAAGTAAGCATCCACATGCAAAAAATTAATGTAGACACACACCTTATACCTTCACAAGAATTAGCTCAAAATGGATCACAGACCTAAGTGTAAAACACTAAACTATAAACTCATAGAAGATAGCATTGGAGAAATCCTAGATGACTTTGGTTATGATAATGGCTTTTTAGATACAATACCAAAGGCACAATCCATAAAATAATTGATAACTTGGGTTTATTAAAATTCAAAACTTGTGCTCCGTAAGTGAAAACACCAAAAGAATGAGAAAATAAGCCACAGACTGGAGAAAATATTTGTAAAATACACATCTAACAAAGAACTAATATCTAAAAATATAAAGAGCTCAACAAAACTCAACACAAACAACCTTATTAAAAAATTGGCAGAAGAACTTAACAGATATCTCATCAATGATATACAGATAGCAAATAAGCACATGAAAAATGTGTTCCACATCAAATGTCATCAAAGAAACGCAAATTAAAATAACAATAAGATACCACTACACACCTATCAGAATGGCCAAAATCCAAAACACTGATAACAACAAATGCTGTCAAGGATGTGGAGCAACTGGGACTTTCATTCAGTGCTGGAGAGAATACAAAATGGCATGGTTACTTTGAAAACAGTTTGGTAGTTTCTTCTAAAACTCAACATACTGTTCATACTATTTAGCAATCATACTATGTATTAGTCAAGGTTATTGGAGAAACAGAGCCAATAGAAAATACATCGCTGTAGAAAGATATAGATATATATGAGATTTATTTGGAGAAAATGACTAACAAGATTATGGAGATTGAAAAGACCCAATATCTGCAGTCTGCAAGCTGGAGAATCAGTAAGGCTGGTGGTATAATTCAGTCTGAGTCCAAAGGCTTGAGAATTGGGAGGCTGACAACATAGATCCTGGTCTGAGTCTAAAGGCTTGAGAAACAGAGGCTCTGATATCTAATGTCAGGAGAAGATGGATTTTCAGCTCAAGTAGAAAAAATTGCTTTTCCTCCAACTTTTTGCTCTATTCAGGCCCTTGAGGGATGGAATGATACCCACCCACATTGGCGAGGGAAACCTTTACCCAGTCTACAGATTCAAATGCTAATCTCCTCCAAAAACACCTTCAAAGACATACCCAGGGGTAATGTTTTACCAGCTATCTGGGCATCCCTTAGTTTAGTCAGATTGGCACATCAAATTAACCATCACATACTTTTTGGTATTCACACAAAGGACTTAAAAACATATGTCCACACAAAACTTGCACATGGATGTGTTTATAGTAGCCTAATTCATAATTGCCAAAATTTGGAAGCAACCAAGCTGTCCTTCTATTGGGTGAATGGATAAACTGTGGTACATCCAGATAATGGAATGTTGTTCAGTGCTGAAAGGAAATGAACTATCAAGCTATGAAAAGACTGGGAAGAAACATAAATGCATATTACTAAGTGAAAGAAGCCAAGAGTGAATGTGAGTATGAACTATGGGCTTTGGGTGATACCAGTATAACAGTGTAGGTTTATCATTTGTAACAAATGTACCTCTCTGGTGGGGAATGTTGATAATGGGGGAAGTCACTCATGTTTGAAGGTAAGGGGTAAATCGGGAGTCTTTAACTTGTGTTCAATTTTGCTCTGAACCTAAAAATGCTCTAAAAAATAGTCTATTTTAGGGGCAACTGGGTGGCTCAGTCAGTTAAGCATCCAACTTCAGCTCAGGTCATGATCTCGTGGTTCGTGGGTTTGAGCCTCACATCAGACTCTGTGCTGACAGTTCAGAGCCTGGGACCTGCTTTGGATTCTGTATCTTCTTCTCTTTTTGCCTCTCCTTTGCTCACCTCTGTCTCTCTCCCTCTCAAAAATAAATAAACATTAAAAAAAATGATAATAAATAAAAAAATAGTCTACTTTTTAAAAAAAAACTCCATTTCAGTCAATTGACCTGCTATAAACCAGTTTAGATTTGTTTTTATCCAATACTAATTGTGTTCTGGGTAATTTTATTTGTAATGTCTTTAAAATGATGTGATAAACTCTGTTTTATAGAGATGAAATATAAGTCTTATTGGAGATGACAGAAAAAATTGCAAAGTTCAAGCAGGCATAATCAAGAATGTTCAAGGTGTGAGTCAAATATATGCTGGGATCCAAAGCCTGTACCTTTGAGGATGCCATTTGCTTAATCCATCCATTCATCCACCCATTTAGTAAGTAATCTATAGTGAGGGAAAGTTTTTTGTTTTTTTTTTGATCTGCAATTATTAATTGCACTTTGTTAAGAGAATGAAAGAATAATTTCTGGGCTTCTTGTCTTCTTTTTACCACTCGGGAAACTTTTCCATAGATTTTGGGCAGAGATTAAGAACAAGAGGTGTGGGTATCTCCTATTGGAGTGGCTGGCTGAGCCTGGGTGGCTCAGTCTGTTAAGCATTCAACTCAATTTCAACTCAGGTCATGATCTCACACCTCATGAGTTTGAGTCCCGCATCAGGCCCCACACTGACAGTGTGGAATCTCCTCTCTCTCTCTCTCTGTCTCTCTCTCTCCCCCTACCCCACTTGTGTACTCTCACTATCTCTCTCACAGTAAATAAACTTAAAAAAAAGGACAAAAGTAATAGTTATATCTTCTGTAGAATTTTTATATTTAACAGTAAGCTATATATGCATATTAATGCAGGTGGATTGTAGGCCTACTGTACAGTCTCATTTCTTATTCTACCTCATTTTTTCTTTAAGTTTTCATTATTTATTCAGAGGTTTTGCCTGGACATTATATATTTGAGAATAGAATTGTTTTTCTAATAAAAACATATTAAACTCTATTATATCAGCATTTTACCTTAATGTAGAATCAGTTGATTCATCATTTAGAATAAAATTATAATCACCTTCACTTCTACCATGTGATGTTACATGACAAAGAGGGTTTTTTTTAAACTAAAGCACTGAGTAATTTTAAGAAAAATAGATTGTTCATAGAAATCATTTTGCTTTGAGGGTGTCTGGGTGGCTCAGTCAGTTAAGCATCTGACTTTGGCTCAGATCATGATCTCATGGTTCACAGGCTCAAGCCCCACCTCAGGGGCTAGCAGCTGACAGCTCAGAAAGTCTGTTTCAGATTCTGTATCTCCCTCTCTCTCTGTCCCTCCCCCACTCACACTCTGTCTCCCTCTCTCTCAGAAATAAATAAAATGTTAAAAAAGAGAAATAATTTTGCCTTGTTCTAATCTACTTTTTTATTTTCCATAAATCCAAGTTAATAGGGTAGTATTCAAAGTAGATAGATGATTTTAAGATTTATATAGAAATATTTTTGTTAAAGTGGTGGATGCTTCAACCATTATCATTTTATGATTGATCCTTTATATGATTTTATAAGAGCTTATCAGAAATAAAAAGCCCGTATGAACATAGAGTGTATATATAAGGATTCTGTTTGTGAGGACTGAGTAAAGTTTTGTAGTTGTGTTTGGTTTACACACCCCTAAGCAAAGCTAAAGACATTGCTTCATAATTCTATTGGAAATTTTGAAACTGACTTCTCTGTTAGGGGCTTTATTCAGGATTTCAAGTGCCAAAAATCTACCAACTAACTATATATGCTTTCTTTGTATTGGTAAAACATATTATTTGCTGACCTCAAGGTGTGGTTCCATTGGGTAATAATACTTTGTAACTACTGCAAAGTGGTAGCCATGTCATTTCTTGAAATGCCACTTTTTATGAATCTGTCTTGAAACTTTTGATGAAACTCAGTAACCATCTCCTCACCACATCATTAACACTAGTAGTTACCTAAATTTATAGGTAACTTTATACTTTTTATAACAACGATTTCTAGCAAGCCCACAGATCAACCCTCCCCCTTTGCTTTGGTTCCCTGGTATCTAAGGAGATAGGAGAGAGGAGAGCAGCCTCCTCTCCTCTACAGAAAGCTTTTTGCTATTGCTTCTGGAGCTCTTACAAGGCTGGTCTTCCGACTCACTTTCTCCAACTTGCCTATTCCCCTTCACTGAGGTAACAAATTTAGCTACAGCCTGTTCCAAGAAAGAAGGCCAGTGCAAAGTGAAAATATAGACCACTTAGAGATTATTAATAATTTCACAAATGTGGCAGCAGAACATTAAACCAGGTGCTGGGTCCTTGTCAGCATGAGGTCTGTGGAAGGAGAGTGCTGAGCTCCTGTGAAACTGGCTCCTAGTTCTTGGGTCCCAGAACATCCCTTCTTGTTTGGCACATCCTTACCCTGAGTATATCTTTCATTCCCACACTCTGATTCTCTAGCTTTCTTGCCCAAAGTATAGCCCTAGAGGCTTAAAGCTTCAGAGAAACTTATGTGCCCTCTATTTTTTTCCAAAGGAAGCTCAAAAAAGCAAATGTTGTGGGCTTTTTCCTTAGAATAATTTTATCATAAAGCATCATGCAAGACAGTATTGGTATTAAATCTTACTTCATAATTAAAGTAGTATAAGAATTATACTACCAGCTATTTTTTTTCATGACTTAATTTTGTTGCCTCAGTGTATGATTAACTACTTAAAATATGTATCTTTTCAAACTTGGTTACATATATGTGATTCATTTGACAGCCATTGTCTATGAATATAATGGGCTGCAATTACAGAAGAATTTTTTTTAAGAATCAGAGTGCTAAAATATTAATACTTGTTATCACCATTAAAGGGCAGCTTCCTGGGGCACTTGGATGGCTCAGTTGGTTGAACATTAGACTCTCTATTTCTGCTCAGGTCATAGTCTCATGGTTCATGAGTTCGAGCCCAGAATCAGGCTCTGTGGTGACAGTGTGGAACCTGTTTGGGATTCTCTGTCTGTCTGTCTGTCTGTCTCTCTTTCTCTTTATTCATCTCTCACAAAAACAAATTAACATTGAAAAAGTTAAAAAAAAAAAAAGGCAGCTCCCTTCCACAGATATGGCACCTTTAATAGGATTTAAGAGTTTTTAGCTGTCCCTCTTCTGTCTGATCTGTTTTCTAGTACCCTTTAAGAACCATCTTCTTTCTCTCCTGGTTTTGCTTTTTGTGTTTCAGAGGTAACAGTCATTAGCCTGATAACCCATTAGATGTTCAGAAGGCACCAAATCATCTGCTTTGTTTGCAGCCATGAGACAAATTTGCCTTTTTTCTGCTGGCTCTTTGGAGGATGCACTGACTTCTAGTTTACGGACTCTGTCAAAGGGACTTTTCAAATAGTGACAATTACGAATTCCTTTCCATTTGGAAAGGAAGGTTTGAAGACTAGTATCAGTGGATACGGAGAATATTTCTGAACATGTTTCCCAAAGAGAAGTTTTATACTTAGTTTCTCATTCATTCATGCTTGGGCCCAATCCTGGGCCTACCAGAGTTGAAAGCACTGAATATAAAAATCTAGTGATTCCTTACCTTGTCTGTTATGCAAGGAGATTGACAATAGCAGCTTATACAAACACTTGAAAAACAATTTCTTCTGTATTTCCACTTAAAAAGAGTTTTAGATCTCATTTCTCCACTCAAAAGTCTTAGTTCATGTCAATTACTATCCTATCTTTAATGAAAAGACACCTGATCAAAACAATCTAATGCTTCAACTAAAAGACAAAAGACTAAGAAATATCCAGAAAAGTAAGATATCAGTACCTAGTGATGTCTCTGACACACACACATAATACAAATTTAGTTGCACAATGATTTATTAAATGTTACAGTGTACTTAATAAAGAACCATATTGCATTTGACACATCAATATAGACATAAAATGCTAATTTTGGCTCTGATACTTCATCACTATATCATTAACATCACTTATTCTTGGACTTCACTTTTTGTAATACTAATTTTCTCACAGAATGTAAACTAGATGGGAGAACAACAGCCTTCTGTTTATAACAATTAATACAAAAATCCTATAAAACATTGTCAATTATAATTATGCAAGGCAAATTGTGCTATTATGACTTTTATTGGTTATATTTTCATGAGTACTGTGACTATTTTCTTGAGTTATTTCAGAGTAACTTATATGTCTTCCGCCCAGAATCACACAAAATATATAAGTCAATTCTTAATTTTCAAAAATTTCAAATCTATGCTACTTTTGTTTAAATAATTTACATGGAATATCTGCGCCCACGTGAGCGCGCATGTGTGTGTGTGTGTTGGACTGGATTATTTTAACAATTGCCTCAGTTCTTCATTTGATGTACTTTTACTTGTGAACAAATATAATTCAAAATTTGGGGTGCCCTTGATCTGATATATGATACATATTTATATTTTGTGAAACAATACTTTTGAAAAAATCATTAAATATATATGAATCCTTTAATACACCAAAACCCATATAGAAGGGATGTAAATTTTAAAGTATGTAAACATCAGAGTGAAGAGCAATAGCTGTAGAGCAAACAACAAATATAAGTTAATTTCTGCATTTGAACTTAAGTTTGAACTCTCCAAGCTAAAATCTGTCTAGAAACACTTGATTATGGAATAAAACAAATATTTTTATGGTCAGTTTTTCTTAGCTTATTTTTTGTATGAAGACATGTATAAGACAGGTTTGGAGCTCAATGAACATGTATGTGTAATGACAGCTATGAAAAATTTTAAATAAAAATGTTTTACTACACTTAATTTGATTAAGGTATTATATTTGAGTACCTTACTAGTAGCCAAACTTGCATGAGTACCTTATTAGTAGCCCAGCTGAACATCAAGAGACTTTTATTGGATGATTTTATGACCCTTTATGTCTGATCAGACTGTTGTTGAAAACCAACTTCTGCGCTCTGGGAGCTGAAGTATAACACAAAGACAGAGCTTGGAAATAAAGATGAACAATAGCCCCATTACTTTTCCAGGCAAAGGAGCAGGCTAATGCTTCAAAACTGCAGACTTCCAGGGTAAAAAGCTGGGGGATTCCATAGGAAAACACTGGATCTGGGAGGTTTCGTTAAGAATCTGTTACAGACTGCCAGCTCGTCATGTCTTCAAGGTGGTCTCAGGACTAGGACTGACACAGCCATCCCTGTCCTGGTACTAAGTATACACTGAGGTCAGAGAAATGTCAACATCAATACCGAATTTCTGGTGCAAAGAATTCTACAGAAAAACAAGTGAAAGGGAAGCCTCAAGAATGAGGAAGAGAGCAGCTCCTGGGTGGCTCAGTTGGTTAAGCGGCAGACTTCACTCAGGTCATGATCTCATGGTTCTGTGCTGAATGCTCAGAGCCTGGAGTCAGCTTTGGGTTCTGTCTCCCTCTCTCTCTGCCCCTCCCTTGCTCACGTTCTGTCTCTCTCTCTCTCTCTCTCAAAAATGATAAACAAATATTGGAAACAAATTTTAAAAAAAGAATGAGGAGAAAAATTTGTTCAGGTTAAAGTCAAGCCTTGCTGAAGCATTACTGTGTCCATGTTAATTTCCATCCATATTTATATTTCTATAGCGATTTCAAAATGGTATCACTGCAAATATATTTGTTGAAATTTAAATCATCCTAATGAAATGTGTCATCTTTTTTTAAAAAATTAAGTTTCTTTATTTTGAGAGACAAAGAGAGCAGAAGAAAGACACTGAGAGAAAGAGAGAGAGAGAGAGAGAGAGAGAATTCTAGGCAAGCTCTGCACTGTCAGTGCAGAGCCAGACAACGGGCTCAATCTCAGGAACATGGATCATAACCTGAGCCAAAACCAAGAGTCAGGTGCTTAACTGACTGAGCCACACAGGGACCCCTGAAATGTGTCTTCTTAAGAAACACCATTACTCTCATAGGTTTAAGAAGTTTTATTTTTTTAGTGAGAACACATTAATATTTAAAACCCTTTTATCTCAGGAAAACTTTTTATACATGATATGCTTTGTAATTAATTTGAAATGCTTTTGATGGTTAAGAAAATCACATAACATTCTTAAATGACAATTATCATTTTCCTTTAAACATTTTAACAAATTATTGTGCTTATCCTTAAAGGAAACCACAGGACATGAGATATTGCTAAGAAAAATTAAATTGAAGTGTCTTTAATATACAACTTACATTTAAAAATTGAACAAAGATTGGCTTCCTAGTCATAACTTATTGAATAAGCCTATAAATGACATTAGGAATATCCAGTTACTTATAAAAATTTCTTCACATTAGCTGCTCTTATATTTATATTTTGAATGATGCAGCTAAGAGGAGGTGGTGAGAAATATTTATAATAACAGATCATCAGGATAAAATAGGGACAGTGTAGTTAAATCACTTTATTTATTTTTTTGAAATGTGCTTAATGGAAAGGATGAATAATGGCTTTGCTTCAAAATTAAATTCTATTGCCCTGAGTGAGAGATTTGAGTATTAGCATAACATTCTATTTATGTGAGTAATGCTATAGTTTTGTCATTTTTTACATTACAGTGCAGGGAATGTACTGATTTATTGTTGCATTTTTAAAGGGCAATGCTATATTGAAACTGGAGACTGAAAGAAGCTAAAAATCATGTTTGTGAAAAACTCAAGTCTTGACGTGGTTTATGATCAGTGACTATTTGTCCTATTTATAGGGCTGTATTTAAAAGTAAGCTAATCTAGCAAGATCAGATATGATTGATGCTTTCTTATTTATTATTTTCCAATTTTTCATTTTTTGGTTTTATGATGGTAATAAGATACAAGATAGATGAAGTTATATGGAAGTTAAGGAATGCATAATGCTTTCTATTTTCATTATACTCCTTTGAAGAGAATTATTTTCTGAATATTCAGCTTGGGTCCTATCAGCATCTACTATAATCAGAGTAATTTTGAAAAATATCAAATGAATTATGAATATCCTCTTCAGCTATCGAAGTGAGATATTAAATCGTTGTATGAGGATTTGAATGCCATGGTCTACTATATAAGGTAATTATCAGCAATGTTAAAAACATTCTTGTTTATAAATTACAGGGTCTTGAGAACTTGAAACTTTTACAAGATTATAGGAAACAAGATCTAACTGATAATTTTTTATTTAGACCAGCATCCAGAAGCCATATATCACTATTCAAGAGCCTAAGAGTACAAATATATTTGTAGTCTACATTAAAACTAATTTCTTAATTCAATCTCTTAGACTCATAGAATGCAAGAATAATAGCTGTATTGCTTTAGTTGTTAAACAAGTATTTATCAGTAAATTTTAATCCTGACTGAAAGTTTTAATTTTAGATATATCTACAAATAAATTATATGATATAATATTGATATATCATACATCATGATGCAATTATCCAAGGTACAGGAAGAGCAAGAAGATAAGGTTAAGTGACTTGAGTATTCAAGCCATGAGGAGAGAAGGCAGAAGAACTGCCCACTAAAGGGCAGTGCTATGCAAATGAATCCAATGAGTGTAACAGTTGGGATCAACGTGGGTGAGAATGTCTGATTTACCATATCCAGTTGGGGTGATTTGACTGACAATAGGAAGTTGCACTTGACGGAGTTGCTATTCCATGGAATCTCTATTCCATCATTTGGATTAAGAATGAAACTAAGCCAAGATATATTTTTCAATTTGACAGATATTTTAGATATTGTACTCCACTTTGGGAAAAAATGGTTTTGTGTTTATTTTGAGGAAAATTCAAGTGGTTAGTGTTTCTAGATTTCAAAACAGAATAGGGTTAAGAATGAAAAGCATTGAATTAGCAAAACTCAATCTATAATTACCACTTACACCAGGCAAGGAAAATATTTTATTGCAACTGACCTGAATAATAGAGTGGGATGGAAAGAAGGAAGCCTATTTATTTGAGACACCAAGTGAAAAGTATGAAACACAAAGGGGAAAAGGCAGTTTCATTGAGAATAAAATATTCATGTTGATAACTTACATAAAACAAAAGATGGAGTGTTTTCTGCAGGGAAATTACTTTCTTTGATGAGCTCTATTTATGCATGATGGAGTTTTAAATTTTTGAAAACCCCCTTGGTTATTTTTTCTTCCTTTCAATTCTTGTGGTTTTAATTTCAGACATAAACAGATGTAAAATTTTCTTGCTAAAAGCTTCTTACTCTGTTTAAAGTCGAATTTATGACATAGGGAAAAGAACCCAGAATGCCTTCTTACAATGACAGTGATTAGGAAATCAATATTTAAGGCATCAGTCTCATGAATTGCACGGTGAGCAGTGGTTCCATTCATTTTGAAACTACCCGATGAAAAAATATATCTTCATTTACTTTGCTCATTTTTAACATTGTTTTGTTTGAAACATATCCCTGCGGGATGCTGAGTATTATATCTGCTAACTACCAGCGTGAGTTTGGAAACAATTTCATTTGGTTGAAATCCACTATATAATAACTTTGTGTGAGTGGCCTGCAATCTACATGTTAAGGTTCAAATATTTCCTTCTTGAGTATAGAAAACTATTGGCTTGATTTGGTAATTTTATGTGGGAGGTATCCTAGAGGTTGCAGTGGCAAGTAAGGATTTGAATCTTATGTGTTGCCTATCACCCTAATCAAAAGAGAAGGGAAAATAGAATATGCCTCCCCTAGAGACTTGGATTCCTTCAGTAGAACATCAGATAGATGGGAAAATAAATGTGTTGGTCATTGTATGTAAACTTATTTGTGCCTCACAGAGTCACCATGCAATCTGACACTATTTGGAGAAGTTTGCTAGTATCAGGCTCACAAAGGGCTAGGACAAGAATGGGCAGGAGAATGAATGTTTACAAGTTGATCTACATCAGCAAAGCGTTTATGGTGTGTGCTTGCATGAAATTGCCCAATCCATTAAGAGCAATCTTTAGGGAAAAGTGCTTAGTAAAATAGCCATAAACAAAGCTGTTTGGAATTACCTAGTGTGGTAAATAGTTACCTACAAAGGCAGAATGTCTGCTATTAGGATGAAGGGACTCTGAAGTTGCTGCTTAAATCAAAATAGTTTGCAAATCTCTCTGAGCGATTCAGTTCTGCACTCCTGGGAAGCAGAAGCCTAGCTCACAGAGTCAGGACTTTTCACATCTTATGATTTGGCAAAATCTAGTGACTGCGACATGTTTTAGAAACTCAAAAAATGCTGAACAAAAAGATGACTACACACATTCTTACAATTATTTGTATGTATAGGTATAAAGCAAACAGACATCACATTTTTGAACCCTCATATGGACTTGGAAAGGATGGGGACCCATAGAAAAACAATGTTTAAGAAATCAAAAGTTGTGAGATGTCTCTGCCTCTAAATATGAGACAATAGTTTTGCTAAACTAACGTACATTTGACAAATATTTATTGATTATTAGTCCCTGGAGATTCAGATATAAATGCAACCTATTATATACTGCGTCAAGAAGCTCACAATTAGCTGAGGTAGACAGAGAAGCTATTTTATAGCTTAAAATTATAAGCATAAAGTAAGTACAAGTTGTTACACAAGTGTATTCTACTTAGTCTAAGAACTGAGAGGAAAGTTTTGGAGATGATGATGTGGAGCTGAATTCTGAAGAGTAAGTGAGTGCAAAGCTGTGATAAGGTGTAGGGATATGAGGTGAACAAGACATGGGAATATGTCAAAACCTGAATGGTAAAGAGTACATACAAATGGTGCCATATTCCTGCCAGAAGGCAGCTGGGCAGGTGGAGAGAGCACTTAACTGAGCTGGTGCCCCGCTAGGTCCCGGCTCTGTCTAATACAGTCTTCAGTGATCTTTGCAAGCACTTAACGTCTAAGTCTCATTTCTTTATCAGCAAAATGTGTTTAATAATACATTGCCTTTGAGGGATGATCTGAAGATAGGTTCATCACTATCTGTACATAAAGAGAGGGATTCAATGAAGAAGTGTTTAAAGGGGTTACAATTCTCAACAATGACCTTAACTAGAGGTTCTCAATCTTGGCTTCATGTTGGAATTACTTAGGGGAGTTTAAAAGGTGCTGAAACTTGCTTCTCACTCCCAGAGATTCTGATTTAACTGGACATGCTATAGTAAGGATGTCAGACTAAAGGACAACATAGGCACATCTAAAAAATAATAAGAATCAGTAACAACAGAGGAAATAATTGGTAAAATATGGTCTTTTCCAGAGAAGGCTATGTTAGACTTTACCAGTATACTAAAGAATACATTTCTTTCACTCCACAGAACAGAAAGATTGCCACTGTTAGGTGTGGGTAAGAAGTAGTCTAGGCTTCACCTGTTCCAAAGTAGTTGACTTTTGGGGAGGTAACCAGAAACAACAGGGTTTCTACATACTGGAAACCTCTTCTAACACGAAGTGCATCAATTCTATGCCTTGTATTGTGGTAGGATAAGTTATAAGTTTAAATTCCTTGGAATACCATAGTAGAAGAAGGGAAGAAGTGATAAGAGAATCTAATATTGAACATAGTCTTAGAGCCTTGTAAAGTACTACAGTTTAGTCTCTGTAATTAATATGCATCTCTAAAGAGACAGAGGCCCTGCTTTGAAGACGTGAAATACAGAAAAAGCAATTCAGTCTAAGCCTTTAACCATATGTTTGATGACTGGCAACAATATTTGTAACTAAGTTAGGAGAAAAAGAAACAGGCTGAATTATAGTGGAAAGAATTCTGAATATGTACTAGAGAACACAAGAAGCTCATTTCAATCTTAAAGCAATTTACTCCCTTTTTTTCTGGCCTATCACAGAAAAGCCTGATATTATAACCTGATTACCAGAGAAGAGATTGCATGGGAGAATCATATTCTCTAATACTGAACATCAAAGAAAAACCAAAAGAAGCAAAATGCCTCTTAATAGACTCAGATTCCTAAGGTCCAGATTTTATTTTTTACATGAAGAACAACCATGCTGATATTTGATTATGTAAATAAAATACAATATGCTACACTGTTGTGATTATTATCTGGGACCTCCAGAAAAATGAATCATTTTGCCCATGTATTGTTTTTCCCATGAAAATACTTCTGACTAATTGGAAAATAACTAACTACATTTATTTTCTTCCTATGAAAATCTTTTGATATAGCAGAAATATTTCCCTGTGAAATGTATAATTGCTGAAGTATTTTCCACCTAAAAACATTTCTAGTTACTTTGTGCCGTTCTTGAGATAGAAGTATTTGAAATCCTATCATTATCAAAAGAAATTTTATTAAAGATCTTCTTTAATTCATTGCCATGCTAAGCAACACCTATAAAGTATTTTAGGAAAAGAGATTAAGAATAAGACTATAATTAGAGAATATGAGGATAATCATCAGTGATATGTATCCATTTTTGTGCTTCGTCACAAACTCACATACTTGCAAACTTCTCTGTGTGTGCTATTTTTAATTTTGTGCTCAGCATTTATGCAAGATTCCATTTACAGTCTGACATTTGCTTCAACCACTCAAATGGACTATTTTGTTATTATTATTATTAAACACACCAATTATATTTCAAATATAGTTAAACAAATCCAATGATCACTTTTCATTCACCATCTTATTTGACTTCTCAATTAGCATTTGCTGCAATTTTCAGTTCTTTCTTGAGATGTTCTCTTTGTGGGTGCCCATCAGTCAATGACCACTAGAAATACACCTGTAATTGAGCAACTTGGCCTTTTAGATATTTGGTGTGAGAAGGGAGATTGCATACCATGGGGAACTGTGGGGCATTATAACAAGAGCATGCTAAGAAGTTCTTGCTTCAAGTTGTGTTAGGTGATTTGGAGGAGAATTCAAGGAAGTGGAATCTGTTCTTTCTTGCTTTCATGGAACCATATTCTCTTTGGTTTCTTCCCACTTCTGCACCTACTCTTTTTCAGTAGTGCTGACAGTATCTTCTTCCTGATTTTTTGACACTTGGGGTTTCCCAAGCCTCATTTCTCAATCATCTTTTATTTTCTCTTATACTTCTTTTCTTATAGGATTTCACTTAATTTTATGATTTTAATTACCAGCTGATTTTTTCAGCCTGGACTATTTCATGCTTTATTTTTTTAAAGTTTTTTTTTTTTTTTAAGTAATCTGTACACCCAACATAGGGCTTGAACTCACAACCCTGAAATCAAGAGTCACATGCCTCACCGACGGAGCCAGCCAGGCATTCCTGTACTATTTTATGCTTAAAAGATCAGTTGGTAAACTACAGCCCATAGTCTGTTTCTGCCCAGGGTATAAGATTGCTTTTATGTGTTTAAATAATTAGAAACAAACCCAAAGAAAAAGAATATTTCATGACACATGAAGTTTATATAAAATTCAAGTTACCAAATTCATAGATGGTTTATTGGAATCCAGAGCATGTTCATTTGTTCAGATATCTTCTATGGCTTCTTTCTTCCTTTCTTTTTTATATATAGTTTCACATTTATGTAGGTATGTATGTATGTATGTATGGATGGATGGATGGATGGATGGATTTATATAATTTATTGTCAAATTGGCTTACACACAACACCCAGGGCTCATCCCAACAAGTGCCCTCCTCAATGCCCATCACCCATTTTACCCTCTCCCCTACTGCCCCCCATCAACCTTCAGTTTGTTCTCTGTATTTAAGAGTTTCTTATGGTTTGCTTCCCTCCCTCTCTGTTTGTATCTATTTTTTTTCCTTCCCTTCTCCCATGGTCTTCTGTTAAGTTTCTCAAATCCCACATATGAGTGAAAACATATGATACCTGTTTTCTCTGACTGACATTCCACATAGCATAGTACCCTTCAGTTCCATCCACGTTGCTGCAAATGGCAGTATTTCATTCTTTCTCACTGTCAAGTAGTATTGCATTGTATATATAAACCCCATCTTCTTTATCTGTTCATCAGTTGATGGACATTTAGGCCTTTCCCATAATTTGGTTATTGTTGAAAGCATTGCTATAAAATTGGTGTAAATGTTCCCCTATGCATCAGCACTCCTGTATCCCTTGGATAAATTCCTAGTAGTGCTATTGCTGACTCATAGGGTAATTCTATTTTTAATATTTGAGGAACCTCCACACAGTTTTCCAGAGGGACTGCACCAGTTTACATTCCCACCAACAGTGTAGGAGGGTGTCCGTTTCTCCACATCCTCGCCAGCATCTAGAGTCTCCTGATTTGTTCATTTTAGCCACTCTGACTGGTGTGACATGGTATCTCAGTGTGTTTTGGTTTTGTATTTCCCTGATCATCCCCCTGATGATGAGGGATGCCGAGCATCGTTTCATGTATCTGTTGGCCATCTGGATGTCCTCTTTGGAGAAGTGTCTGTTCATGTCTTCTGCCCATTTCTTCATTGGATTATTTGTTTTTCAGGTGCGGAGTTTGATAAGTTGTTTATAGATTTTGTTTTTGTTTTTGTTTTTTAATATTTTTTATTTATTTCTAGGAGAGAAAGAGACAGCGTGAGCAGGGAAGGGTCAGAGAGAGAGAGAGATACAGACTCTGAAATTGGCTCCAGGCTCTGAGCTGGCAGTCAGCACAGAGCCCGACGCGGGGCTCGAACCCACGAACCGCGAGATCATGACCTAAGCGAAAGTCGGACGCTTAACCGACTAAGCCACCCAGGTGCCCCAGTTGTTTATAGATTTTGGATACTAGCCCTTTATCTAATGTGTTATTTGCAACTATCTTTTCCCATTCTGTTGGTTGCCTGTTAGTCTTCCTGATTGTTTCCTTTGCAGTGCAGAAGCTTTTTATCTTGATGAAGTCCCACTAGTTCATTTTTGTTTTTAATTCCCTTGTCTTTGGAGACGTGTTGAGTAAGAAATTGCTGTGGCTGAAGTCAGAGAGGTTGTCGCATGATTTCTCCTCTAGGGTTGTGATGGTTTCCTTTCTCACATTTAAGTGTGTCATTCATTTTGACTTTATTTCTGTGTATAGTGTAAGAAAGTGGTGTAGTTTCATTCTTTTGCATGTTGCTGACCAGTTCTCCAAGCACCATTTGCTAAAGAGACTTTTTTTTTCCCATTGGATACTCTTTCCTGTTTTATCAAAGATTAGTTGGCTATACATTTTGGGGCCCAATTCTAGGTTCTCTATTCTATTACTATGGTCTATGTGTCTGTTTTTGTGCCAATACCATCCTGTCTTGATGATTACAGTTTTGTAGCAGAGGCTAAAGTCTGGAATTATGATGCCTCCCACTTTGGTATTCTTCTTCAATATACTTTGGTTATTCAAGGTCTTTTGTGGTTTCATACAAATTTTAGTATTGTTTGTTCTAGCTTGGTGGAAAATGTTCTATGGCTTGTTTCTTGATGTGAGATCAGTGTTGAGTAGTTGCAACAAAGACTGTATGGCCTCCAAAGCAAAAATTTTTTTACTAACTAGACCTTTATAGAAAGAGTTTGGCAGTCTCTGCTCTAAAGGCATATATTCAACTGACATTCAAAATTTTCACTTGAATGGTTTAGTCATCTTAAAATACTTAAAGCACAGAAGTTTTATGCACATTCCCTCCATACCATAAATCTGTCCCTTTCCTATTCTTGTCCATCTTAATACCGGGGGTCACTGTGTACTCAAACCAGAAACTACAGTCACTTTTAATTCTTTGCTTTCCTCTATCCCATATTAATAATCTTTCTAGAAGACACATTGTTTCTACATCATAGTTATATCTCAAGTATGTCAGACAGTCTTCGTTTCTTCTGCCACCATTCTATATCATACCACCATCACCTTGTGTCTGGACTATTCAGATAGTCTCTGTATTGGTTTCCCACTTACAGGACTGTAAGTAAGTCCTAACTATATGGTATTTTCTATCGTTAATCTGGTCTGTTTTCTTCAGAGCAATTATGATCATTTTTATGTGAATATTTGGCTTTAAATTCTATATATTTATCATCTATCTAAACACATAAGCTCTTAGAAAGCAAATTCATGTCTTTTTGCCCAGCAGTAGATATAAACACTTTGAAGAATGACTAGTATAGAGTAAGAAGTTAATAATAACTTTTTCAAAACCAGTGACTGACCTGCTTAAAGACCACAAAGGCAGATGTACAATCACCCTTCCCCTATACATGCATGCATGCAATTTCTAAAGAAAAATCTATCTAAAAGTAATGTATATTCAATTGATAATGCATCATTTTAAATTTGAATAATATATAGGAGAGACAGTTTTCTCTGAAAAAAATGATACTGATTTCATCTTGATTTTGAGAATTAGATCTTGGTCAGCTTTTGTTGTTGGTGGTGATGGTGGTAGTGGATGTTGTGACCATTGTCTTTTTCCTAGCAAACAAAACAAAACAAGAAATTTACTTACACAATTCTGGTAACCCAAAGCTATCTCAAAATGCACTAGTCATTTACTTGATAACTTGTTGTTAATCATCAGTGTACTTTTTTTCAATACAGGAAAGAGCTATCTGCTTACTTTTATGTGGATTTTAAATAGGAACTTAGAAACTCTTCCAATTACCACTGAGATAAGAATCTAGACTAACTGTATATAAGCACCGTTTTTGTGTATTCAACAAGAAGAAAGTGCTGAAAGGTGGAATTGGGTTTTAGGTAGACCCAACATGGTGAAATGGCCATAGCAAGTGGAGTGAAGATCACTTGAGAACAGATTTTGTAAGGTTGTAGAGAAAGAGGCTACACTACAGAGATTTACAGATAAATTACCTGATAAGAAAAGAAGGCAGTGAGTTGGCAATAAAGGAGAAAAAAAAATGGCATGGTAGACAGATGGAGAATCAAATACAGTAGGAAAGAAGAGGAGAAGTTCTCAGTGTTTGAAGACAGAAGAAAAGAAAGTCACTAAAGTGGAAAAAGTCGAATTTGGCAGAGTGGAGAAAACATAAGCGCTATACCACTCAAAAGCTTAAGTGTCTTCCTAAGTTTTGAATAATAACTTATATTTCAAAAATATTTTTACACAATTGTATCATATGACCCTCACAAAAACTGTATAAGTCTGAGTCAAGCAAGACAGGTGGTTCTATTCCCATTTCACAGATTAGGAAACAGAAGCTCAGTTCCTAGGGTCATGCAGAGGGTAAGTAACATAAGGAAGAACAGAAGTGTTCTCACTTCTAAGTTTTATACTTGCCACGACACCATGTTGAGAGCATTGTGTTAATCTTTCAACAGGAGGAGATCAAAATCTGCTGTGAGGAAGAAAAACATTTAAGGCAATGATCCAAAGAAGTAGTTTCTTTTCCCACCCACTCGCTTAAACTATTATCACAATTAAATGAAGCTTAGTAAGTCAGGAGTGTAGGAAGAGATGACTGTCATGAAGGAGAACAGAGACTACGTATTTATTTTTAAATTACTGGACATACATCACTAACTGGGCATTGGAGATATAATGGTGAGTAAAAATAACCATAGTCCCAGCCTTAATAAAGCTTATGCTCTGGTAGAAGAGACAGATTTTTAATCAAGTAACAAAAATAAATATTTGAGTACAAATTCAAATATGAAGGCAAAGTCAACAGTGTTCTGAAAGAATTTTACATGGGGCCTCACTGAACCTATAGGAAAGGGAGAGGTTTGCTTAGTGAGAGGATGACAGTTGATTTAAACCTAAAGGAGGAAGAAGAATGTAGTATTTGAGAAGGCATGGTAGATGAGTCTTTTTAAAAAGGAAGGCTCCTCTGTGTAAGTGAAAGGATCCAGTATGATCAGAAACATTTTAGTTTGCCAAATGTTCATGTGCCCTGAATTATAACCAACATAGTAGAATTCTCTCTTAATTTTAAATAATTACGTCGTGGCATTGAGTCACGTAATTCTGATTTGCCATTTTTCTCAAGTGACGGCTTAAAAATAGAGAACAAAATGATGGCTATAAAATATTAATTTCTGGGAGAATATATATGTACCTATGTATATTATCTTGCCAAGTTCTCAAATTGTGTTTTGCACATGATAAGCAGTCATGAAATAATGATTAGTGGATTCTTTCAACATGTATTTATTGAAAACCTATTAAGTATAATGTATACAAACACCTGGCTGGATGCCATTGTAAGCTTCCCCCCCGCCCCTGTAATATTTGACTAAAGAATGGCCAGGGCATTCTTCAAATGAATTCCTCTTGCTTTGGAAAAAGCTATTGCCATATGTGTTTGATGTACTTACAATCTCTAGATTTATGCTGTTTTTTTTTTCTTTTTTCTTTTTCTTTTTTTTTTTTTTTTTGCCTTAGCCTCAAGTAGGGCAGGACAAAGCCATTTTTGCAGTGCTGTAGTGATGAAAATGTTCTGTATCTGTGCTGTACCCTATGGTGGTCGTTAGCTCCATGCGGCTGTTGAGCATTTGGAATGTGGTTGGTACAACTGATAATAGAATTTTTATCTCATTTTAATTAATTTTAATTTAGTAGTAACTGGACTAAACAGTAATACGTCAGAAGCATTCAGGAAAAGATTTTGAATTCCCTTTGTAATACCTCTGATACACTTGACATGAACTTGATATTTCTTATATCTGTGGCCTGGACATAATTGAAAGAGATGTTTTCTTGGTATAAGGAAGAACCTATCTTGGGGTAAAAAATGTAGGTGTGAACAGAAGTTCATTGTCTCAGTTCAGTTGGGTTGTAACAGCTGAACTTGTTTATATGAAAAAATCTGCAAAAACATGTAGATAGAATTGCACAGAAAGTGATTTTTTTCAAGGACCCAAAGAGTTAAACAGTATTCTTTATGTTTACCATTTGAGTAACAGCCACTGACAAAGATGCAGAAACCCTAAAAATAAGCAAAATAAATTTACTTTTACAATAAACATTGAGAAAAATGTTTAGTGGTCAGATAAATAAGACAGATGGGAGATTAATCTCTGGTCAACCAACTCATTTCTTTTCATCGTATCTAATTTTTAGAGTTTCAATGAGACACTCTTTCTCTCTAAAATATTTATATTTGAATGTGAATGCATACAATTGAATGTGTTCATTCAAAAGATAGAAAAAGAGTGTTTCGAGTGAAAAGTATACTTCTCTTCCATGTTTGTAACAGACATCTAGTGTTACTGCTTAGAGACTGTGCTTACTATCAATTTTCTCTTTTTTACAAGGTTCAGAGAAATTTACTCCTTCAACATATTTAATGAATGCCTATTACATGCTAGGCATTGTTTAAAGCACTGGTTTTTTGCAGTGAAAATAAAAAACACAATAAAAATTTCCTTAAATAAATTACATTCTAATGGAAGAATATAGGCAATAAGCAAAATAAATAAGGAAAATACATGATACGTTAGTGATAAATGCTGCAGATTTTTTGAAAGGATTTCAAAAGAGGTAAAGGGATTGAAGAAGAAAAGGAAATGAGTGCCTTAGGTGGAGAAGTTTACATTTTAAATAGGGTGAGCAGAGAAGGACTTTCAAAATTTTATTTTCATCAAAGACTGGAGGAAATAAAGGAGTAAGACATGTGTAGGCAAAGAACTGCACAGGCAAAGGCCAAAATAAGAACTTGTTTAGCACCTTCCAGAAAACCATCTTTGCTTTTATGTGGCTGAAACAGGGATTGCAATGCAGAGGCTTTCTATATCCAGGAATTAATACACCAATCTATTGATGAATCATACTTATAATATTCCATATATTGTACATTTCCCCCCATCAAATATATTATTAGTCTCTAGGTTAGAAATAGGGCTCTATCTCACTAGGACTCATTATCTCTATCATCTGGACATTATTTTAAAATAAAATAATTATATATTAGGTAGGGTCTATTTATTTCTCTTATGGAATATGTTATGTAATACTTACAAAAAGAGCCATGCTGATTTCTTCCAAATGCTTTTTTCAAAAATCAAGATCATGTTGAAATAGAAGAATCCATCCTCTAGTTGAAGATAGAAGACAGATTGTTTTGTACTGAATATAGTTTCATAAAGAATTATCAAAATGTGAATTGACTTGATTATTATGACATTATTGCCTGTTATTATTTTTATAGCAAAAATAAAAGACTTATGGAAGAGAACATTATGCTAATTTTGTATATTAATGAGGACATCAAAGTGTAGAGAGAGGTAAAATGATTTTCCCAAAACTCATATGTTACAGCTAGCATTATTGCATTCATAATATGTGATAGCCATTGTGCTAAGTATTTTATAGGCACTGTGTAATTTTAATCTTTCCATCAAACTCAGAGGGAGCTATTATTACTATTCCACTAACGTGGAAATTTTAGAGGAATAAGCAACTTCGAAGTCACAAAGCTGATGCATAGTGCAGGTGGGATCCTATCTAGATCTTTGTACCTCAGAAAGAACCCACACAGATAACTATTTGCCACACAGCTAGAGATACAGGACATTCCAATATGCCTGATTGGAAACGCAAGAGGCCAAGAGGGACTCTGGGAAGAGAGCATTTTAGTAAGACATTGTATTGAATTTCACCTTGGCATAAGAGTTCTGAATATTTTATGGCAAGCTACGTAACTTTTTAGATGTTTCCAGTTCTGAGAATTGAGGAACCAAATTATAGCTCCATATTTGCTTACTGTGACCTTGGCTTTCTCCATTGTGTGTAATTTAATTTGTGAGTATATTCTTACAGAGTAAATTAAAGAAGTTATTCAGTTGAGATGCAAACCTTTATATGGCTAAAAGAACATAGATCATTATAGACAGTCCCCGACTCACAATGGTTCCACTTAAAATGATATAACATACACACTGTGGGTACAGAAACTTTTCAAGTTATTTTTGCATTATTGGTAATGAATTTGCAGTAAGCATCTAGTCTCCCACACCGAGACCCCTAGTGATCAATTGAATGCATTTACTGGATCACCAGCTGAGATTACAGGGTGTAATCTGTGGCTAGGGATCAGAGATTTCTCTGTGTAAATTTAATTTATCCATATGGGGATCAAAAGCTCATTAATACCCCATTCTTTCCAACAGAGCTAAAAGCTTGAAGCAATTAGCATTTGAAAAATATTTTCTTTCATTAATTTTTTTCAGTATGAAATCTCTGTTAGGTATTAATATGTATTTCAAAATTAGAAATGCATGGACTATATCTTTTGTATTTTGTAGTTGTTTTTGTTGTTTTGGATTACTATTCCCTAACAAGTATTTACACAGCAACTTAAACAACAACAACAAAAAAGTAGTGTCTAGGTACTCATTTCATTCAAATGGATTGACTAATAACTTTCAAGAGATCCAGATAATTTCTGCACGGAAGAAGAAGGGAAAAAAACATTTTTAATCATTAACACAAGAGAGTTTGCCACTTTTCAGTAGGAAAGACATTGTGTACTAGCTGCTTGAGCCTGAAGGCTGGTGATTACCTACACAGATGTGTTAGAAATAGAGCTCCTGGCACTGTTTAGCATGACTTGTGAGTGAATAAGTGCAGTTTGTTATATACTTCATTTAAGACATGACTCTATCCTTATCAATTATTTTATGCAAGTAGAATGTAAGTCTGTATGATTATACAGTTTCTTTTATATCCAACCACTATTCATAAAGAAAATATTCATGGAAAAAAAGAGATGATAAATGTTGGAAAGCAAACATTTTTGTTTGGGTTTAAAATGTTGACATAATTTGAAGCTGTGATATACTGCTAGGCCTCTTTATTATAACAGCAAGTTGACAAATGATGTGTGGATGTATAAACTGTAATATAAAAAATCACAGATTAAGGAGAAGTTTGTTTAATAAATTAAAATCATTATTTTATCAATATCTCTCCTTGGTAGTACATCTAGTGCTTGGAGGAATGTATTAACTCTTTTGGTTCATTAGTGCGACTTTAAAGACTTTGAGTGATAGTGAAAAATAATAACAGTAAATACAGTAGCTCAAGAGAGAATGTCCCTATAAATGCTTAAGTGCATATAAGTAATTTTAAGACTAGTGAAAACGGTTCTGAGGGTGAGATTAATTTGTAATTAATTTGTAATTAATCACCCACAGGTTTTGTCCTTTTTTTAAGAGAGAATTTTTTCCAGCTTTAGTAATGTATAATTAACAAATAAAATTATGTTATTTAAAGTGTATAACATGATGATTTGATATACTTATGCAATGGCAAAGGATTCTTCCTCCCCCCACTGAGTTAATTAATACCACAATCATCTAATATGCTTACTTTTTTCAAATTTCAGTCGTACAACACAGTGTTATTAACTATAGTCACCATGTTATACATTAGATCCTCAGACTTTATTCATCTTATAGCTGAAAGTTTGTACCCTTTAACAACCTCTCCCTATTTCATGCACACTTCAGCCACTGGCAACCACTTTTTTCTTTCTTATTTTACGACTTTGATTTAAAAAAAAAATTCCATGCATGAGTAGTAATATACAAAATTTGTCTTTCTTTGTCTGACTGCTATCACTCAATACAATGCTGTCCAGTTTTGTGTATGTTGTAAATGACAGCATTTCCTTATTTTTTAAGGTTAAAAAATATATATAAATATATATATAAATATATGAATATATATAAGTATATATATATATAAAATATATATCCATTGATCTGTTGACACTTAGATTGTTTCCATGCCTTGAATATTATGAATAATGCTATGAATATGAGAATATAGAAATGTCTTTGAAATAATAATTTCATTTCCTCCAGATGTATATCCAGAAATGGGATTATTGGATCATAAGGTAGCTCTATTTTAAGTTTTTCAGGAACCTCCATAGTGTTTTCCATAGTGGGTGCACCAGATTACATCCCACCAATAGGGTACAAGGGTTTCCTTTTCTTCACATCCTCGCCAGCATTTGTTATCTCTCAATTTTATTAAACAGACATCCTAACACGTGTGAAGTGATATCTCATTGTGGCCTTGAGATGCATTTCTCTTATGATTAGTGATGTGGACCACCTTTTCATGTACCTGTTGGTAATTTGTATGTCTTATTAGGAGAAATGTCTATTTAGGTCCATTGCCATAGTTGGATTATTTGGGGGTTTTTTTGTGTGTGTTTTTTTTTTTTTTTACTATTGAATTGTGTGAGATCTTTGTATACTTTAGCTAATAACCCTTTGTCATTATGTGATTTGCAAATATTTCTCCTATTCCATTTTCTTTTTTCTTATTTTGTGGCAGTTTGTTTTGCTGTCCAGAAGTTTTTATGTTTGATGTAGTCTTACTTATTTATTTTTGCTTTTGTTGTCTTTTCCTTTGGTGACAAATCTAAAAGTCATTGTCAAGACCAGTGTCAAAGGGCTTACCCCTATGTTTCTTCAAGAGTTTTACAGTTTAAGATCTTATGTTTAGGTCTTTAATCCATTTTGAGTTGATTTCAGTGTATGATGTAAGATAGATGTCCAATTTTATTATTTTGGTTATAGTTTTCCAATGTTCCCAATGCCATTTATTGAGGAAATTATTCTTTCCTTATTGTACATTCTTGGTTCCTTTGTTGAAAATTAATTGACCATATATGAATGGGTTTATTCCTGGGTTCTCTATTCTGTCTGATTGACAAATGTGTTGGTTTTTATGTCAATATCATACTGTTTTGATTACTATAGGTTTGTATTACAGTTTTAAATCAGGAAGTATGGCATCTCTACCTTTGTTCTTTTTTGCCAAAATTTCTTTGGCTATTTTGGGTCTTTCACAGTTCCATACAAATTTTAAGCTTTTCTTCTTCTATTTCTGTGAAAAGTGTCTTTGGATTTTTTATAGAAATTGCATTGACTCTGTAGATAATTTTGGGTAGTATGGATATTTTAACAATGTTAATTCTTCGATCCATAAAATTGAGACATAAAAAGGTTAAGCAACTTGATACAGTCATACAACTATTAGGTGGCAGAGTGGGAATCTGAACCTGGTCACTAGGATGCCAGATCCCTTGCTTTTACACCACTCTACTATTTTCCTTTTTAAACAGAAAATAACAGAAAAAGAATATGCAAAGTATTGGGAAAATCAAACTATTTAAGTAGGGGATTGAAGAAATTGAGATTATAGAGCAGAAAGTAAGCTTTCTTACAATGACAGTCTTTGACTAAGGGAAAAGCTGCTGACTATATAATTGAAATAATAGAAAAAGGTGTAGATGGCTTTAAGCTGCAAGAACTTAAGGCTGTTAATTGGTAACACACTAGTGACACCGTCAAGATTCTTTGCTCTTTCAGAAAAGTTGCTAAGACCTAACCTAAGATTATTTTCATGATGACATGAAGCAAGCTTCAGGGTAGATGGACTACCTCCTGTCTTGCTCTAGCTACTTTTTCTCTATGTTAATTTGAATTTATGTCTCTATCTAAGGCAAGGCTTACTCCACCTTGCTTCATCTCTACTATTCAAATTACCAGGGAGACATATAATCACCTCCAACTCTTTCTCATGTCTCATGCTTTCAATACATTAGGTTTAGAATTTCACTGATGTCATCTATCCTACACTATCCTAAGATAAAATTAAACGCTAGACATTTGGAAAAACTGCAATTTAGGTGCAGCCCCATGGCAAAATTTAGAGGGAATTTTACAGCTACACTTTATTGAAGCTCAACATCAATCTAAATGCCTTACAGTACCTTCTCGTTTACTTCTCACAACACTTTTTATAAAATTATATAATAACTTTCAAAATTATAGCATAAAGATTAAAGGAAAAGAGTATTAGAAACAACTACAGTTAGGGGCGCCTGGATGGCTCAGTTGGTTAAGCGTCCGACTTCGGCTCAGGTCATGATCTCACAGTTTGTGGGTTCGAGCCTCGCATCGGGCTCTGTGCTGCCAGCTAGCTCCGAGCCTGGAGCCTGTTTTGGATTCTGTGTTTCCCTCTCTCCCTGACCCTCCCCTGTTCACACTGTTTCTATCTCTCTCTCAAAAATAAATAAAACATTAAAGAAAATTAAATAAAAAACTATAGCTACTATAACTTGATAACAAAATCACAACATGAAAAGAGATAAAATTTGTGACATCAAAAAATGAAAGAGGATGAATAAGAGGATGGGAACTTTATAGGCAAATGAAGATATATTGCTGTTAGCAGAAAGAGGATTTTTTTATCTACAAAATTTTTATGTAAACCTCATGAAAACTCACAATGCTAAAATCAAGAGCAGAGACATGAAACATAAAAAGGGGATAATGAGCTAATTATCATGGAAAACCAACAATTTACAGAGATAAACAGAGACAAAAGGAAAACAAAACAATGGAGAGACAAAATAACCAGAAGACAAATGATAAAATGTCAGTAGCAAGTCCTTATATATCAATAAGGATCCTAAATAAAAATTAATTGAATTACCAATCAAAAGGCACACAGTGACTGGATGCATAAAAAACAATACCTACCTATATTTTGTCTATAGAAGACTCATCTTTTTGCACATATGTGCAAAAAGGAAAGATGGGAGATGGTATTCCAACCAAAGGAAAATCCAAAGAAGGTAGGCGTAGCCATACTTATATCATATAAAACAGGCTTAAAGCCCAAAAAGGTAACAAGAGACAAAGAAGGTCATTATATAATAACAAAAGGGTCAGCCTATAAAGAACAAATAACAATCATAAATATATATGCTATATATATGTTCCCAATGTTTGCACCAAATATACACTGAGCAAATAATAACAAATCTTAAAGGGATAAATGGACAATACAATAATTATAGGGTACTTCAGTACTTCACTCTCAGCAATGAACATCTAGACAGAAAATCAACAAGGAATCATTGGATTTGAATCACAGTTTAGAGAAAATGTGCTTAATAGACATACACAGAGCATACTATCCAAAAGCAGTAGAATACACATTGTTCTATAGTGCACATGCAACATTCTCCAAGATAGGTCATATGATAGGCCACAAAACAAATTGTTGCAAATTTGACAAGACTGGAATCATATCAAATGTCTTATGTGACCACAATGATATGAAACTAGAAATCAACAAGAAAAAAGTGAGAAGATCTACAAATATGTGGAAATTAAATGACACACTTCTAAACAACCATTTGGTTAAAAAAGAAATTAAAAGATATATAACAAATTATTCCAAAACATGCAAAAATGCAACATATCAAATATTGCTGTGCACAGCAAAAGCAGTTCTGAGTCGAAAGTTTATAGTAATAAATGCATATCTTAAGAAATTATAAAGATTACAAATAAATAATATAATTTTACACCTCAAAGAACTAGAAAAAGCCCAAGTTAGCAGAAGGAAGGAAATAATAAAGATCAGAATGGAAAGAAATGAAATAGAGACCAGAAAAATGAATAGAGATATAGAGAATAAATGAAATAGAGACAAGCCAAAGGATCAATAGAACTAAGAGTTGGTTCTTTGAAGAGCCAAGCAAAATTGACATTTACTTAGATTAAAAACAGAGAGAGAGAAGGAGAGAAGACTCATTGGAAATGAGAGAAGAGACAGCTGATACTATAAAAACACATAGAATTATAAGATATTACTATGAAAAAGTGTATGTCAACAAATTGCATAATCTAGAAGAAATGGATACATCTCTAGAAATACACAACCTACCAAGACTGGATCAGAAAGAATTAGAAAACTGAATAAATAATAAGTAAAGAGATTGAAACACCAATCAAAAAAAATTCCAACACAAAAACCTCCAGGAGAATTTAGGTTAATGGAGAATTTTACAAAACATTTGAAGAAGCATTAATGCCAATCCTTTTCAAACTCTTCCAAAATATTGAGGACGGGACATTTGCAAACTCATTCTCAGAAGTCAGCATTACTTTGATTACCAAAACCAGATAAGGATGCTAAAGAAAAATAAAAATATAGACCAATATGCCTGATGAATATAGATGCAAAAATACTTGGGACACCTGGGTAGCTTAGTCTGATTCTTGAATTTAGCTCAGGTTGATATCATGGTTCATGAGATCAAGCCCCACAGAACTTGCTTGGGATTTTCTCTCTCCCTTTCCTCTGCCCTTTCCCCCACTCATGCTCAATCTCTCTCCCTCTGAAAATAAATAAATAAACTTTAAAAAGTCTCATAAAATATTAACATATCAATTAAAGAATACATTAAAAAGATTATATAACATGACTCAGTGGGATTTATCACTGGGATGCAAGAGTATATATACGCAAATCGATAAATAGAATATGTCACATCAGTGAAAGATAAAAATTACATGATCATTGCAATAGATGCAAAAAAGGATTTGACATATACAACACTTTTTTATGATAAAAACCCTTAACCTATTGGGTATAGAAACAATATACATCAATGAAATAAAGCCCATAAATGACAAGCCCACAGCTAACATCATAGTCAATGGAGAAAAATGGAAAGTGTTTCCTTTAAGATCAGGAATAAAACAAGGGTGTCTACTCAATCCTATTCAATATAGTTCCAGAAGTTCTTTTTTTTTTTTAATATTTTTATTTATTTCTAGAAGAGAGAGAGACAGCGTGAGCAGGGGAAGGTCAGAGAGAGAGGGAGACACAGACTCCAAAATAGGCTCCAGGCTCTGAGCTGGCAGTCAGCACAGAACCCGATGCGGGGCTCGAACCCACGAACCGCGAGATCATGACCTAAGCGAAAGTCGGATGCTTAACCGACTAAGCCACCCAGGTGCCCCTACTTCCAGAAGTTCTAGCTAGAGCAATTAGGCAAGACAAAGAAATAAGAGCCATCCAAATTGGAAATGAAGAATTAAATTATTATTTTTCCTGATAGTATGATTTTATTTAGAGAGAACCCCAGTCAATCGAAAGAACTGTTGGAATTAATCAATGATTTCAGTAAACTGACAGAATACAATGTCAACATACAGAAATCAGTTGCATTCTTTTGCACTAATGTTGAAGCATCTGAAAAAGAAGTAAAGAAAACCATCCCATTCACAATATCATCAAAAACAATGAAATGCTTAGAAATAAGTTTAATCAAGGAAATGAAAGATCTGTATAATGAAAACCACAAAATTCTGCTGAAAGAAATTAAGACACAAACAAATGGAAAGACATTCCATGTTTATGGGTTAGAATTAATAATGTTAAAATGACCATACTACCCAATGCTATCTAGAGATTCAGTGCAATACCCATCAAAATGCCAAAAGCATTCTTCATAGAAATAGAAGAAACAGTCATAAAATTGTGTGAAAACCACAAAAAGACCCTAAATAGCCAAAGAAATCCTTTCATTTGAGAAAACAAAAAGGCCAGATGTGTCATGAGTGTCAATTTCAAACTACATTACAAATCATATTAAGAAAAACTATTATACTAGCAAAATAATAGACACGTTGACCAATGGAAAAGAACAGAGAGCCCATAATTGAATTCTAGTGTGCATAGTCAACTAATATTTGACAAGGGAGCCGTGAATACCCAATGGGAAAGGATAGTATCCTTAACAATTGGTGCTGGGAAACTAGAGGAAACATACAGAACAATGGACCAGAGACTTAAACATAAGACATGATACCATAAAACCCCTAGAAGAAAATGTAGAGAAGAAGCTCATCAATATTGGTCTTGGCAATGATTCTTTGAATATGATACCAAAAGCACAAATCACAAACCACCAAAACAAAATCAACATATGAGGCTACAAAAAACTCAAAAGCTTCTGTACAACAAAAGAAACAATTAGCAAAATGAAAAGACAAAACAGAATGGGAAAAATATTTTGCAAATCATATATTGGTAAGGGATTAGTACCCAAAATATGTAAAGAATTCAGTCAACTTAACAACAACAAAAACAATCTGATTAAAAAATGGAAAGGATTGGGGTCCCTGGGTGGCTCGGTCAGTTAAACGTCCGACTTCGGCTCAGGTCACGATCTCACGGTTCGTGAGCCAGGTAAGGTTCTTTGCTAATGGCTAGTTCAGAGCCTGGAGCCTGCCTTAGATTCTGTGTCTCCCTCTCTCTCTGACCCTCCCTTGCCCACGCTGTGTCTCTCTCTCAGAAATAAATAAAACATTTAAAAAATAGGCTTTAAAAAATGGAAAGGATTTTACAGATATTTTTCCTCTTTAAGGGGGCATTAAAATGGTCAGCACTTACATGAAAAGATGTTCAACATCACTCACTACTATTCAGGTAAATGCAAATCAAAATCACAATGAGATATCCCCTCATGCCTGTTAGAATGACTATTATCAAGAATGCAAGAGACAAGGGACACCTGTGTGGCTCAGTTGGTTAAGCATCCAACTCTTAGTTTCCGCACAGGTCTTGATCTCATGGTTTGTGAGATAGAGCTCTGTGGTGGGCTCTTTGCTGACAGCACCGAGCCTGCTTGAGATTCTCTTTCTTCCTCTCTCTCTGCTCCCCCAACCCATTGCGTGCTCTCTCTCTCTCTCTCTCTCTCTCTCTCTGTTTCTCTCAAAGTAAATAAATAAAACTTAAAAAAAAAGAATATAAGAGGCAATAAGTGCTGGAAAGTTTGTGTTATACATTGTTGGTGCGAACATAAATTAGCACTACCAAGAGGGAAAACAATATGGATCTTCTTTAAAAAAAATTAAAAATAGACTTACCATATGACTCAGCAATTCCACTTCTGGGTATATACCCAAAGGAAATGAAAACAAGATTTCCACAAGATATACGTTCTCTCATGTTTATCATAACATTATTCACAATAGCTAAGACAGGGAAACAACCTAAATGTCCACCAATGGGTGAATGGTTAAAAATTATATGATGCATATACATAATGGACTATTAATTACTCATGAAAAGGTAGATATCCTTTCATTTGTGACAATATATGGACCTTGAGCACATTATGCTAAGCAAGATACATCAGACAGAGAAACATAACTATTGTATAATAATATCCCTTATATGTGGAATCTAAACAAATTAAGCCTGTAAAAGGTAGTAAAATGGTGGTTCCTAGGCAGTGGGGTTGATGAGAGGGATAAGAGTCATTGCATTTAAAGGTACAAACTCATAACAAGTAGTAAATAAGTCATAGAGATCTAATGCACACTATAATGAATGTAGACAATAACGTACTATAGTTAAGTAATGTGATAGATATCACATTGGTAATCATGTTACAACATATATGTATCAAAATAACACTTTATATGCCTTAAATTTATACACTGTTACTTGTAAAATTTATTCCATAAAAAAAAGGAAAAAATAGTAATACAAAGGAAGAATTTTATAGAGATCTGTCCACATTTGAGTATCTGAAAGAGATAAAAGATGAGTGACTGGAAACCATATTAAAAGTCTAGATGAGATTATAATCCATAAATATGTACATGTTTTTGCCCCAAGATTTAAGTTGATGGGATAAAAAATAGTGTGTAATGGTAATATGTGGCTCAAAAGGATATGAAGCTGTGGGAATCTATAAAATGTTTATTTTGCCTGTCCTTTTTACCTTTAAGGTGTTTATTCTAACTCCATGGTTTTACAAGGACATAATAGTAAGTGCATTTATTATTACTATCTCAATTATCACAAAGCTTAATATAACTGTATTAACTCTGTGATTAAAAAGAATTCTCAGCCATTTGGGTTCATAGTTTTTATGCCGTTCGGTGGGATCTTCCATCTGCATCTGATAAATAAAATGCTATCACAGTTTCTGGTTAGGGGTTAGGAATTTTTACTGTTTGGAAAATGAAATTAGAAGAGATGAAATACATTTATATAGTATAGAAACAAGGATACCAGTTGATCTGTGAAATGTGAAGTTTCTGATGCAATCATGAAGAAAAGAGCATTTGGGAAGAAAAATGTTATCTACCTTTGAGTGCCTTTTTAACTTTGGTCACCATGTCACTGTGGCCATTAAACCTTAGGAGCAAGATTATTTTTCTCCATTTTGATAAAAATATAGAGCCAGACTCAAATTTGTATGAAACCAAAAGGTATTATAAAATTCATATTTCCCTCCTTCATATTTCATAGATAAAAGCATTCTTTGATTTGATCAAAGGCTATGAAAATGACTGTTTTCCCTATGTTTTATTCACATAAAAATTTTAATTTCAGTGGACACTGTTTTTGTATTAAAGATGGTCTTTCTTACTAACCATAAGTCAATCTAACTTTAACTGTTATAAAATATTAAATCAGTTTTAATTAATCTCCCCTCAGGCTATAAAATGAAATCTTTCTCTTCACATTTTTTAAAATTAAAATTTAACTATTTCTATTTATTTTTTAGAGAGAGAGACAAAGTGCAAGAGGGGGAGAGGCGGAGAGAGAGGGAGACACAGAATCTGAAGCAAGCTCCAGGGTCTGAGCTGTCAGCACAGAGCCTGATGCAAGACTAGAACTCATGAACAGTGAGATCATGACCTGGCAGAAGTCAGCCAACTGAGCAAACTGAGCCAGCCAGGCGCCCCGCTCTTCACATTTTTAACATCACACCAAGCTTCATGTATCTATGTATACTAGACTTAGATCTTGTTTCTAATGAGTTCTGAATAAGAAAACATCTCAACACAATATACCCTCTTCCCCAATGATTTGGCCAAGAGCAGCTTTGGGATCGGTTAAGGATATACGGTGATTCTCTTGGAGATTTCACTATTTTTTCCATCAAATCCCTTTTGATGACCAAATCACTGCTTTCATGATTTTGTTGTCTGCTTCCTCAAGATATTCAAACATACATTACTGATCTAGAGGAGATTGATGGATCCCAATTGAATGGGATTTTGAGGAAATTTTATAGAGATGTTTGGCTTCCCTCTCTGAGTCCCTTTCTAGTGAAATGATGCTCTTGGAATGGTTATAGGTCTGTCACTGCCTATAATGGGGAGGTTTGGCCACTGGTTTGTTGCAATGGCTTCTCTCATCTGAGATTATAGATTTTTTTTTACCTATATAAGGTCAGTGGGGAGATAATATAACCAAGTGATAAGTAATACCTAGGGCTTTGATGTCAAACAGATTTCTTTAAATCCAGTATTTGCCAGAAACTACTCATGTAAATTTGGGGCAAAATATTATATTTTGTGAACATCAGCTTTGTCGTTTGTAAATAGGGATGGTAGTACTTATGAATGAGTATTTCTGAGATATATGTGACATAGTGGAAATGAAATGCTTAACCTGGGTCACAGGAGACATTTAGTAAGTAACAACTATTCAAATTGTTATATAACTATATGTATGTTCTATGCATTATTATAAAAATTATATATTACTACTGATTTATGAAAATGTAGATTTGATCATGGATAAATCCTTCTCTGTTTCTCACTGTGATTTTTTTAAGCACTTGAGGAATAGAGGTTTTTTTTTTCATGTTTATTTTGAGAGAGAGAAATAGACAGAGAGAATACCAAGCAGTCCCCATGCTGTCAGTGCAGAGCCCAATGTAGGGCTCAAACTCACAAATCATGAGATCATGACCTAAGCTGAAATCAAGAGTCAGCTTAGCCAACTGAGCCACTGAGGCACCTCACTCACTGTGATACTTTGTTGCTTCAAACCCAATGTATGACATCTCTGTTTACAAAAACATAGTAAAGGCTATTATGATTAGGTCAGCTGGCTAGGTCTCATGGATGAAGTCAACATTGAGGATAATCATTTGAAATTAAAGCCCCTTCAATGTGATAGTAAAGCATTGTCTACCATTGTTATTAGTTACTAAGGAAATTGTCACTCTGCTCTTGTCAAAGAGGGAAAAATATTATTAAGCATTTACAATATGTATTTTTATATATAACATCTCAACTAATTTAATTATTAAGGACTACTACATGATATTTTACCCAGCATGAAATGAGGTAACAAGAAACCATAGAAGTTAATGAATGTATCCAAACTTGGACACATAAATGAACAGTATAGCTGGAATTCTTCCAAATGTAACATTTCAAGTTGTATGAATTAAAAATTGACACAGCCCAGCTTAAAATATATATTAGTTATGATTCATTCTATATAAAAATATTTGTTGTCTGTTCACTACCATTAGAAAATAATTAAAATAATTGGATGTTAGAAATAAAAGATGTTTTTGGGGAAAGGAATAATCTCTTCTTTCCCTTCTTGTGATTTGTTTTAAAGGAATTAAGTCAGTAAGATTTTAATAAATTTATCAGATTTTTAAAAGAAGTCTAAAGTCTTAGGAACTAACAAGGCCTTAGAAATTGTAAAATACATTATTAAATACAAGTCCATTATAATTAGTAGTCTGAGAAAATTATGGCTATTCTAGGTGAGTGATTAAATTTTCTTAGCATTAAATAGTTTACTTAGAGGTTTATGGTCCAAGAGACAAAACTTTAATTTCAATTCTTCCACCAGCTGTAATTTGGTGACTTTGAAAATTTTTATCACTGCTGTCTCCACTTCTCTATTGATAAAATGTTAATAACAATGTCCTCTCTCACCAAGAGAATAAATTAGTAAAATATAGTAAAAATCCTTATGAAAGTTGAGATTATAAAAAGTTTGCATGTTAATATAGTCTAAACCTGCTGAATTTCAAATTTCATGAAATTTTTTTTATTGAAAACCTCTTGTGGATAATGTAATATATTTCACTGAGGCAGTCATGTCATTTTCATATTCAGTGAGGGTATTAAAAGACTTAGCATTGCATGACTACAGTTTCTTGTTCAGTAAAAGAATAACCATTTTTCCTTTATTTTTTAGCACTCTTAAAAAGCAGTACTCACAAGTTGAATCTCTTTAAGGCTAAAGAAAAAAGAAAAAATCCTAATGGAAAAGTAAAGTCTCAACTTCTTGGCCTGAAACCATGCAACAGTGTTTTGCAGATGGGAAAAGAGTAAGAGTAAAAAATGTGATGAACCCTTAATACTATAAGCTCCTCTAACGGAGATGTGGTGGTAATTGCTTTTTATTTTTTTTCGTAACATCTCCTGGAAATGGTAATGCTTTCAAGTGAGGATCAAAGAGAATGACCTACATAAGAAATAAATCGCAACGTGTAGTTACATTTTTCATCCTTTGTAATATGCTTCTTGCATCCATACTTCTATTAAGAAACACAGCATAATGCTCATCATTTTTTAAAATGAGTTGTCACTAAGGTCAGATGGGATACTTGGAAAACAGAAAAAAAATATGATTTGCACCAAGTTGTTAATGCCAATAGATGGATCACTCTTTACATACTACCTTTATACATTAAAAGGAAATAAGACCAAAAACTCAGAAATATAGAAATATATTTCTGAAATTTGTATATATTATGGCTGTTTTTATAATTTTGTTTATGTATATATTATATTTTTTTTGTATTGCTCGCTTTGGCAGCACATACTAAATATATATATATGTATATATATAGTTTAGGTATATATAATGTATAAATAATTCTGAATTTTGTATGTATATATACAAATATATACACATATACATATGTGTATAAGTATGCACATACACATATCATCTATTTCTGATACAATGTGTGTGTGTGTGTGTGTGTGTGTATCATCAGAAATAGACAATTCATCTGCTTTCCTACCCAAAATGTTCATTAAAAGCAAAGGGTTTGGGGCACCTGGGTGGCTCAGTTAGATGAGCTTTTAATTCTTGATTTCAGTTCAGGTCATGATCCTAGGGTTGTATGATTGTGCCCCATCAGCCTCCATGCTGAGTTTGGAGTGTGCTTGCCATTCTCTCTCTCTCTCTCTCTCTTCCTCTGCCTTTCTCCTCTGCTTGTGTGCACACTTTCTCTCTCTCAAATAAAATAATAATAAGAAGAAAGGACTTAAAATAAGGAGAGGTAATAAAATGATATGTTTTTAAACTTGTAAATACATTTAATTCACAATTTTTTGTTGTGTTTTCTTCAGCCCTAAATTTGGCCATATATGTGATTACTGGGAATTTTTCTCAGGAAAAGATATCTCTTACCTACTTATCACAAGGCCAACGTTATGTCATTAGCTCACTAATATACAAATTTCCCTAGAGAAGTGGNGAGAAATGGTACTTTAAATTATTATTAATTATTATTATTATTATTATTAGCTAATCTAATGCATCAGATATTTTCAATGAATAAAGTTGTCAGAGGGTAGACCAGAGTTGTATGGAAAATTTCCATACCTAGGTATTGACAGAGAAGGATCCCAGTGGAGCCAGGAAAAAGAAACTAATTCACAAATATTCCCCCCCAAAGAGTCCTTTTTAAGTTTCTTTTCACCAATAAATTAAAAGTAGTGAGTACTATAATGTTCCTTTAAAAATGATGGTGGTCATTCACTAATACCATATTTAAGTATCCTTGATAACAGAAGAAAGTGAAAGAAAAAACTACTTAGTAATGTCCCAGGCAGGGTGAGTACATTGAAAAAGTCATATTTGTTTTAAATGAAAATGAGTCATATCTTATAAAGATATCAAAATGGTATTCTACAGTTATAACATCATCCTTACTTCAAAAGGTAGAATTAGCAATAGGATATGCATAGAATATGCAGAATTTCTGGATAGAGTCTAGGTATAGCCTTCCAGAGTCATTTCAGGAAGGCCAAAATGAGCCAGTGGATGTCTGCCAATGTGCATTTAACAATCTGGGGACATGCATGGGGGCAATAAGGATCCAAAAAGAAACAGAAGTAGATTAGTCAATATATCCACAATAAAAGAAAATGCATCAATAAATAAATAGGTGCATTGTATTTTATGCAACAGAATTATCTATTCCATAGAGCATTTGATATATATTTCCTCAATATCTGTTTGCTGAATCCTATATTATAATCATGATACAATTTGATATGTATTTCTATTAAAATATATTGTTTGCAATAAATCAACCTTGGAAGAACAACCGCTTAAATAACCTAATGAAATGCATGTCTGACAGAACAGTGTTCAAATAAAACTTTGGTATAGGATATTCAGTTAAAACTAGACTTAAATTTTAAAAGGAAACTGACTACTGCACAGAACAGAATTGAACCCTGAGTTGAAGCTGTAAAGCTTCTGTTAAAGCATCTTTCTAATATTCTACTACACCAAACTCTGTTCAGGCTTGTGCCTTAATGAAAGTGACACTTCAGAAGTGAATGAATGAATTCAGACTAAATTCATAAATGATAAAACATATTACATGTCCAAACTGAAAATGCTCAAAAAAACATGCTTCATGTTCACACACACACACAAACACACAAAAAAAAAAGAATGTGAAAATTCTACACTCAGATATTTATTCATTTGTTTGACTTAAAAAAGAAAAAAATTAGAGGTGCCTGGGTGGCACAGTTAGTTAAGCTTCCGACTCTGGCTCAGGTGATGACCTTGCAGTCCGTGACTTCAAGCCCCACATCATACCCTATGCTGACAGCTCAGAGCCTGGAGCCTGCTTCAGATTCTGTGTCTCCCTCTCTCTGCCTCTTCCTCACTCACACTCTGTCTCTCTCTCAAAAATAAATAAACGTTAATTTTTAAAATGTAAATAAAAGAAAAAATTTAAAACCAAGAAAAAATTACCAAAATAAATGGATTCAAATAAAATAAAATAAAGGGATGTTCAATAAACATTGATTCACTTAGTTATTAATTTTTAAAGGCTTTACAATCTGTAAATTCTACATTATGAATACTCTAAAGAGTTTCTATTTGTACTTCATGGTATTTATTAATGCTTACTTTAATTAAAATACTACCAGAAGTTTTCTGTGATAAAAACTGTCAAATATAAATGTGTTACAATTTCTAAATATACTTTTTGTACTCATAGGATATTTCTTTTTTTTTTTTGAAAGGTCTTTTATCTGAAAGATCTTTAGTCTGTATATGAAACAAATTGAAATTTTAAAATTGAGGTGAGTGTACAGATTTGTTGTTATGGTTTTTGATGCTTCATGTTTTCATTTTAGCAGACAATGGTAATATTTTCCATTACCATGTTTGCTAAGAAAACACAATATTTTCCATGCAGATACTAAAAATTTGGCTAAGGAGCTAGAAATCTGTAACTTTTGTGGCAAAAGTAGAACAAGAAATATCCATCTAGTTGAATAGCTCTCTTCAGAAAGGACTGTACAGGTAAAGAAATTACCTTTGAGAATTAGGTTTGGGATTTGGGGAAACATGGTGTACTTGGTGATTCATGTTTTTTCCCTTTCCTTTAGGAGATAGCTCTGTGAAGAGGAATCTCAGTGTCTTTTTTTTTTTTTTTTTTGGACATAACAGGTATTTTTACATACACAGAAATGGAGGTCATATGTTCTCACAAGCATAGAAAGCTTATTTACTTTTTGGATTGTTTATCTGGATTCTAGACCAGAACTTCAGGCCTAGTATAGATCTTAGATATTGTACAGGTTAATCTCTTCATTTTACAGAGATTAAACCAAGTCTCAGAGTGATATGACTACATCCAAGATGGCTCTGATTTGTACAGGATACAACCCACAAGCAAAAGATGCATTTTAGGGAATCAATATCAGATTAAAAATATCTTAAAAATGTCTCTGTTCTGTGGGGTGCCTGGGTGACTTACTCAGTTTAGCTTCCAACTCTTGACTTCAGGTCTGGTCATGTTCCTAGGGTTGTAGATTCTGTCTGGGATTCTCCATGCCCCCACTGCACCCCTCTCTCAAATTAAAAGAAAAAAGAGAAATAAAAAAAGTCTCTACTCTTCTGTTGTTCCTCTGGAAATCTTATTGTGATCCTAAAATTTTAATACAGTTTTCATTCTAAATCTCATCTCCTTTTCCATCCTTCCATCTAAACAACATTCACAACTGAAATGATTGTGAATGATGATTAATACTGAATGCTTAACAAGCTATTTTAAATTAGGGGACTATAATTCCACCAAAGGTTGTTATAATAAAAACAAGTGGCTTATGTGGCCAACAAAACTCTTTATGTAATACTATTATCTCATAATTAAGAATATGTTTGTTATTTGGTAGAACACATGAGTTCAAGAATAAAAATATTGTCTATTATGTGTTCTTCAGTTTTAAGATCATAAAATTCCCTAAATGAAGAAATTTGCCTTCCACAAAGCCAACATGACTGCATGTAATGTTAGTGACTTAGAATATTCAAGTTCACCTTTTCAGCACATATATTTGGACAGTCTTCTTAGCAGTGAGGTTTCAGAGTTTTCTTTGCATAAGTCGTGTACACATATTTATTTATTTTAGGTGCATAGGTATACATTTTATTTTGTGACTGGAACTGGAATCTGGGAAAGGCTGGTCTTTCCTTATGACCTCCAAAGACTGAATTTAAGGCACTTGTTAACAAATAGGCAATATTTTATCAAGTAGAAAATATTTTATCAAGCATGGTGTTTACTTCTTTATTTATTTTTAAGTATGGTTACCTATTTCTTTGCTTTATTTAAGAAGGCCCAGGATCTAGAGTAATGAAAATACTCATAGCATATATAATATTCCTCTCATTCAACTTGTTTTTTATGTCCCAAATCTGAATATCTAGATTTGTCCCCTTTTAGACCCAAGCCAGTTACTCCAACTTGCTGACTGACACCAGGAAATGGTTGAGTAGAAAAAAAGCACTGGATGGCTTGTCAGCAGTCCCTTAGTCAGTCAAGAGCCTTGTAACTCAAGGGTGTGAGGGTCAATATTTCAGCATCTGTGCCAAGTGATAGAAATAGTGCATAAAAAGCTCACATTGTTGTCAAAAGCATGATTACGTCGTACACTTTGTGAGCTAGCATTTATATTCACTAGCATGTTATATCTGTATAAGCAACGTTTTTCATTATTTATATATAAAATACAAATTTTATAAATATAATCTCATTATTAATTTATCATTATTATTTTATCATACTTATATTTGAGACTACTATATTGGGATTTAAAGAAAGAAAGGTGTTTAGTTTGTTTTCTTTCCATTTTTTCCTTCCTTTACATGTATGTCTTAATGCATAAATTATTAATCATTTAGTATTAATATTAATCAAATGTAGTTAGTAAAGTAATTTATGTACATGCATTTAACTTTTGTGCCATGATGATCAAAGCAAAAAGCACTTTAATATGTAATATGAAGAAAGGGGACAAAATAACTGAGATATTACATTTCTGATCCATCACCATGCATAATAGGAGAGCTGGGATGAACTACAAGACTTTTGTGTCTGCTCCTTCCTTTGATTTTTAATTTAAAGAAATACAATCTAAAATAAGAATAAGTCACCAAATGCAAGATTCATTCTTTTCCCTGAAAATTATATATTCTAGGTAATCATTCATAACCTAATCCTTAAGGAACATTGACAATCCATAAGACATACATTTTAAATATTTCAGTTTCTTTTATCTTATTGTTTTAAGAAAGAGATCAATATAGGACAACCAATAAATTTTCATTCTTTTCCACATTAGCTTTGCCCAGCCTTTCAGACATATTTTTCATGACTCAATCCTAGTTTAACTTTTATTACTTTTTAAGATAGAAAGACATTTAATGAAAACATACTTCTTTAATTTCCTTTTTGAAATATCTTATAGGCTAATTATAGGTTACTGTGTATGTACATGTGTTTGTATATAAACACACACGTACATCCATGGTTATTAGAAATGGAAAACACAATAAAGATCATCTTGATTATCCTTCTAATTTGATATATAAGATAAGTGAACCTCAGTGTCATTAAATGAATTGTACATGCTTTAAAAACACTGTTAGATATATAATTAGAACACCAGTTTCCCAATGTCCCCTTTCCTAGCAGACAATTGTGAAAAATCCAAAGGCACCTAATTAAAATACCTATCAGTCAAACATAACGAATGGAATTATGCCAAAAAATTTCAAGAACCTTCCTGAGTATTAGATAATGGTCAGCATATCTAGCTCTCCATTGAATTATTCTGATTGTGTGTGTGTGTGTGTGTGTGTGTGTGTGTGTGTGTTGGGTAGCATAAAAAGCACATCAAAAAAATTGTAAAGGCTCATTATTAAACCTCTAATACTGCAGCCCCTGTAAAGTGCATCCAAGTACTAAACCCACCATCCATCAATCTAAGGTTTTGTAGGCACTTAACTCAAAGTTGTAGAGATCATGCCTAATAGCCTACTTGTATGCTCAGCTGATACACTATAGATTATCGGAGTTCTGCGGGTAGCTCTCTAGGAATGTTATGTGTGGCTCCTTTTTATCTGAATTTATTATGTCTACTGTGCAGAAGTCCATAAAGTAGCAGATAACTATTACACTTCTCAAAAATATATGTCTCATGGGGTATCCACTAGCTGGATTTTTTCCAGATTTTATTTTGACATAAAATGGCCTCAATTGCTTGGGTCTCGCCTCTGAATTGTGGCTGTCTTGGCAGACTAGAAAGTACTGCAGTTTGTTGAACAAATCATGTACAAGGGAAGCTTTAAATGGTATTGAATTAAAACAGGATTAATATTAGTATAAAGGCAGTTGAGGGAGTGGGGCTATAAAGGTCCTTCAGATTTTTCACTTTAACAACCTATTTTCAAGGATGGCAAGCCAACCTGATAAACTTGTCTCTAAACTAAAACCTAGAGAGTTATTACTGGTGTCAGACTGGAAGAGACATTTATTGGTTATCTCTGAAAATATCAACCTGATCCCTTTAATGGTAAAAGGGTCTAGCGCACATAGTTGGTAGGTCTTAGAAGTTTTAAGTGTGTAGATCTAGTTTGCTGATGAAATTCTGAGATTTAAAGTCAAAAGTAGCAGAGCCTCCTAGTTTGTTATAAAATAACAATAAATGCACACAACTAAGAGTATTGGAGAATAAGAAATCATATTTTTAGAATTCTTTAATTATGCATTGGTATACTGGTGGGTTTTTATATATGTATATTATGATTTTAATATTAATAGATCTAAATTAAAATAATATCAAAATGATTCCAAGAACTTTTTGGCATGTCTCTGACATGAACCTTCTGTTAACCTAAAATTGAGGACATAAATATCCTGAAACAGAAAGAATATAAATAGGGGATGATTCAAGATGGCAGTGTAGGAAGATCTTGAACTCATCTCCTCCCATGAACACAAAAAATCTACTACATCTGAAATAAATCCCTTAAAAATGACCTGAAAACTAACTGAATAACAACTCCACAACAAAGAATAAAAAGGCCACATCGAGATGAGTAAGAGAGGCAGAGACATTTCTCACCAAAAACACTCTGCACAATGACCCACAAGTGGGAGAGGTTCACAAATACAGAGTTTCTCCCTGATGAGCAAGAAGTTGGTTCCCTACATGAAGCATCTCAGTCCTTGGGGCATGTACCAGAAGGATAAGCCACCAAAACGTTTGGGTTGGAAAACCAACAGGGCTTATGTCCAGGAGACCCACCTAGCTGTAGGAAACAGAGAGTCCATTTTTAGAGGGTTGGTGTGCAGGCTCACTTGCCCAGGGCCCAGCACCATAAGGAGCAGTTTGAAAAGTTCCTAGACCATACATGAAGATTTTTTTGTTAATCTTAGAGCATTTGCTGGAGGGGCAAGAATCTGTTGGGACTCTATCTGGGCATGAAGACACTGGTGGGGATCATTTTTGTGTTCTTCCTCTACCTTGTTAGCACCATTGCTGGTGGGCTCCATTGTGTCACATTCCCTCTACCCTGTTAATGCCAATAGGTGTACCCACCCCTGTGCTGCCCCTGTGACCCTGTCAGAGCCAGGCAGCTGAGTGCCCCAACCCTGAGCCACCTTCATGGTTCCACCAAAGGCAGTGGGAATATGGAACTCATACAGGGGACACCTCTTGAATGCCTGGCTCTGGTGACCAGGGAGGATTGCATTTATGGGACCCATGGGATCGAAATAATTGGAGAGACAGTATTGGCAGGCTACCATTCCCAGAGCACTGTACATACAATAGACTGAAATACACCCTCTGTATTGTGAAAAAGGCCTATTTACTTATTCTGGAATTTTAGCCATGGATTACCATACATCCAGAGGCTACAACAGTGATCTCAAGGAATGTAGACCAGGGGACACCATCTTTGTGCTCTTCCTTAGCCTCACTGTAGCTTATTGGTATTTCCCAGAAAGGAGCATATATACTTGTCTGGGCCTTGATTTTTACAGCTGTCACCAAGGGGACACCTCTAGGTCACCTAGTCTGGATTTACAATTGAAGTCCCCCAGGACTGTATATATTGAATACCTTAAATGCTGCTGCCTGAGAGTCTAGCTTCCAATCCACATGAGCTGACTAAAATAGCCTTCCTCTGGAACATTCATTAGACTGACATTCCCTCAAAAAACTGATCCCTATTAATAACAAATTAGGCCACTTAGATAATCACATAGGTTCAAGAGACAACCAAGAGCTATGGCAAGATTAAATGATAAGTTTTATTTTCTACACAAGACCATTCCTTCAAGACTGGGAGAGTTCGAGCCCTGTGTTGGGCTCTGTACTGACAACTAGCTCAGAGCCTGGAGCCTGTTTCAGATTCAGCGTCTCCCTCTCTCTCTCTGAACCTCCCCTACTCATGCTGTCTCTCTCTCTCAGAAATAAATAAAAGACATTAAAAAAAAAAAAAAGACTGGGAGAGGTAGGTGTTTCACCTAATACATAGATACAAACACAGCAAGTCAAACAAAACAAGAAGACAAGGGAATGTGTTTCCAAAGAAGAAACAAGATAAAACTCCAGGAAAAAAACTTTAATGAAATGGAGAAAAGTAATTTACCTGAGAAAGAGTAATGGTCATAAAAAGGTTTACTGAACTTATGAGAGGCATGAAGTAACACAGGAAGAACTTCAACAAAAATACAGAATATAAGAAAGTACCAAATAGAAGTCACAGAGCTAAAGAATATAAACTAAGTTGAAAAAAAAATGAGGAGTTGAATAACAGACTGCATGAAGCAGAAGAAAGGATCAGTGATCTCTCACAGGGCAGTAGAACTCACCCAAACAGCTACCAAAAAAAAAAAATAAATAAATTTTAAAAAAAGAAAAGAAAGAACTTTAAAATCTGAAGAAAACAAAAACACTGTTTATAAATATATATGCACTTTAAAAATTTTTTTTAACTTTATTTCTGAGAGAGAGAGAGACAGCATGAGCAGAGGAGTGTCAGAGAGAGAGGGAGACACAGAATATGCAACAGACTCCAGGCTCTGAGCTAGTTGTCAGCACAAAGCCCGACATGGGGCTTGAACCCTCGAACCGTGAGATCATGACGTGAGCCGAAGTTGGACGCTTAACCGACTGAACCACCCAGGTGCCCCAAGATATATGCACTTTTATGCTTATTGCAGCATTATTTACAATAGCCAAGATATGGAAATTAAATGTACATTGATAGATAAATAAGATGGGATACATATATATATATATACTTACATAATGTAATACCACTCAGCCATAGAAAAGACTGAGCTCTTTCCATTTGTGACAACATGAATGGTCCTTAATGTCAGAGGCTGCACCAGCTCCGACAGGTCCAGGGGTCCCTGAAGGATGGACGGTGTCAGCAAAAGAGAGTGAGAGAGCCCCAAGATCNCCGTGCAAACTTGCTTTAACCTCACCAGGAGTTTTCTCGACTAGTGGGCTCAGAATGGCTCCCAACACCTTAAAGTCTGAGTGAAATAAGGTCAGACAGAGAAAGGCAAATGCCCTATGATTTTGCTTATATGTGGAATCTAAAAAAACAAAACAAATGAACCAACAAACAAAACTCATAGATATAGTATACAGATTGGTGGTTGTCAAAGGGGAAAGAGATGAGGAGTTGGGGACAATAGAGGAAGGGGATTAAAAAGGTAGAAACTTCCAGCTGTAAAACAAGTAAGACATGGCATAATGTACATCATGATGACTATAGTCAATAACATGGTATTGCATATTATTGGTAGAATTAAGAAAGTAAATCTTAAAAGTTCCCATCACATGGGAAAGTTTTTTTTGTAACTGTATATGGTGACAGATGGTAACTAGACTTATGGTGATCATTTTGCAACATACACAAAGGTTTAATCACTAAGTTGTACACCTGAAACTAATACAATTTTAGGTCAATCATACTTTAATTTTTAAAAAAGTAATATATTCAGAGGATTTCACAAGAAAGTCTCATAAAGCATTGACTAAATATATTTTCTGAAATTGCTTTTTTTAAACAGGTCCTTGCAATCCTGTGTAGCAATGATTGTTGGAAAATTCTTTTTATTCAGTTGAAATTGTATTCTTCATTCTGCCTACCCCAGGAGTAGCACAAAATGGCTTTGATTGTTCCCTACCGCCATTTTGCAATTGCTCTTTTTCAAGTTTGATATCTACTCGTTCTTCCAATAAAGGTAAGTAGTCGGAAAGAACTGAAACCTAAAGTTATTTGAGAGCTAATACTTGACTCAGTAAACATCTAGTTTGGGATTCTGAGTCACTAACCTTTAAAATGACTGTGTTATCTTAGTAAACAGATCCTATTTACAACTGCCACTCTATTAGACATTCACATTATGCTCTTACTTAGGTGGTTTAACTGCAGCCTCAATTTCCCTATCTGTGAAATGGAGTCTTTCATCCTTCATGATAGGTATTTCGTGAAATCAAATTCAATAATGAAGGTAAATTTTTAGCAGAGAATCTTACAAAATATGAGTCTGATATAAAATTGATAGTGAACAATTATTTTTATTCTCAGACAATTGTGTAAATTCCTATGAATACAGTTATGGATAAAATTCCATGAAAAATATAAACTTTGTTACTGGTTAATTCTACTTTTTTGAGAAAAGTTTGATATCCACTGAGATTATACATAAACCACAATGAAGTTACTTTTATTAGTATTTTTTTAAGTACCATTTAAGTGAAGGAACTTGTTTTAGTTTGTTAGGTGAAAAACCAAAGAAATGCATAAATAATGCCTTTGTTACTTTAGAGGAACTTCAAATAGACTGAGGAATTTGTTAATCAATACAGATTGAAATACTTGTTAAAGTCTTGCTGTGTACTATATCTGGAACCATAGGAGGTTAAGTACTAATACTACCAAAACACAGAGAACTCTGTTACTCATTCAAAGTTATTACCCACCTATTATGTATGAAGTGAAATTTCAACTCACTTTAGAACCCATGCATTTCAGTTGCTGTGGCTGCATTAGAAAGCACCCCAAAACTTTAGTAGCTTTAAAAAAATGGTCACATTTATTTTGCTCATCAGTCTGCAACTTGGGCATGTCTTGACAGATGAAGCTTGCCTCTGAGCTATATGGAGTCTAGAGTCAGATGGGGCAGCTTTGAAGGCTAGGTCAGAGTCAGCTGGGGAAACTGGAATCAACTGAAGGCTCACTCACATTTAGCCCTGGGACCTGAGCTAAGAAGATTCAAACAGCTGGGCCTCTCACACCTGTCTTTCTATCTCTAGACATAGGATGAATCTCCATTTGGACTCAATGATGTTAATGTTGCTGCTCCTGTACTACAGTGAATTGCCTTCAGGTGACACTTCACCACCAATGGATAAGTGAGTAGGGATACAGGTCTGTTCCCATTGCCTCACTGGAGATAACTCTGCCTTGTGGTGTATGTTGCAGAGCTCTTCCCCAGAGAACCAGGCCAAAGATGGGCCATAGTTGAGAATACATCCTTATTTGTTCCCTTTTGCTTCCCTAGGTGACTTCACTTCCTCACAGGATTTTGCATATGAGCACCCCTGCAGTTAATCACATGTTTCTGAACCCCTATATTGAACTCTCCCCTAGTAAACCCAATCTAAGACATAGGATGAAAGTGCATGTAAAAAGATTAGGGGAAAAATCCCTTATTAGAATAAATAAAGCAACAGGTATTTTTTCCCATGGGAAACTTTGAAGAGATACTGTACTGACTCTTTCCTAATATTAATTAATTTGTTCGAGAGATACAGTTCTTTGGACTTTCTGGGTTTCCAATAGAGCCTGCTCTTCACAATGTTTGCCACTGCTTTTGTTGAGATCTGTGTACAAAATATCCTGGTACCCAAGTTATCTCTTGCACCACTCATCTGTGTCAATTAGTTGAGTTTTATTCTAGTCTCCCTCTTCACATATGAAGCACAGGACACACTTTTTAAGAAAGTGTCTCAGCATCATCAACAGTTTTTTATAAGAGATTCACAGTAAGCACACTAAACAGTTTTTTATAAGAGATTCACACAGAGTCCAGCTTTCTATGGACTCTGTGCCTTTACTTTCAAAGTAGTGGTTAAATATATCATTTGCAAATATCTTCTCCCTTTCGGTAGGTTGTTTTTTTGTTTTGTTGATGGTTTCTTTTGCTGTCCAAAAGCTTTTTATTTTGATATAGTGGAATCTAAACAACAACAGCCACAAATGAATAAACAAACAAAAAGCAGAATCAGACCTATAAATACAGAGAACAAACTGGTGGTTGTCAGTGGGGAGGAAGTAGGGGGTTGGCAAAGTGGGTGAGCAGGATAAGGAGATGCAGGCTTCCAGTTATGGAATAAATACATCATGGTGATAAAAGACACAGGATGAGGAATATAATCAATGATACTGTAATAGCATAGGACAGATGGTAGCTACTTGTGGTAGTAGGTTCACTTGTGGTGAACAGTGTCATGTATAAACTTGAATCACTACATTGTATGCCTGAGACTAATGTAACATCATGTGTGAAGCATATTCATATAAAAATAAAATAGAAGCCAAATATACATTATTGCACAAAATCAAATAATATTTGATGATTTAAATGGAACTTTGAGCAAAATCTGAAGAACTTAGAAATTTAAGTTTTATAAATGTGCAATAGATACATTCTCTACCTTTATAGAATTTGGAAAATATTTGTCAGAAAGAACAGGCAAGAAGAGCAAAGTTGAGGGTTAGTATAGGTGTATATGGTAGCAGATAATTCCACTTATGCTTTACTTTGGGAAACATTTTGTAAGTGGACTAATATTCCTTCAGAGTTCTCCTAATTCCTCACTCCTTTTATGCTCTACTTCCTCATGGTTACATTTACCAGGGCCAACATACCAGTCACTCCTCTGATCCCAAGGTGCTGCTTCACACCCTCACAGAAGAACACTGGAAGAAGACACCTGTGCACTGAATCCCTCTTTTGTAATCCAGCATCATTGTTCTAAAGCAACTCTTTCTGAACAATTGTTAGGGGGGAAAAAAGAATTTTGTGTAAAATCTATTTTAAACCTTACTTTTCTTAAGACCGTGAGAGCAAAAGAAGAAAGCTGATGATTAATGACATCCATAAAAACTGAATGACAGTATTTTAATCTTCAGGTTATACTCATATTCTGAAGCAATAATTTCTTAACTCACAAGATGAATCTCATCAGTTATGTTATTTTAAACCTTCCAGTTAACTTGGTACTTTGAAAGAATATTTTCTTAACCAATAAGGTGGATTAAATCAGGAATTTTACTGAATTTACCAAATAGTTAATACCTTTTTTTTAAGACAAAAATTTTTCTGGGAAAATGTGGTATGGAAGTCACAGAAGTGCAAAACTATTTTACTGTTTAAAATATAAATAAATGAACATAGAAAAAATGACACCTATAACCCTCAGATATAAAAAAGAGAATAGATTTAATGTTAACAGTATAGTTTAGGAGCAGAAATTTTGGCAATTGATGAAAGGCCTCTTACCGCTTCCAAAATACTCTAGTGGATGGACAAGATTCCAGTAATTACAAACCAAAAGGCTAGGAGTGGTGTAGGGAAACCAGATAAAATGATACAGCATGTTTCTCTACCCCAGTAGAGGTGTGGGATTTGCTTCAGAGCAAATCTGGAGCTATTGGCAATTCTGGAAATGATTTTGAGTGTCACAACTAGGAAAGGGGACATTAGTTGCATTTAGTGGGAAGAGACCAGGGATGCTATTAAACATCCTACAACACACAAAACAACCCTTTCCAACAAAGAATTATCTGGCCCAAAATATCAATAATGCCAAAGTTGAGAAACCTGTTCTAAGTCAAGCCTTCTCTCTTCCACCAACAGAAAATTATAACCGAAGATAATTACTATATTGAGAGAAATAAGTCATTAATATCTGCCTTCTGTTTTTGTTTTGTTAAGTTAGTCACATACCAAATTGGATCCCAAAGGGTCGGGCCTTTACTTATGTGATCAAAGTGAACCAATTTTTTTCAAAAGCAGACATCTTTTGTATTATATATTTGGCCCATTTCTGTACCTATTCATCATGACATTGCTGTGTTCCAGTAGGGGATGGCTTGCCCCCATCATTTCTGTTCTAAAGAAAACTTTTCTGGGCAGCCAATCTGTAGCTAGCATAGCCTCAGGGTGGCTCCTTGGAGTGGCAGTGGGGCTCTACCAATACTTTTCCTCCCAGGTTAGCTTTGCCTCCAGGCTTTTCATTATTGTTTCTATCTCCTATAAGCAGAGTGTGTACATTTTTTAAGGATCCGCCTGAAGAGTAACATTGGGTGCCAATTTCTCTTGTTTATTTTCCTAAAGTCTTATTAATGGTGGTCTTGGTAGACCCAGGAAATTTTGCAATAGCTATAAACAATTCGTTGTCAATTTGAGCAGAGAAAGTCCCATGCAAAGAGCAGTTAAATTTCCCCATATGGTAGATATGCTTTTCCTAAGAATTGTCTTTGCTATAACATCCAAGAGCAATGACTGTTTACTGTAGCCAGGTAGTGTTACAATTGTTGTAAAGCCTGATCCCATGGAGGATTATGTATAACTTGCAATTGGTATTGTGAGAAGATTCAGCTAGTGAAGAATTCCTATGATGATCGTAGTCCCTGTTTATTTTAGACATGCCTTGGGCCAGGTAATATTATTTTGTATACATTGCCTTCCTTGTACATATTGATAAGTGGCCAGGGAGGAGGTCCATGGTAAGATGTCCTTGGCCACTTGGTTAATGCAATGTCTTTCCATCCAAATAAATGATGCTTATACTGGAGGGGAGAAAAGATAATTATAATTAAAAGGAAAAGAAATTAATACTTGTAAGGTTATAGATTGTTGACAGAGTTTGTATTTATAATCATCCCCAGAATGAAGAAAAGCTATAATTTTATCTCTATAATCCTATAGGGTTTGTTAGTATTGACACTGGATTATAGAGTTTTTAATTTGATACCACAGATCATGAACATCCTGATTGTAATATATTGTAATACTAGGTGCATACTATCTCTGGGCAGTCTTTTAATGATACTCATTAGGTAGTGGCCCATTGCTCTATTTGTTTGATGGCACTAATTAATAATAGTGGATTATTTATGATTTGAAGTAAATGTTAGCCCAAACAATTTAAAAGGCATTTAGGAATCATCCATGGCAATTTATAGGAATAGCTAATGGGAGTAGAGGTAGACATACGAGGAAGACTTCTGTCCTCAGTTCTGATGTGTGTGATTCTGTTAGTGATAGGGTTTTGGAGTGAGTGGTGGAGGTTTGGAGCTGATGATGGTCAAGGAAGAATTCTTGAGACGTCTTTGGTGGAAAAAGGGTGATTTTATTAAAGCATGGGGACAGGAGCCTTGAGCAGAAAGAGCTGCACTGGGGTTGTAAAGAGTGACTAGTTATATACTATAGAGTTAGGAGAGGTAAAGGCCATAAGGAGGCCTCCAGAAGGACATTGATATGCTAAATGGGATTCCCAAGATACCCAAGGCCTTGCTATTGTCAAGCTAAGGTTATTTATCTCCTAGTAAGACATTAACATTAGGACAAAAGGGGGTTCCTGGAGAAATGTTATATTCTGTATTTGCATTAAGTGTTTGTCGATGGGCTATAGGTTATAAAGAAATTTAATTTTACCTGCCAATTTCTTCTGGCCTCTGCTCCCCACATCACTATGGAGAGGAGGGTGATATTAGGGACTCCAAGAAATGGAGATATTTGGTTCCCATTATCCACAGAATAACCCATGTTGAGTGGTTCCATGTAGGGTACATGTACTGCACTGTTTTCAGACATTCTTTGTCAACAGTAGGATGCAAATTACCAGGACTAGAGTAATCTGTCAATGGACAGGTAGTTAACACTTCTGAGTATGAAAACTTCTCAGGTAAAGAAAGGGCACAACAACCGTGTAGAGGTGAAACTCAGATCATTTGTGGCCAGAAGTAGAGGATCTGATTATCTCCTGAGTATTCCCAAAATGCTGTGAGGGATTATTAATTTCACTTCCTGGGTGTTGGGAGCAGGTCCAGGCTTGTTTCACAATACTTAAGTTGAGAAAAGTGATGAGGAAGAGTGGGGCAAGCTCCACGCCCCTCCCCCAGGTGGGATATATGTGTATTCCTGGGATACTCCTGGCTGCCCAAGAACAGGGGAAAGGAAAGAAAGCAAATGGTTGACTGACAGAGGTCACAGTCATGTAGGACAGTAGTCTTTTTCAGTTTATGGATAGCTTAGTAAACTAAGAAAAAGGCAATCTTATCCATAGTTGTATCTCCAGAAACCTATAAACCCCATTTCCTGGAGCCCTGATAGCACCATCATCAAGATGTAAGGGGGTATAAGTACTTGCCATGGTGATGTGGGAAATAAAGCCAAATGAAACATTAAATTCCCTTACTGCCTACAGCCTGTTGACAAGTCCTTGAAACAGGCAGAGTGACCATCTTCTAGGAACTCAGCTGCCTCAATGATGACACTTTGCTAGGGGAAAAAGGGAAGCTTGCTTACCATTATTCTATTCCCCAGGATCTTGTGACTCTCCTTAAACACATAAAAACTCCTTTGCAGACCTCCTTTATCTTTAACCCACAAATATATGTTGGGAATTACACTATAAGCTTATGGCCCCTGATACACATCTGAAAGATCTCAGGACTGAGGTTTTACTAAACAGTAATAAATGACGTTTTCTTTAATTTTTAATTTTTTTAATGTTTATTTATTTTTGACAGAGAGAGAAAGAGAGAGAGAGACAGAGCATGAGTGGGGAAGGGGCAGAGAGCAAGAAAGAGACACAGAATCTGAAGCAGACTCCAGGCTCTGAACTGTCAGCACAGAGCCCAATGTGGGGCTCAAACTCATGAATTGCAAAATCATGACCTGAGCCAAAGTTACACACTTAACTGATTGAGCCACCCAGGCACCCCATAAATGATGTTTTCCTAACCACAACTAGCCCCTCAAGGTCCAGGAAACCTTGCTTCCAAAATTCCTTGGAGACTTACCCTTTGATTTTAATTAAAAAAAAATTAATTTTATTTATGCTTTCTCTTTCTCTTTCAAAATAAATAAATAAAATTAATTTTTTTTAATTAAAAATCATCCCTAGGGGATGGCCAGAGAGACAGGAGGGGGAGAATTCCAAGCAGGCTCTGCACTGACAGCGGATTTTTGGTAAGAGACGCAGGGCTCAAACTTGTGAACTGTAAGATCATGACCTGAACTGAAGTTGGATGCTCAACCAACTGAACCATCCAGGCACCAATAAAATGATTCTTAATTTTATCTGAACATAAATATACTAAACAAGTATTAAAAGTGATGAAAACAGCTTAGAACTGCAAAAAAGGGACTAACATTCTCTGAGGGAAAAAAAAGAGTAGAGGTTAACTCAGTGACTATGAACATGCTTACAAAAAACAGAGCAGGAGTAACCAGTGGCTTGAGTACAGTGAATGTGACTGGACAAGCAGGGACCCGAATACACAGTAGGCACTGCTCAAAGTCTTTCCCAGAGAAAAATGTGAAGTCACTGAGATATCTTAACCAATAATAGGATGGGATCAGAATTTGCTTTGAAAAGATCATAGCCATAGTATTACTTAATAAAAGAAGTAAACATGGGTAAGTTAAGACCAAAAAAATGGCATGAGGAAGTCCCAGCAGTTTGAGAGGATAGTATGTTTTTGAATTATCATTTTAGAAAAGTCTTGCTATTACATTCAAATAAGGAATTTAAGTCAGTCAGACACAAATCTTTTATATCTCAATGCCTTTTGAAAATTGCTTTAAAGCTTTTTGGCATTTGATATAGTATAAAACTTTTGAATCTTATAGATTGTTGTTCATGTGTGGGGAATGCGTTGTTCTTTTCCACATGGATGCTTATAATATTTGATTTCAAAGTTATAATATAAAATTTTTACCAGGATACCTCCAGTATATATGTCTTCTTATAGTTTTCTAAATACATGTTAAACACTCTTGGTTTTCACACTTAGACTTACTTTAGATTAGAAATTCTATTATTTTACAATAATATTATTACTTCTCTACAGTTTTTAAAAATTTTTTAATCCATGGTCAATCTGCTTTTAAAATTACTAAATATGATTTATTTTAGTATTTTATTTGTTTTATATTTTTCCTGTTTTCTTACATTTTTGGCTTCTTACTATTGGGGTTGTCTACCATTTATAGCTTATCATCAATAATATGATTGAACTTTTGTTTTCTCAGGTTTTCGTTGTAATGGAGTCATCCCTTGATTTAATTTGTTATACGTATATCACTTTTTCTTTTATAGAGAACACAAAATATTTTATTTTTTAAATTTTTTAAATGTTTTATTTATTTCTGAGAGAGAGAGACAGCGTGAGCAGGGGTGGGGCAGAGAGAGAGGGAGACACAGAATCAGAAATAGGCTCCAGGCTCTGAGCTAGCTGTCAGCACAGAGCCAGACACGGGGCTCGAACACATGAACCATGAGATCATGAGATCATGACCCGAGCCAAAGTCGGACACTTAACTGACTGAGCCACCCAGACCCTCCAAGAGCACAAAGCATTTTAGAAAATGTCTCTAGAACAGTGTTTTAAACAAGAGTGGTTTATTCCAAATATTTTGTTCATTACTGCTGTTACTCTCTAGTGGCATTTTTCCCCATGAGCCCTATGTTACTTATTGTCTATTTCTCTATTGCTATCTCCTCGATGTTTTAAGTAAAATTATTATTTTTGGACTTTCTGAAACGCTTGTAATTGTAAATCCTTAACCATATCAAATCAAATGAAAGGATGCCAGAATTAACTATACATTTAGAGACAGAAGAGAAAAATCAATAAGATTGTACGAAATAATCATAAAACTATATATAAAACTTTTGTCTGAAATATAAAAAAATTAATCATTACCTTGATCAGTAGATATAATTAATTAAGAAGAACAACATAAATACAGACAGATTCTCTCCTTGACCAAACTTTATTCAGTTTCCTCTGAGCCCTCTTTCTGATGAGGGCTCCCTCCACCTTGGCTCACATTCTTGTTGTGGCTGCATAGCCCAGTTTTAGCAAAAATCCTGTTAAATGACTTTAGCAGGAATTCCCCCTACCACTGATGTCTCCTTTTAGTAACTTTCCATCTACTAACCCCCTCTCTGTTCCTTGGCTATAAATCTCCATCTATCCTTGCTGTATTAGGAATGGAGCCCAGGTTCTGTAATGAGGTCTATTTTCCCCTATTGCAACAGTTTCTGAATAGTCTGTTTTTATCACTAACTACTGTCTAGCTCCAGTTTTCTTTAAAAATACACTTTAATAACATATACAAGATACAGTGAAACTTGAGACAAAATGCTAAAAAAATAGGAAATAAAAGTAGAATATGTTTTTTACAAATAGAATTAGCTTTGCTTCTCTCATGGAGAAAATAAAAACAAACACAAACAAACAAAAAACAGGGCAAAATAGTTCAGGAAAAGCCAGAACAGTGGGGCTCAAACTACAATGTCCTCCAGAAAACCTTGCCTTATTAAGCTAATTGGTTTCTGTTTGCTTCCTCTCTGGCCCCAGGTGCTTTCTGCTCTGCTCTGTAGGCAGTCCTTTTTTCCAGGAGGGTGTGAGTGTATTACTCAGTGTGCAGTAAATACTCAGTAAAAGCTAACTTCCTAACTGCCTGGAGCTGAACTGACTTGCAGGACAAAGCTGTAGAATTGCTAAGTGGAGGCTAGAGCCAGGTGGAAGACACTGCTCCTTGTTCCCGCCTTGAGATCTTTTATCGGCTATATGGTATGAGAGTGGCCAATCTGGTTTAACAAGAGGGAAGAAGCACTATTACATGTTAGGAGAATTAAAAACAAACATCTCTCCCAGGGTGCTTTCACACATATTTATATCAGGATGTGCACTACCTCTATTACGCACACATAATTTTCATAATTATTATTTTAATAATAACAAAGAATGGATGATTATATCTTATCAATTATAAACTTACCCATCTTAAAATTGAGTGTTACATTAAACTTCATGACTTAAGAAAATGTGTTGTTTTAGAGAATTCATTTGCACACTGAAAAATAATTTCATAGAACTAGTTTTGTGAACAGGTTTGGTTTAAGTCTAATTTCTGATGTGACAAATAGCAATATTTGAGTATTCATTGTGTACCTCTGCTGTTATGCATAAACTTCAGGGCACAGATTGAACGTTATACAAAAATGTGATTTTTGAGAATGTGAGTTACAAACTAAAAAGTTTTTAACTTTGTTTTATCTGGAATAACTTCCTGAAACCATCTCTTTCTTTCCATCTCCTTAGTAACTTGTGTTGCAACTTCAACTGAAGTTACAATGTTAAGTGACTAAGAGTTCATTTTATGCAGTTAGGCAATAGTACCTTTACACTCTGTCAAAACATATTCTTTAATCATGGATGTCTTTCATTTTTATTTTTAATTTTTATTATGGCTGAGATTAGAAAATAATTTATGATTGAAATTTTCATGCAAGGGATTTTTAGATCGCCTAGATACCTTACTTGATATTCTAAAAATGTTATTCTATATTTGAGTACTGTAAACACCATCTAGATAGAAGTCTTCTTAGAATAGAAACAGATTGTTTGACATTTGGTTGTTCTTTATTTCGATAAAAGTGATGCATAGAAAAAAGTTTAGCTTTAAAAAAATTTGGCAAGTGAGCTTAGAAAAAAAGTAGATTTTGCTCAAGGGTTTGGGCAAGTTTTAGTATTACACAAAAAAGCTGGGGTTGATAATGGAAATAGCAAGAGGTTACTTTCTTCATTTCCCCAGTGTTTATAAAAAGATCAGTTTTCACACCAATACTTACTGAACAAAAATTTATGATTTCACACACTCTTTTTACTATGGGAAAGAATGGCAAGATCCCAGTGTTTCTGAAAGTGGGGTCTTCATGGCTCTGTACTATTTAATAAGATAGCAAATAGATTTTGGTGTAAGTTCAATTTTAGGTATGCCAAAGAAACTAGAGTTAACAGCTAAATAAATAAATCATGTTCAATACATTGGTTGAGTTTAACAAAATTTATTTAGGTGGTTGAAAAGATTGCTGGGGACACTGTCGGTAAGGTTTCTAAATGTAATTGGGAATGTCAAAACGAATCATAACGAAATATACAACTGTGCAGATTTATGCTTTGCACTAGACATTCCTAATGCATGGTAGAATTACACACAAAAAAGCCTTCAGTGTCAGTATTGGAATTGTATGATAGAGAAAAATTCATTTTCCATTCCTTTATGATAACACATTTTAATGGCTCTAGGTATATGAAAGTATTTTTAATACAAAGGCCATGAATTATATGAACCATGCATGAGAATCGAGTGGACAAAAGTAATTTTCAATATGCTAATGCTATGCTGTATTGCTAAGAACAGAGGAGTCCAATAGAAATATAATGTAAATCCTACATGCAATGTAAAATTTTCTAATATTCACATACAAAAAAAATGAAAAGAAACAGGTGAAATTAATTATAATAACATATTTTATATAACCCCAAATATCCAAAATGTTGTATATCTTTAACATTCACCAATAGAAAAATTATTGAGATATTTTACATTTTTTCTATACTTGTAACTCTGATGTATATTTTGTACTACAGCACATTTTAATTTACACTAGCCACATTTCAAACGCATATCAGACAGTACAGTCTTAGATAAGAATACCTATGTTACTTCCTGATTTCATTTCCGCTATGATTGTCCTCATAAATTTGTATTCATCTGTCGTATTAGATGGTGATTAAGAGCAAAATTTTCATCTATGGCTGAGTTACTTTTTTGTAAAACTTAAATATTTGCTCAAGAATTTAACATTTTTCCATTCGAAGTGCTTAATTTGTTTATAATAGTTGAGAACTGAAAGGCATAAACTCCAAATATCATTTTTATATTAATGGATTGGCCTAATATTAGAGAAGTTTTTCTCTCCTGTATCTCAGGTATCTTAATATTTCTTAATGTTTAAGATGGATATACAGTCAAACCATTTCATGGGAGATATGCTTATAATTGAAATTTCATGAATCCACATGTATCTCCTCTCTTTTCAAAGGATTGAAGGATTCCTCCTCTCAGGAACACTAAAAAACGATTTAATTTACTTGCCCATTCTCTGTCACAGTATCTTATCTTACTGAATGACACTCTAATTCCTTAACTTGTCTGTCACCACTCATCAAGAGATAATGAGCTGACCCTTCTCTGAATAGGTAGCTGGAGCCAGAGATAGCACTGAATGTTTGTTGATGAGAAAAGTAGATAACAGGTATGTGTTTAAGAGATGGGCAATACCTGGATGGGGACAAAATAAATGTGGGTGTTCCATGAACACAGTGCTGCCAGCTCAGCCCAGCGATGAGGGGAGAATTTAGAATGAAATCACAACAATGGCTTACTTGTGTCACCTTAAGCAGCACGAATCAACTGGTTTAGCTAAAACAAACAAAAATCCCAAAACACCAGCCACCCTCGATACAAGTAAAGGAAACTTGAAGTGTTTAATAGCAAATATCCCATCTCACAGTTAAGGTCCATTGTCAAATTTATTAAGTGAATTCAATTGATTAGCAACGGTTAAGTGTTTGAATTTAAAAGTTCAAAATCACCATAAACCCATAGACTTTTTATTTTCTATCAGCATGTTCATTTTGGCACAACAGAGTAGCTATATCGACTATTAACCATTTTAATTGCCACTTTAAAGTTTAAATGTCATCATAATGGACCACGTTATTTGAAAATTTAAGCATTCTATTCTTTCAAGTTTCATTAAATACAAACACTTCAAGTCATAATCATAGTACATAGGTTAAGAATTGGTACCCTTATTTTGAAAGTGGTAATTAGTCTTCTCTGTTATCTATTGCCAAAGTAGAATGGAATGAGTTAGTGTCAGCCCTTGAAAAATAAGTATGATGACTTGAAAAAGTAATAGATAATTCTCTCTCTAAATAAGAAACCTTTATGATAACAAATTAAAATGTTCACTGAAGGACTATAAATGTTAACTGTCCATTTTAAGTCAGGAATTACAATTGGTAAAATCAAAATATTTTTAAAAAACAAAGTAAATGTAATTTTATTATGAAACAACAATGTGTATTTTTGTCATACATTTCATAGTGTCTTTGATGCACATTTTTCACAAGTTGCACGTACCAAAACTCCCATGTAGAGAAATAATAGAAATCAACTAGTAGCTCTGGTCACTAGATTAATGGTATATCCATAAAAGTCAAGACTAATTATTCCACCCCATAATTTAAAAACTACAGCTTAGCTTCTAAATGGAAACAGAACAAAGCAAACAAACTAAAACCCCTCAGAATGATTGTTTTAACTACACTATGATGTTTTAAGCTTGTGTTCATATAATGTTCTCTATTTCAGCAGGATCCTTGGAGCCCCATGAATCTTACCAGTAAAGAGGATCCAGAGGTTCACAAGATGAAATGACATAATGTGTCGAAAACATTGATCTTGAAGAGACATTTGAAATCATCTAATATAGATCCTTTATGTTACAGATAAAGAATATATGGTAATTTTGTTTACTAAATAACTTTAAACCCCCAAATTTTACATTCACTTTATTTCATTAAAAGAGAATTCTAGATTTCCTTGGGGGAAATTGCCTCCTACTATCATGCCTGTGGTTTTGGTGGCCAAAGTCTACTGTTCCTCACCTTCAGTAAAGGGAACTAATTGGCTTAAGCTGTCTTCCTGGCCAGAGTGATTTAACCAGGCAGAAGCATGATTTGTGGCAGTATGAGCCAGCGTCAGGACTGTTGTCCAACTGACTGTTGAGGAGAAAAAGCCCTCTTCTTTTTCCTCTGAGATTAAGACTATGAAATCTGGGACCTGAAGTTTTTGTGATCATCTTTCAAATATGCAAGGGAAGACGAGTTTAAGAAGAAAGATAACACAGAGTTGTAACTACTAGTTTTTATTTGTCAGTCGCTGCTCCATGAGGAACTTCTGATCCTGCTGTCCCTGAAGCCAATCCTACATCTGAACTTTTTTTTAAATTTTTTTTTAATGTTTTATTTATTTCTAGGAGAGAGAGAGACAGCGTGAGCAGGGGAGGGTCAGAGAGAGAGGGAGTCACAGACTGAAACGGGCTCCAGGCTCTGAGCTGGCAGTCAGCACAGAGCCCGATGCGGGGCTCGAACCCACGAACCGCGAGATCATGACGTAAGCGAAAGTCGGACGCTTAACCGACTAAGCCACCCAGGCGCCCCACATCTGAACTTTTTAATTAGGGAAGACAAGTAATTCATTTTTTTAATCAATATGGTTCTGATTTGGTTTTTTATCACTTCCAATTGCAAGAATGTTAGTTGATTAAAGATATCAAACATAAATCTTACCAAGGTCTTAAAATGGCCCACGATTAAGTTGTGTGGTGGAGGTTAGTGTAAGGGCCGGAGTCTTAACTACAGGCTTTCAGTTTATTGTTCTTGCATCCATAAAACATTGTATCCCTATCTAAGATGCTTCCGGAGTATGGAAAGTTGACTACTTGGGGAGTCTTGCCATAGCATCTGGGTGCCAAGATTTAGTTTATTTATTGGCAGTACCTTCACTAAATGAGAAAGACATTCCTGTCACTCCTTAGTGATATACAAACTGTGGTTTTTGTATCTTCGGGAATAAAAACACAGAATATGAGGAAAGCAGTAGGAAAGTAAGCAACAAAAGACAAATAATAAGTTCAAAAAATGTAACAAATTTTTATCAGAGTTCAAACTATTCCTTCCCTCTGTGAGGTACCATTACCTATGTGAGGTGCCTCATAGCTCCTTTCTACAAAAAGATAATAGACCATTGCTCTGTAAAGCTTAGTTGCCATCATGTGACCTACTCTGACCAGTGAAACACTGTCAGTGTGATGGTAATGTTTATGCACAACTTAGCTAGGCTACAGTACCCAAGAACTCAAACACAGATTTGATATTCCTGTGAAGGGATTTTATAGATATGATTAGCAGCTGACAGTCAGTTGACTTTCTGTAAAGGAGATTATCCTGGATAATCCAAATGGCTTGAGCCCAAATCAGTTAAAGGTCTTAAAAACAGAACTGAGTTTTCACTAAAAAAGAAATTTTGGACTGCAGTGCCAGCTTCTTGAAATAAATTCCAGGTTGTCCAGCCTGCTCATCTTGACAGTACCCCCTCTTCCCCTACAGATTTCAAACTTGCCTAACTAGTGCAATGAATGCCTTCTCTGTCTCTCTCCTACGGACTCTGCTTCTCTGGGGAAACCTTGACCAACCCAGCTTCAGGCAGAAGTTTTAAGGACCAGCAGCAAGTGTTGCTCATCTCTCTTTTCTTTCACAAATACAACAATGTTGCAAAATAAAACAGAGGTCAACCAACCAAACAAAGAGCATGAGGCAGAGACTCTGAGATTCAAGTAATCTGCAATAAGTATGTATGTAGTACTAGAAAAAATCACTTCTGCTACCATCCTCGTGGGACCTGGGCAACATCATCTCTCACCTGCATTAGTATTAGTGTAATTATAGCCCTGCCATTCACTGGGTTCCTACTGTTGTCTATATGAAGCCTATTCTCAAAACAATAGCCATAGTGATCCTCTGAAAATGTGAGTCAGATCATGCTACTTCTTAGATGAAACCCTGCAATGGGTTCTTATTTCCCTAGGAGTAAGGGCTGGCAGCCTTACAATGATTGACAAAGCCTTACATGCTCTGCCCATCATCTCTCTGACTTTGTTTTTTACATTTCCTTCCATTTTCACTGCCAGATTCTCTTCTGTACCCATCTATCAGATTAAATTCTGGCAGTTCTTTAGTCCTTTTCCTGAAAGCCATACTACATTGCAGAATAATTTGATAAACCAATCACAGACAATGGCTTATAAGGCATAATGTATCACCTATAATATATCATGTCTAATTTTCACAGATGCTTTCATTGTCTGACTCAAAGGATGCTTTGTGCAGCAATTTTAGTCAGTGATACAGGGCCGGATGGGGCACAGTATGAAAAACAAAGACCTTTCAAGTCATGTTTTTAGTCATAACTCATAAGCAAATTATACAGAAAAAGAGCTATGAATAAGCAAATATCATGGATAAAGTCTTTCCCCCTTAAATTATAGGAACATACTTGACATTTTGGATTACTTTTCAAGGAATCAGTTTATATAACCCAGTGAACATAGTCTTATTAGTATATGAATGCCAGGGGAATGCATCCTTGTATGGAGTCTATTTTATATTATGTTCATAATGTATATGTACATATACACATCATATACACATATCTGCACATATGTAGTAAAATAAAGAAAATAAAAGGATACATATATAGAGTAAATATATATATATATACTCTATTTTAATTACTAAGTGACAACCATTTGACAAAGTTCAGAAAAGCTGATTTGGCCAAATGGAAAGAGAAAATTAAGATGAAATTAACTCTATATTTCTACTTCTAATTTAAAAAGAAAATGTGATTACTTCTAATTTAATCACTTGCGGTTTAAATTGGTTTATTTTAAATTTTGGTAACTTGAACAAATTGTGATTTGTATTAAAATTTGAGGACCTGTAGAATGACTTACACAATCAGACTGGATCTTGTCTGGCTGTCTGGTAATCTATAATAAGTGAAGGGATTAAAAATGCAACATCTCTTTCAAAAATAAAGAAAAGAAAAGAATTTAGTTTACCCAGACTCTTTACTTTGTCCCATATCTAAGTATTTATACAGATGTTAAACATTAGATTTTCGATTATGTTGATTGATTCCAGTCATTTTAAGATTATTCCTCTCCATAGATGTCGGCACGATGGGTTTTTAAAAAGCTGTTGTTCTGAGTGATGATCATCAGGGGAAGGAATATGACATTTCTAGGAGAATTTTAGCATTTCTGTAAAATGTAACATTTGCTCATGGTGGTGGAGAGAAGTGTATAATAACATCAAACATACGAAATCCTTATAATGAGGTCTTGAATACTTGATCATAGTGGGAAAAAACCTAAAGAGAAATTCTTTCAGAGTATTTTATGTATTTAAAGAAAAAAAAGTTTCTCAGTGCTGTTGTAGTCCTCAAAACACAGTGAAGGTCACTGCAGTAGGAAATGTCTCTGCTGATTTAGATAAATGTGGCCTCATTCCAATATACTGTTTTTCCTTTTATCCAATTGAAAACCTACCACAGGTTTTTACTGTAGGCTGTCAGACAGAGCACAAATATTTCATAAACCATAGTGGGCTTATTAAGCTGGCACCAATTTTAGCCTTTAGGGCAGTTTACTCCATGTTTTAAAATGCTCTCCCCCCTCCTTTCTTTATTATGGAACACACAATACAGATGTTGCTGTTTTGATGACTTAATGTTAATAATAACCTCCCTATCAATGTGCTGGTATTAGTACACAGATCTAAGCTTATGGATCATGTTGAAGGAATGTAGGTAGATATGGAGATGTGCTGTTGATGAGTAATTTACATTTAAAAATACCCAAAATAAATTGGCCTTTTAAAAATTTGATGATTCTAATGTTTAATTTATGCCTATGCTGTCTGCTTGTCATAATAAAATAAATAAGGAAAAGTCAGACATAAAACTCATGTAATGAAAACCTTTGGAACCTAAAATACCTTTTTTGAGGGATACTCTAAGTCAGACACTGTTAGATAAGCTTAAACTATACTCAATCTTTAATTTGTGTAATTTAAATCCTTCTAAGTGAGAGGTTATTATTTTTACCATTTGACAGGAAAATTAGGTAACTTTCCCAAAACCTCCTGTTTACTTTGTATCAAAGGGGGATTCAAACTTGGATATAATGATTCCAGAGACTAAACTCTTAACTACTGTATCAAGATCAATTTGGATAAAATGTAAATGAAAAGATAACCAGAGTGCTGGGGGTTGCAGTGTTGGACAATGATCAGGCAAATGGTACTTCAGGAAAGAACTGGAGAGGCTGTTTGGAAACCTGGGAGAAGAATCTTTCTTTCTTTCTTTTTTTCTTCCTTCCTTCCTTCCTTCCCTTTCCTTCCTTCTTTCTTTCTTTCTTTCTTTCTTTCTTTCTTTCTTTCTTTCTTTCTTTCTTTCTTTCTTTCTTTCTTTCTTTCTTGTCAAGTTGGTTTCCATATGAGAAGAATATTTCAACCAGAAAGAACTGGAGTTTAACTTTCCTGACCCAGGAGTATGTCTGAAGTCCTTCAAAGAAAGTTACTCCTCCACGCTGTAACAAATGACAACAAATGTGGTGGCTTAAAACAATAGAAATTAATTCTCTTACAGTTTTGGAGGCTGGAATTCTGGAGTCAAGGTGTTAGACCACACTCTCTCCTGAGACTCCAGGGTAGATTCTATTTGCTGCCTTATCCAGATTCTGGTGGTCACAGGTGTTCCTTGATTTGTGGCCAGATCTCTCCAATTTCCTTCTCTGTCTTCACATAGACTTTACTTTGGTGTGTCTCTCTCAATGCTCCCTCTGCCTCTCCAATAAGGATATATATGATTGCATTTATGGCCCTCCCAGACAGTCCAAGAGAAGCAGATCTTCCCATGACCCTTAACATTAATCACCTCTTTGCCCTATAAGGTAAAATTTACAAGTTCTGATGATTTGAGATGCATAACTTTTGGAAGGGAAACATTTTTTAGCCTGCCACAGAAGTCAATTGGGCTAAAATCAGAGCAGTTGAAGAGACAGAAGGGGGTACATGAGTTGGAAGCAGAGGCTATAGGTGATATGATTACACTGGCTTTTACTCTGAGTGAGACAAAGACACTAGACAACTTTGAGCAGATAATCAACATCATCTGACTTCTATTTTTAAAGGAACATTGTTCCTGTGGTAAGAACAGATTGAGGAAAGCAAGAATGGAAGCAGGTGACCAATTTGAAGTTCTATTGTAATTATCTAGGTGACAGATGTATACTGGAGTGGAGGGCACTGAGGGGTGATGGAAGTAGTGAGAATGGTTCCATTTTAGACATTATTTGAAGGCGTTCTGACTTCCCAAGGATTCCAGCTATACTTTGAAACTTGAGCGCCATTTTGCAAGAGGTCCCCGACAGAATTGGCTCCTGAGAAAATACCCTCGCCAGGGAGAGTATCAAGACGAGGGAGGCTTTGGTCTTTCCCTAATGGTGCCAACATCTTACGTCTAATAATGTATATGAAGCTCTTCAACTCAAACCTGACAGCTGACTTCTCCAGACTCTTCTAGAAACATGTACTCTCGCATGTCTTCAGATTGAGGTAATAAATAAACATTTAGCACTGCATGAACCTAACAGATCCAGAATTTCAAGTCACTTGTGGAAAAAAATGTAAGTACATAGTAAACTAAAACAGTAAATAAAATAAGCAATACACAAATAAATAACAAGTAAGTAAAATAAAATGATAAATAAATAATACACAAATACATAATAATTGAACTTCTGATCATGAGGAATGGTTTTGAATAGAATTAATAAAATAAAATAAAATAAAATAAAATAAAATAAAATAAAATAAATGAATTGGCAATAAATATGGAGCACCATCAGAGCCTTTCTTTTGGCGTAAAACACTGCCAGATCTGGGGAACAAAGAGTGCTGTCGAGTTGGGGTACCTGGGTGGCTCAGAGTGTTTGACTCTTGGTTTTGGCTCAGGTTGTGATCTCACACATGCTTCATGAGTTCAAGCCCTACATTGGGCTCTCGATTGATAGTGCAGAGACTGCTTGGGATTCTGTCTCTCCTCTTTCTCTCTGCCCCTCTCCTGCTCTCTCTCTCTCTCTCTCTATCTATCTATTTCTCTCCAGAAAACAAAAAAATTAAAAATTAAAAAAATTAAAAAGTGCTATAGAGCAAAGCTGTAAACTGGTGGCATGCTGGTATAATTTACCCCACAGATTTGTCATGTTTACACAATAAAATGTTAGAATTTGTCAACATTTAAAAATTGGGCATTTTCATATAAAAATCAAAGTTCTCATGTATAAATCTATATTCCTAGCTTGAGAAATAGAAAAATTGACCAATACCGACTCCTGTTCCTACATAATGCTAACCTGTTGGAATCTTGCATTAGTCTCTCCTTTTAGGAACCTCCTCCCACCCATCGTTGACCCCATCTCTTCCCTCCATTCTTCTTTTCCTTCATGATTTTATAGAGCTCTTTGCTCTCCTATTCCAATCTGGCTACTTACAAATTGTTTCTTTGAACAACTGCCACCATAGTATGTCTCTTCTTTGTCATCCTGAGAATTTCACTCAAGTTTGTTACATGTCTCATTTATAGGATCCCAATGTATACTCTTTCCCAATTTATTTCTTCATTTGGTGGAGCATATTTGCAACAGTTAGAGAATCAACTAGAAAGTTTAGAGCGAGCAGAGTCTACCACCCTCACATCTCACCCCAGTTATAAGTGTGGAAGTTTTACAAAACCACCTCAGCTTTGATAATTTGCTAGAAGGACTCACAAAATCACTGAAAGCTATTTTACTCTTGGCTATGATTTACTACAGGGAAAGACACAGAAATTAGTCAAAGGAAGAAACACAGAGGGGAGTCCGGGGAAGTACCAGAACTTCCTTGTCCTCTCCCTCTGGAGTCATGATGCATTAGTTTCCAGGCATCCATGTGTGACAATACACATGAAGTATTGCCAATCAGGAGAGACACTCTGAGCTTTGGAGTTCTGTTTGTATTGGAATTCTATTACATTGGCCTGATTGATGGATTGATTGCACACATGGTTGATTGCAGTCTCTAGGTTGATTAATATATGGCCCCAAATTCTCACCCTCCATTTCATTATTTGTCTTTCTGGTATGGCTAGCCTTCACCCTCATTCACACTGTTAGACTGTCTGGCACGACCCAAGGCCACCAGGTAAACACAGACATTCCTGTTAGGCTTAAATTTCTAAGAACAAAAGCCAGAACATTTCTCTGAGCAAGGCCAAATTCTCTACTGTTCTACAATAACTTCTTAAGAATGGTACATAGGAGTCAAAAATATATAGAAAATCATTAAAATGTACTGTGATCACTAATTTGGTAGGATAAAGAATTCTATCCTCTTCCTCTGCCCAGTTCAAACCAATATACATTTTTTACTTAGAAGGCATTACACCAGCTTTTAATGATGATTTAAGAATTCAGATACCATTCTGACTCTTGATCAATTATAAATGACTTGCTTTTGCTCTCTGATGTTTTTAGAATTTCTTCTATATCCCTAGTTTTCTGACATTTCACAGTGATGAGCCTTGGAATGAGTCTTTTTTCATGCATTATATTAGGATTTGGTTGGCCTTTTAACTTGGAGCCTCATGTTCTTTAGGTTTGGAACATTTATTTGTATTATTTCTGTGATAATTCTACCTTGCCATATTCCTTTTCTTCATCCTTTTGGGACTCCTATTATTTAGGAAATGAACTCCTCAAATTGATTCAGTAATGTTAACTTTTTTCCTTAAACTTTCAACTCTTTGTCTTTTATGCCCTTTTGGGTGGAAGATTTTCATTCAGTTCTCCCATAGACAGGTGTGTGTGTCTGTGTGTGTGTGTGTGTGTGTGTGTGCACGCATGCACGCACACATGCACATGTTTTAATTCTAGTATCATAGGTTTAATTCAAGAATGTTTTGTTTGTTTTATGAATGTCCCTTTTATAGCATCATGGTTTTATTCTACTGGTACACTGTCTTCTCTTTACATTTAAAGATATTAAATATAGAATTTCTGAAGTTTTTTTCTTGCCCTTTACATTATCCTTTAAGCTTTTTATAGTCTTGTTAGTTTGGGCTCTATTGTTACTGTAAGTGGTCAGGACATTTCCTATAGTTTATTCATATTTGCTACTGATGCTTTAATATAGTTATTGGAAGTTCTATATGAAGAGATGGTGCTTGTTGACTGGCAGATCTCCTTGCAAGGGTGATCAGAGGGGAATCTGGGTTTTTTATTAGGAACTCTAGCTTTTCATGGGCTTTTTCTTCTGAGCAGATGAGTTGCCTGAGAATGGGAGTTCTTCAAACTTCTACTAGGATTGTATGTCTGTGTTTTTTCATTTTGGTGGGGTGGAGGGTCCATAATTCAGCATATAAATATTAATATTTTCTGGATGCAATCATTTACCACCACCCTTGATGATGCTGAGCCTCTCTAAGAGTATAAGCTGTGTGGTTCAGTATTTCCAGGAAGTAAACCTGCAATCTTTTACCAAAGTGAGAAGAGACTATTGCATATTTACTCATACTGGGAGGGGAAGCATCTGAGAACATAATTGCTTGTCATATAAGCTTTTCAATCATCTTTCCTATAACCAGTTCCATACAAACTTCCTACCTTGTGAGATGTCTAAATTTCTCCAAAATCTCATCCTTTGTATCACTCTGCAAAACGAGTTAGCCTGCTTTTGTTGCTCTGGCCCACTGCAAGCTATGGTTTCAGTTGTTCTCATGTAACTAGTCTAATTATTCATCAACTTCTCAGCTTACAAAATCAGTTGGCAGCTCTTATCTGCAATAGTATTCTATCTTGTTCTATTTTTCCCTGGGTTTCCACTAGGTTTTTAATCTCTTTGCTGCCATTTTAATGAGGTTTCAGAAGATTCTGGAGAAAAACTTGTATATTCAGCCTGCCATGCAAGATCAGAAGTCAAAATCACCTATTGACCAATGTAATGAGCAATTTCTAACTAAAATATGACCATAATATTACTACTATTACTGAGTTTACTCCTTCTGTTCAAAGACTGCATTAGCAAATTACATTTCAATTGCATACTGCAGGATTGTGTATGCAATATGGAATAATTCTTAAATTATGGGAGATTTATTCAAATTATTTTGCATAACCTGGGGGTATTTATTTTAGAGGTGCTTATACTCGTATATTTATTTTAGAGCCTTACACACATATATCTCTTTATACATATTCACTTATGCATATACTCATTCAATTGCTGTTACAAATCACATTTATCGAGTGTCTCCAAAGACTCAGATCTGGAATGACAGGCTGACAGTGCAGAAATCAATAAAATATAATTTCTTCCTTCAAAGAGATCACAATTTAGCAGAGATCCTATGTGTGTAGAAATAATTTAGACACTAAAAACTCAGGTATCAAATAAACTTTACACATCAGAGCACTGCAAACAATCAGAAAGTAAGCAACAAAATGATTTTATAAATGAAAATAATCCTCATGTTGTTCATAAATTAAAACTTGAATGCTGTATTCATAGGAGTATCTCTAGACTCTTACATGGGATGTATTTGTCTATATTATAGATTTAATACTAACAAATTAAATTTTTATTTCCAAGAGTGTATAATATTTAAAGTAGCAAATAACAAACGTAGACTACAGTCAAGAGGGAAGGAAAATGGTATTAGGCTGGAATGATGCCTGGCTCTGAGGTATCTTTTTTTTTAAGTTTATTTATTTATTTTGAGAAAGAATGAACAGGGATGAGGCAGGAAGAGAAGAGAGAGAGAGAATCCCAAGCAGGTTCTGCACTGTTAATGCAGAGCCCCATGCAGGGCTCAAAGCCAAGAACTGTGAGATCATGACCTGAGCCAAAGCCAGGAGTTGGACCCTTAACCCACTGAGCCACCAAGCGCCCCTAGGAGGTAACTACATTAAGCGGTATCAGTGGAATTTAATGGCCAGATATAGTCCTGGTTCTGCTGTTAACAAGGTAGCGTTGGACAAGTCATAGTAACTTTCTAGGTCTCAATTTCTTTATTTGTTAACTGGAAAAATAATTGTGCTGACCTTCTGGAGTTCTTGAAAGGATTAAATGAAATAATATGTGTAAAATGCATAGAAGTTAATAACAGCAGAATTAATGTTAAGCATTTATCATTGTTATAGCAAAACTGACCAGGATGTTTCAGGATAAATGAAAATGGCTCAACACACCTCAGAACACACTTCAATTCAACTCTTTAGTGTGGTACAGTATCCAGGAAGCATGTTAGGGTTGAATCCACAATACAAAAAATACCCTGAGTATTTAAAACACATAAATTGTATGCAGAGTGTAGTTCCAATGGTTACAAAATAGTTTAGATGCTAAACAGAAAAAAGAGACATCGAGGCAACACAGAAAAAGTCAGCCACAGCAGAAAGGCCCATCCCTTTGTTTGTTTGTTTGTTTTTGGTTTTGTTTATTTGCTTAAGTAGACTCCATGCCCAGCAAGGGGCTTGAACTCTCCACCCTGAGATCAAGACCTGAGCTGAGATCAAGAGTAGGGTGCTTAGCCGACTGAGCCACCCATGCACCCTAACCCTATCACTTCTTGATGGGAAAACCACAAGGAGACTCAGAGGTGCTGAAACTGAGGAGCTACCCAGAAAAGCAGCCAGTGCAGGACAGATGGATATATAGTAGAAGAGAGAGAGGCATCCTAGCTTGTCCCTTCTTTAACCACTCAGCCCCCACTGATCTCAGAACCTGGGAAAACCAATAAGCAGTCATCCACCCCACACTACAGAATAGAGCAGGAGATGGCCTGGAATAGATGTGTGGCCAAATAGGCCCAGACACTCATACACATGATCGTGGTACTCACACTAAGTAGAGGACCACTGAAGCTATTGCATATTCAGACCCAAATGCATGCAAAAGTCAGTCCTTTAAACAATAATTTTTAAATTCTGCAGGAATCTTGCAAACAGAAGTTTTCAGCATTCCGTTAGTTATAGGGGGCTGAGGATGCTTGTGGTGTGTGTGTGTGTGTGTGTGTGTGTGTGTGTGTGTGTGTAAGGAGACAGAGAGATAGAGAAAATGAATACTTCCCAGGCTATATTAAAAGTTTATTGTTGGGACATCTGGGGGGCTCAGTCAGTTAAGCAGAGACCGGCTCTTGATTTCAGCTCGAGTCATGATTCACAGATCATGAGATCTTGATGCACTGGGCTCTGTGCTGACAGCATGGAGCCTGCCTGGGGTTCTCTCTCTCTCTCTCTCTCTCTCTCTGTCTCTTTCTCTGCCCCTCCCATGTGAGTGCATGCACTCTCTCTCTCTTTCAAAATAAATATACTTAAAAAAAAGAGTCTCTTCTCCAGACTGCTATAGCACAGCTACCCTTATCTTTGTCTTCAAAGCCTTGTATTGAACTTACCCTGCTTGTGTCTGTTTCTCTTCCCTTGCCTTCCCTAGAATTAAGCTGGTATTCTTAAGAGTTGGGATCATTTGTTCTTAAGTTCATTATTATAGTGCCTGACACAGTATCTGCCACATAGCAGATATTTAATAAATATTTGTTGAGCTGAGTTGAGAAACAGAACAACCAGACTCTTCAACTTCTTTGTTCAAAAGTTGTTGGAGAATAAAAGAGTAATGGAGCAACAGAATGTCAGTTATTGGCAAGCAGGAAAAGCAAATTTGAAAGTTGTGTAACTAATTTGCTTTAATAGTACTGGGTATTTTATTATAAATCCTTAATGGGAGATTTTGGAATTAGTTCTTACTTTGCCATGAAAACTTAAATGGATTTTTTTTCTTGGATTAAGGTTAAATAAATCCTCTGTTATTCTAAATTTTGTGTTTTTTTGGTCCCTTTTCTCTGTTTTCTAAAAATATATTCTTATATGTGATAATGCAAACAAGTCAGATTATCAATTAATAAAATATTGCCTATATTTAGAGAAATCAGCTTCCATTGTAAGCTTGCAGATGTGGGCTCAGGGTGTGAGCATGTTTGAGCTATGACATGCGTCATCACACTGATTGCCAGGTTGGAGTCAATTGATCTGAGTGACTATAGAAGATACTTATTTTTCTCAGAAATGCATACACGTCTCCCTGAAAGCTGTGTTATCTGAAAAGAAGCTCTAGTTTTTATTAATTTTTTAATGTTTATGTTTGAGGGGGAGGAGCTGCAGAAGGAGAAGGAGACACAGAAAAAAAAGCAGGCTCCAGGATCCCAGCTGTCAGCACAGAACCCCATGTGGGACTCGAACTCATGGACCATGAGATGGTGACCTGAAGTCTGAGCCACCCAGGCCCCCCTGAAAAGAAGCTGTATTAAAGAAAAGATTTTTCTGTGAATAAAGGATGTACTTACGAACACTGTTTCTTTCACTGAAATGTGTTGTTTGTTAAGATAGTCCTATGTAAATATACATTAATATCTTCAAACAGAAATAAATATTAAACTTTTGCCAGGTTTGAAATCACTTCTGAACCAGGTTGCTTTAAGTGCACTGGTAGGAGTGTATGCACTTGGTATATTTCTGTTGTCAAATGCACACTAATCTCTTCAGGAAGCACTGTGCCTCCCAGCTGATTCAATGATTGCAACTGAGAATAGGTGAAAACCATCTATGAGGTATGCGCGCCTTTCAGTCTCTGCTCTTCGTTTCCAATTTTTTTTCTTCAAACGACTCACAGTCCCCAGTCAGCATGAAGGTAGAATGCACAGTGGGGGCGTTGACTTTCAGTTCCTTTTACCTTTTACAACTATATTGCTGACTGTGCATTTTTAAAAAGGTCTTAAACTGGTAACCGACAAAGTTATTTATAAAATAGTAAGACTTTGATGTTCTTATTTGCTTCCTTCTGAAGTGTGCGGTGGCAGTGAAAGGTCTCATAGGCTGAATGACCTTCCCAAGGGTAACTTTTATTAGGAACCAAATGAGTTTTGCCTTTCACAGATGTTTTTCCTAGGTTTTATATGTGCAGGTAGCTCCAGAGACAAGCTTCCTGTAAATAGACATTCCTTTGTGGCCACACACTCATAATTCTTACAAAATGAAACCAATGAAAGGTGAGTTCTCTTTGCCATGGAATAAGTTTCTTTATTTAATTATATCAAATACATATGTAACACTCTGACCAGTAATTAATGACTTAAAGTATTATATCTACTGATAACAATAAAGATCTATCATATAGATATTCCTGGGAAATTCAAGATTTTTATTACCTTCAATGGAAAACAAAAAAGCAACCAATTGAAAACAATATGGTCACAATGATAGTGACCATAAAATGAACCAGTCATTTTAAAAATTTTGAGAATAAACATTTGTCAAAAACAAGGTATTTATGGAATCTTTGGGGCATATTTCCTTGTCCCAAATAATTTCTGCATGTTGATTTTTGTCTTTTTTTTTCTGACTTTGGACTTCTGGACATTAGTTACCTTTTCTTGAGGGGGACTGACCCTGAAGTTCCTGTCCTGACCTTTCCTTTTCCTGTTTCATTCCTCGTGTAGACCACAGCCCTCTGCTGATTCCTCTGAGACTGAGCTTTATAACTTTGACAATTAAATTTAATGGAGATTTGGAGTGCTGGAAGTTTAATACAGTATGAAAGACCTTTCATGCCATCTTCAATGGATTAACCTAAGAAGAAAGGGGACTCAAATGCAAGATACACCCAACCAGGGTATTAAACTGACATATTAAACAAAACAAAACAAAACAAAACAAAAGTAACTTGCTAGGAAGATGAACTGAAAAACAGTTTGCTTTTATCCTCACAGCCAAAGAAATGTGCCAGCTTGGTGTCTTTCCTGGTTGCTTTAATCTCCTGTAGACACCACCTGGGAGCTTTCCACCTGGACTGTAAGATGTGTAGAACAGGCTTCATCCCTGCACAGAACACTTCCCATTTTCTCTGTACTACTTAGAATAACGCAGAACAAATTTTCTCTAGAAACATACTGATTTTATGTGAGAAACTGACCAAAACCAGGAACAGAAAATACAGCACCAAAAGAATGACTACCTTTATTAATTATTCCCATGGCTTTACTGCTGGCAAACTATTTATACAGCAAAGTTTCTATTTCATAGTGATTACTGGTTTTCCTGCCATTTGTTAAAATATTGAAAAATAATTTGTGTCAGCAGTGATTTTTTTCACTTTGTCTATTCAGTTTAAATAAGAACGTAAGAGGAAATGTAACAAGCATAATAAATTTACACTTGATTCACAATTTGTTGGTATTCTATAGTTGTAGAATCTTACTCCCAGTAATTCTATTTTTTTTTAAAAATTGAGCCTTGGTCAAAATAGGAGAAAAGAAAGTTACACTGTAGAAAATAAAAATATAAAAATATAATCCTTTATTTAAATATATTAAATATAAAATGGAATACACACACATACATACAAATACACAGTTTAAAATTGATCTTAAATCTACCTAAATATATCTATACTTATAACGCTTACCATTTAAGTTTTTAAAAATAGAGTCAATGTTTCCAGAATTTATACTATATTTTTAAAAATTATCTTTCTGGGTTTTTTACAGAATGTATTCAAGGTGATTTCTTTCTTTCTTTTTTAATATTTTGGTGTTTATTTATTTTGAGAGAGTGAGAGAGAGAGGGAGAGAGGGGGAGCAAGGGATGGCCAGAGAGAGGGAGACACAGAATCTGAAGCAGGCTCCAGGCTTTGAGCTGTCAGCACAGAGCCCTAAGTGGGGCTCAAACTCAGGAACCCTGAGATCACGACCTGAGCTAAAGTCAGACACTTAACTGACTGAGCCACCCAGGGACCCCAATTTTTTTTTTTAAATGTTTTTTATTTATTTCTAGGAGAGAGAGAGACAGCGTGAGCAGGGGAGGGTCAGAGAGAGAGGGAGTGACAGACTCTGAAACAGGCTCCAGGCTCTGAGCTGGCAGTCAGCACAGAGCCCGACGCGGGGCTCGAACCCACGAACCGCGAGATCATGACCTAAGCGAAAGTCGGACGCTTAACCGACTAAGCCACCCAGGCTCCCCCAATTTTTTTGTTTTAAATTTCTTTATTTATTTTCTTTTGAGAAAAAGAGGGCAAGCAGGGGAGGGGCAGAGAGAGAGAGAGAGAGAGAGAATCCCAAGCAGGCTCCTTCCTGTTAGGGCAGAGCCTCACCTGGAGCTTGATATCATTATCTATGAGATCGAGATCATGACCTGAGCCAAAATCAAGAGTCAGACACTTAACTGATTGAGCCACTCAGGTACCTCCAGGGTGATTTCTAATAATTAATTTTACTATTATGGGTATTCAACTTTTTGACATATAAAAATAAAAAATATGTACTTTAAAACAAAGTTAAACAGTGCCTGGATGGCTCAGTCAGTTAAGCATCTGACTTCAGCTCAGGTCATGATCTCAGGGCTCTGATCATGAGTTTGAGCCCCACACTGGGCTCTGAACTGACACTGCAGAGCCTGAAACCTACTTCAGATTCCGTGTCCCCCTCTCTCTCTGACTTTTTCTGCTTGTGCATGCTCTCATTCTGTCTCAAAAATAAATATTTAAAAATAAATACATAAAATAAAATAAATTAGGTTAATATAGGAATTTTGTTCTTGAATTTTAATTTTGTCGCCATTCAGCAAATCATAGAAATTTTAAAAAGTAGTAAGTATAAAAAAAATTAAATAAATTGGATATGATTATACAAAGCAAATTTAAACAGAAATTAGCATTCTATCTGGAATACAATACCAAAGAGTAGTATGTGAACATCTTATTTCACCTTAACTAAATACATTTCTATGATTATGGCCAAAAGTCATTTTAAGAAAATAATTTAGGTTCTCAATTCAGATTTCTAATCCCCTGTGTCTTTCAGACAGTGCCACTAGATGACAAGGATCTAAAAGAAGCATAATTTAAAAGTACCATTTGAATCTCCAACAATATTATTAATAATAATTAATTAATCCAAAAATATTAATTAATTAATATTAATTCCTCCAACCCAGGAATATTAATTCCTGGGTTGGTAGTGAATCCTTAGTTATGATTTAATTATAACTATGCTCAATTATCCAATATGTTCTAAATACCTACAATGCACACTGCATGCCCAAATCAATCCTACCCATAATGTACTTGCTCACAATTGGTAAGAGTCATCAAAATGTTCTAAAATCTTGCCAAAACCATAGGTTCATATTTGAGATGAAAATTAATAGTGACTAGCTGGCTTCCTAGGTGTTGGGAGAATAATTACCCATAATTAAATATACAACTTTCTTTTGCGGGCATCCTGTGCATTCATCATAATGTCCATGTGGATGGTAGTAGAAGGTTCATGCAGATCAAGCTATAGTTGTCTGCTCTTTGAACTTTTCTCCATCCCTAGATACCAAGTGAATTTAAAGTACATAAAATAGGGGCACCTGGGTGGCTTAGTCGTTAAGCGTCCGACTTTCGCTTAGGTCATGATCTCGCGTTTCGTGGGTTTGAGGCCCGCGTCGGGCTCTGTGTTGACTGCCAGCTCAGAACCTGGAGCCTATTTCAGAGTCTGTATCTCTCTCTCTCTCTCTGACCCTCCCCTGCTCACGCTCGTTCTTTCTCTCTCTCTCTCTCTCCTAGAAATAAATAAAAATATTAAAAAAATAAAGTACATAAAATATTTTAGTTGCCCTATTTTTGACTGATTATTTTAAACATGCTCTTCTAATGTAATATAGTTTTCAAATGATATGGTAAATATAGTGATAAACATCCAGAAACTTAATTCATTTGTAAATTTTTTATGATTATGAACCTATATATTTATTCCAATACTTCGCCTGACTTTTAGGATTTCAAATAGTAATATCTGTGCACATTTGATGTTTTATTTCATAGTCTGTGTGGCATTACATAATATTAATGAATATTAGCATCAAAACTTTAATATTTTTAAATGTACTTACTCTACATGTATATGTTTGTATCTGTATCTATCTTTATCTATATCTTAAATAATAATCCTAAAAAAGAATTTCCATAATTGTATTCAAGATTCAATGCCAATGTTGGAAAAAAAAAGTCTTTCTGATTCTTTAATATAGATCCTTATTTTCCATCGGGTGGTTATTGATAAGATATGGGATAGTTACACAATGTCAAAATATAAGTATAACAACTATAGCCCAGCTCACTAATATAATTTCAGGTTTCAGCTTTTGTGTTTTCACTTTTTAAAGGAGACTTGAAAAATTAATAATGCTATTTTTTAGTAGATGACCAGCTGTACAAACTATAGAAAAGGCAAAAATGGTGATATGGAAATGCTATATTTGAAATAGGCACCCATTTAAAGTTTTATACACACATACATATATCTGATTTTTTGCTATTTCACTCTGAGAATTGAGAAAAAAATCTAAAATTGTAGAGTGCAAGCATTCCTACCTGGAAAGAAAAGCAATCAGGAAAAAGTAGCAAATGCTATGATATTGCCTGTGAAAGTAATCAGCCTTAGCACTTCTTCTGTCAAGCACCTTGCTTGTTAAGTGACACAGACATCCAACATATTTTCAAATGTTCACATGAACATCCATGTTCATAGTTAATGTGTGTTGTCAACTGTAGTTTACAATATTAATTTTTTATTTTCCCAGAAGCCTTTAGGACTCATGGAAATTGAACACATTTTGCCAACAAATTTTCCTCAGATTAGGTTCTGTGTTTACATTCTTACTAGAAACCACAAATTGAACTTCATGGGAATAATGCCAAACAATTGGGCACAAACAGAAGTAAAAGAAAAACACCCTATATTCAGCAGAATCTTATTTTAGGACAGGGGATTCAGGGAAACTTTGAGTTCAGTTGAAATTGCAGAGAGTTAGATTAAAATGGCAGTAAGTGCATATAATTAACCAAGCTGGAATTTGTTCAGGATATCAGGGCCAAGTGCTCTTTTAATTATTCAGTTAATGGGCCTGTTCATGCCAAAATAGCCACCCTACACTAAGGCTGGCAGCCTGGATTTTTAGAAGTATGCCTTCATTTGTGCACTCTAAAAACCACACAGAAGTTAATTGCTTATCGAATGCCTCCATGTTTGTGCCAGGATTACAGTGTCACTCATGAAGTTAGGTATATGAGTAGGTCATTCTTCTTTTTTGGACCATTACTTTACAGCAAATAAAATGGTTCTGTTTCATCAAAATGGTTTGTGCATACAGATTCCTGTACATGGAATCTTCATTTTTACATACATGTCTGAGTTTAAACCTTAAATAAAAGCTACATATTACCTAAAAGATTCTTGAACAGATGGTGAACATTATTATTTATTTAATAATCCACCCAGTGACGACATCATGAAAATGCTAACTCTTCATAACTTTTCTCCCTCAGAAGATGATTTAAGTTATTTTATTAGTCGGTCATTCAGATGTTTCCACATATGCTTGGCTCCAGTTTCTAGACAATATTTGCAGAGTTTTCCACATTTTATTTTTATGCCTTGACATCCTTTAACTAAGTGAAATTTTCCTACTTACCCAGATATCTCCTCCTGAAAAAGATTTACATGAATTATGAAATGCTTCCACTTTCCTATAAGTCACTAATGCCCCCAAACATTAAAGAGACTCATATAAATTTTACTCAAGCCCTGCAGTACAAACAAATGTGTGTTGAGTATAGACTCCTCCAGGGAATTATGGGAAGTATAAGGCAGTTTGTTTCAATTTCTCCTTATTATTACACTGGCTCTGAAGTGACTGATGCAGACAAGTGTTCAATTCTTCACTTGTGTTTCCCCTTCCCTCTAGCACTGCCTCCTCTCTCTTTTCTACAATCTGTCTCTAACTTCTACTACAGACTTGGGAAAGTATTTCTACATTTATTAAAACAAGTTTGCCTTCCTTAAAACATATCATAAACACAAAGTTATGTAACTGCAGCTAGGAGTCTTATTGCTAATACAACTAAGTAAGATAAAATCTGATGGATTGACAGATTGTTTTAATACAGGCTAAGGTATTCAATTCAATTATGAAAGGCTTCTTTTGAGGATTAAAATACCTACCTACTTCATATACCTTTCTTCCTTTAGTTGACTTCAAATGTGATATAACTTAGAAATATCTATACAGATCACAGGAAATAGTTGAAATATGCTTTTCATTTCTGTGTTCAACATTTTAAGAAGGTCACTGATAAGTTTTAAAGTGTTTCAAATTGCCATAGCAAAGATGATGAGGCTCTAAAAACATAGATTAATAAAATGGTTTTCTTAATCTATTTTTTTTCTGAGATAAAAAACAATTCTGTTTTTACTTTACCTCTCTTAAAGAATGTTCAGAGTGATCATTTTTTAAAATGTTCATTTATTTTTGAGACACAGAGACAGAGTGTGAGCTAGGGAGGAACAGAGAGGGAGTGGGAGGGACACAGAATCCAAAGCAGGCATCAGGCTCTGAGTTGTCCGTACAGGGCCTAACGTGGGGCTGGAGCCCACCAAACACAAGATCATGACCTGAGCTGATGTCAGATGCTTAACCAACTGAGCCACCCAGCTGCCTCCAAAATGATGATTTGAATGAGAAAAGGAATTTTAAAAGCTGAGAAAATGACACTCAGATGATTTCACATGTATTAATAAATGGAAGTATCAGAACTTGATACCAGGTTTGTCAGACTAACAATTACTAACATTTTCAAGATACCATCAGAATTCTGTAGAAGAAAATACCAGTTGATTTTTATTTGCTCTGGGGAGCTAAACTATAGAATCAGTCCACAAGGTGAAGACAGATTTTGGGTCCATGTGCAAAACTATGAAATGAAGCGCTCTGGTGGCAATAAAATAAGAGATAAAGTTAAGAATCCTGGTTTTTACAAAAATTTTCATAATAGCTCAAATCCACTGACATCAATATTTACTAAGCAAAATTCCTGAAGCAGTTTTCCAGAATACGTTAATGAATAGGTTAGGTGTACGTAGAAAGGAATGAAACGAAGCAAGATAAACTATTTGATCGAGTGCAATTACCAGAGGAATTTTAATTCATAAGGTGCCAAACTAAATTTTAAGAAAACCAATGGTTGTGCAGGTGTTTTGGACTCACCAGGTAATGCTACATTCCAGCTCGCCCTCACCAGTTGATTAGTGCTAGTCCTTTCTGAAGACCACCCGTGATATTAGCATAAAATTTTCTCTTGGCAAAAGCATGGTCTTTCAGTTCTAAGAAAACTAATATTGCCATATTGTGTAATACAAAATTTATTGCTGTGCAAAACCATGAGCTGGCAAAAGGAAAACAGTAAAGTATGGATTTTGCTTTAGCACTTTTAAGAGTGCCACAAATCAACACAGTTTTCCACATTGTCAAAGATTATTTATTTTCTGGGGCAGTCTTGTGTGTTTATTTATGGTTTATACATACGTGGCACTGTGGTAGATGACCAGAGCTGAGCATACCCTCATGTTAGAAGAACATTTACATGACAAAATTTAGTAAGTAGATATAGGTTTTTTTGGTCCTTATAGCTGACTGTAGGGCTGTATTTTCAGCTCACATTATCTTTTTGACTTTTTAATAGAAATCAGTAGACACATGTCCGAGAACCAGCTTTCCTTCATGGCAAATCTTTGAGAGTTTAGGTACTGACGTCATAAAGGGGAGAATGAGGAGGGCTGTTATCAATTATTATTAATTGACCATAAGTAAACCAATCTTTTGAACTATTATACTCAGTACAACAAGTTTGAGAACTTGGAAGAAAAGATGATAGGATGTCTAAATTCCTCAAATTTCTTTAAACAGGGCCGCAAGATTAGTATGTCAAATTTCACTAACAAAGAGAATGGATTTTGTTTCAGTGTTAATCAAAAATCCTTTCCCATGAAAGTTTACCTTTATTATATAAAGAACACACCCATGACAATGATGATGATTGTGTGGCTTATTTCAAAGCTAGCGCATTGTTAAGACAAACAAAGGGATCAAATTTTAACCAAAACATTGTTTAAATAATGAAGAGTAAATGGGAGAGTGTGGGGTTCAGTTTTCAACTATGTACTTAAGAAAAATAAATAAATGCTTTTTCCACTCAGAACATTTCTGTACCGGTTTTCTATTTAAATTATTCATTTTTTCAGGGCAGGGGTGATTTCTTATTCATTGTCATATCTCTAGTCTCTACAACATACTAAGAAATGTTTGTTGATAGCATTTTTATTTCAGCTACAAAATGCACCATTGCCTTTACATTTTAAAATTCAGAATTTCCTTATTTGTTAAATTGTTGGTTGCAAACCAGCAGTAATTGCAAGAAACTAGTTGAGACAACAAAAATTCCTACAAATTTACCAATTTCCATTCACTAATGTTAAAATCTAAATTTCCTTTATGCACATTTAAAAGAAATTTATGTTCAGAATATGAAAAATGAAGTTCTGCAAAAGCTAATTACATAATTTTCTTTCTTTTTTTGATACAAATGCTAGTTACCAACCTATTAAAAATTAAGTGTATAAGAACAAGCAGAAATACAAAACATAGGACCTAAGGTATTTGTAGGGATATAAAAGCCTGAAAAAATTTTAAACTCCTTTAACACAACATTTTCCAAATTTAAATTTCTACCTTCAACATAATAACATAATATCCCCACCAAAGGTCCAAACCCACAATGTTAAATGATTTTTTACTTGGAAATAGTGAAGGCGTTGTTGAGGATAGTGGTGTTCAGGAATTGTGAAACCATGAGACTTACATAACAACACCCTTGCCTGCTGCAGTTTCATGGTGATCAGAAGACAAGAGACCAGTGGGTCAGAGACAATGGATGTTTTTATTCACCACACAGCAGAAAGCTGGAACTGTACATCAACTCCTTTTCCTTAAAAATTCCATGGGACAATCCAGTTCGATGTTGTATACATAGTGGGGCTGTGTCATGGCTGAGAAGCCCCAAGCTAAGATAGCCCTACTTTTTTAAATACGGCTACTAGGAAACTTGCCTAATGTTTGCCTGGAGAAAGACAACCTTTATTAAAAAGTTTATGGTGTGCCCAGGTGTCTGACACTATGTGTTCTGAGTCATGTTCCCATACAAACATCCATGCAAAGGGGGTCTGGAGTGGAAGACATGCAGAAATATGAGAGCCTCAAGGACAGTTAGCTTCCAACAGTGTGGTAGACATACATATCTAAATTTTCTTATTTTTCCAAACATCAAAATGCCTCCTACTTGTTGGATCAAACAAGGAAGTAGGGACCTTAATTTAACTTCCACATCTTTTTCTCCCCAGTCACCTAACTTGTTAGTCCTGTTTACTCTATATATCACATATTTTACAATGCTGTTTACTTTTGGTCTATTTCTATTGTTTATTATTAGAATTTACTTCACCATGATCAGTAATTTTGTTTCTTGCAAGGGTCACTTCAAATGGTTTGCCCAACCCAAGTCCTGTTCAACACTAATGCAGCCAGTATCATCTTTCTAATGTGCAAATTTGCTGATGTCACTCTCTTGCAGAAAAGACTTGGAAGTTGCCTTTGCCTTCTTGAAACAATCCCTAGTGCTGTAAATGTCTTGCAATGTTCTGAGCTTATTTTTCTTTTCAGTGTTTTCTCTGAACATCTCCTCTCACAGCCAATGTTGCAACTCTATGAGGTACTTAACATTCTAGACCTATGCACATCCCATGATTTAGTTCTTGGGATATACTACCTAGACCTTCTTTCCTGTTGCAAGGCTGATTAATGTCTACTCTGCTCTTTTTTCAAAACTCAACTTAGATGTTCTTCCCTTCCAAAACCTATTTGACACTTCCCAGTTCACATTATGCAACTGTATACTTCACCTTTAACATCTCTTATCACACAGTAATTAAATTGCCTATCAAACTTGTTTTTAATGTTTCACCAGGCAATAAATTCTATGGAAACCCAGGACCCACACAGACTGGCATATGATACTCATTCATAAATGTTTATCAAATGAATGAATCAATAAATGAATGAATGAATATATAATGAGATGCTTATTTTGATGGTAAGTATTACAAATAGAAATATACTTCAGGAATAATGGGAACCTATTAGAATCAATCCTGTTGTTGGATATTACTTTTAATTTCTTTCTTTCTTTTTTTTTCCTGTGATCTCCTACACATGACATTGTTTTGACCTTACTGGTATACACAATTATGTCACTTTGCAAAGAGGATTTTAAATGTCAGCCAACTCTGACTTCCTAGAATTTTATTCACTAAAAAGAAACAGTGGGAAAATACGACAGGTGGATATGTGTTGAGGATTAGAGTACACTGGGGACTGAAATGGAGCTACCAATCTCATTAGCTGTCTTCTGAGCTGCCGAATTCTACCGAGGTCCCCAAGGTGAAAGGCTAATAATTAATTCAATTTACTATCTATTCTGTGGAAAGCTCCAAAGGTTAAGATTATGGAGGACCAATGAGGGCAATCTTTTATACTGTTTAAATTGCTATTTAAATTTGAATTAGATTCTAATGGTGACAGTTTGAAACTGACACAGTTTAATTCATTTATCACATTCCAAAACCTGCCTACCTGAACTGGCTTTAAAGTATGTCTTAAATAAGCAGTCAGTCAGTGCACTTGCTTGTCCATTTTTATTATTTGCTTGGAATTTAAATATGAACAGCCATATTACTAGTCTTGTCAACTTTTTTGTTCTCTTTGTATTGTTTTAGCATTCTCTGCTCTGGGATTCCCCACCTGCAATGATACAAATGTTTTATTGATAATATAACACATACTTCCAGGAACACAGCATTCTGGGGATAAAATTAGATAACATGATAATAATAACTACATCAACTAACATTTATATAGTGTTTATGATTTACATATATACATACATGTATACCTATGTACATATATACATACATACATATGTATATTCTGTTTTATTCCCCTCAACAATCCTGCCAGATAGTTATTATTATCCCTCATATTTTAGGGATGAATAAACTGAAGGCAAGAGAGTGACATTTCCAAGATTATACAGCTAGTGAATGACGGAACTGCTTTTCAAAATCACTAACAGGAATCTTCGCCTACATTCATCTGTATTTGCTTCATTGGAATTCTAGCACTCTACAAATTCCTCCAAATTATTCTGTAAATTCTGAGGCAATCTGGCATTTTGCCCACAGACTTGAATTTGGTTACTGTATTGCACTTGCCCTTTCTCCTCTACTCTGGCCCTCTGGTGATGCCTGTTGCTATCCCACACGTGTTCTCCCCAAAGCAAGAGGTATGCAGGTGTCTTCCCCCTCCATCATATCTGCCCTGCCAAACACTTAGGACAAAGTCTGCCATGGGCATTGGGACTATGCCAAGGACACTGGGGACTGCATGCAAGGAGATTTTCTGCTGCATCCAAAAGGTGCTCAGATTGATCAGCCATCTCCCTTTTTGTGGTTTTACTCAAGATATTCTTGTAGGTCATATTTAGGCTTAGCAAGAGCCCCCAAATGCAGAAGTTAAGTACACGAGAAAAGAACTGGAATCTTGAGTCCTTTATTCCTTTGAGAAAGTAAAATCATCTGAAAGAAAATGTACTTAATCTCAAATCTCATGATTAATATAAGAACGTCAATTTTAGTCGTATGTTCTGAATATAGTCTTAGTAACGGAATTCATTGCTTTATAGATAATCAATGAAATGCTAATGATAAAGGTGAATATTTTTTAAAACTTTAACTTTGCTCAGAACTAAGAATAATTTATAAGAACTTTTTTTTGCTAAATAAGAGAAGATGTTGGGTTTTTTAGTTATTTTTAAGTAATATTTAGTTAAATGTTGGACACCACTTGAAAGAGTGCAAGCCTCAGATTCCCCAAAGAATAAACAAATATTTTCACTAATAAAAGATCTGATATGTCACATTATTATCTCTGGGTTATTGAATCAAATAAAGATTAGCTTCATCTGGTGTGATCAATTCAAGGAAATAAACTCTATATGCTATTTTGGCTAAAAAGGTTAAATGAAATGTCAGTTATTAAGGAATTTCAGTACTTGGTTGATTTTTAATGCTCCAAATACAGTAAATAACACTTCCACTGAACTTTGAGAATGGCAGTATTTTGCAGAACATAAATTAAATCTTTGTAATGACTCTGAAAAGTTCAGTGATGATATATCATTCTCAGGTCCATGAACATGAATGATTGTACTAGCAAGATAATTTTTTAATCTTTTTTTCCCTTTTAAATAACTCATATTTTGAATATGATATATATTATTGTAGCTTATGTTGGATTGAGATTCTGAGAGTCTGTATATACATATTTAAATGTAATTCTTTTTAATTTTTGCATCAGCATATTTGAAATTCTTACATTACTCATGTTAAAAGTAAATATTAATATAAACATTTTAAATATACATATAAATGTGGAGAACATTAAGTAATAAAGAGCATTAAAGTGTAAAGTGCATTAAGTGTAATGCACTACCAATTTAATTTCTTTTTTTCTAAATTTTTTAAATGTTTATTTATTTTTGAGACAGAGACAGCATGACAGAGGGAGGAGCAGAGAGAGGTGACAAAGCTTCTGAAGCAGACTTTGCTTTGACAGCAGTGAGCCCAGTGGGGGGCTCGAACTCACAAACCTGGAGATCATGACCTGAGCCAAAGTCAGAAGCCTAAATGATTGAGCCACTCAGGTGCCCCCTAACTTAATTCCTAATTTTCATTTTCTTTTACTGTATTAAGTGAATGGTTTTAGGGATGTCATATAACTTTTCAAAAGTAATTTGGCTTACACCAAATTCAATAAAAATTCGTAAACAACTGTATTTATTCTTATTTATTCTTTCTTTGAAGTGTAATTATATCTACACGTAAAATCGCTTTTACCTACTTGAACTTACACACATGAAAATAAAACCAAAGCTCTGAAAAGTTAGTACAAAGATACTTTAATTTTCTACCTCTCTGGATCCCAGGAGATTTACCTAATGCTTTTGTGGCATGAAATAATGGTAGATTTTATATCTGTTCTACTTTTCTTTCCTAACCTATTCATGAAAAAAATTTAAAAAAACAAGATCCTATTTTGTCACATAATCATTTTCTTTCATTCACTGCAAGTATAATAATCAATTTTCACCATTTAAAAAAAAACAGCATTATGTATCATAATCAGTGTTATGATCAGTGAAGCATAAATATTATTAACAAGCATTCAAATGCTTGGACAGTTCTTATAGTAGTATATCATAATGTACCATCTATTAAGTTATAAAAAAATACAACATCAAGCTTAAAAATGGATCTGGTCTAATTAATTGGCATTTATCCATCAATTTAAGAACCATTTATTTATTTGAAATTTTATGCAAATAGAAAATTTAAAATTATAGAACACAGCCTCATGTCTTTCTCCTTCTTCCCGATCCCCTATTAAGCCAAAGCTCCTCAGAGCACACTTCAGATAGAAGTATTATCATCCGTCTTTTATCTTAGAATCAATGTTTAAAACACACCACATTATGACAATAGGAAACAGATATGAATTTCTTTACTTGACTTTGAACTCTTTGAAAAATAGAATCTATTGACATCTTAACAAGTCTTTTATGCTTATCACCTGGAATGACTGTATGTTCTGTATGTACTTTGTTCTGCAGATGCATAAATAAAAGTTATATTATATACTCATAGATTTCACAAGACAAACATCTTAGAGATCATCTAATAGGAGTTAAGAATTTCCTTATCAAAGATAGTTACAATGTAAAACTGTACTATTTGTTGATAGAGTCATCTCAGATATTTTGGCTTTTGTCCAGAATGCTTTTTCTATGAAATTGCATATATGATGAATTTTTAACATATTTTCTTCCTGATAACATTCAGCTTTCTGGAAGCTGAGCAATCTTTTGGCATATTTACACACAAAATCATGCAACAATTACAACCTCATCAGTAGCTCAATATTTATTCATTTTTTATTGCTCAATAGAGCTATATAAAGATTCCATCCCCCTCCACCACCACCAAATTTTCTTTAATGGGTTGCCACTTGCTGTGTTTTGGGGAGTCTTTTCAGAATGTGATATGGAATTGAAGTTTATTGTTTGCTCTATTCAGTCCTCCTATCAGGGACAAATTTTCTTGACATTTGCTTGGCACTAGGTGTATATTTTCTGTATGGTGTCTAATATGTATGGTTCTGCAATTGGAAAACTATTCTCTGTGACCCAGATGGTATTGTACAGAATGATTTCGCCAATATTGATTTAAGCAGTTGATGGTTGCATTGGAGAGGGAAAGTCATTCAATTGTATCAAAGGGCTTTCCGTAAAAAGCAATTGGTTAAGCCTATGCTAAATGACATCTTCAAAAGATGTCTTGAGTAATAACCTTAAATTTAATTCTGAGGTTTCCTCTATTTATTGCATTTTGCCTTCTCATTTAGTTAAAAGATTTTTAAAGAAGACAAAAAAGGTTTTGCCATGGGCGCTTGCTAAGCATTAAATTCACTAAGAAATATATATATTTTTTTAACTAACAAATTTTCTCAGCTGGCATGTGAATTTGGTGGATATAATAGTAGTCAGCTTTCGTAGAGAAATAGCACAGCAGTCTGTTCTCGGGTTCCTATTTTGAGGACAGTTTAGAATAGTCACTTGCTACAATTTTCTTACAGAAAAAAAACCCTTTATATTCTGGGAGCATGGTTTTATTTTTTAATTTAAAATTATTCACATTAGTTTGAAGCCATTGTTTCAACTATCATTTCTGTGGATTCTAAGGTAACCAAAATCTCTGAATTTTTATATCTGCCACATTTGGGGAGCAATTAACACCTGGCAAAACTTCCTCATTGTCCATTGTTGGTTAGTTAGCACATTGGTTAATGTTACATGAGAGATCTTTCCTTTTTCTCTGTCCCCAATGGCCCTTGAAGTGCCCTGGCTCAGTCTTTTCTTTTTTTTTTTTTTTTCTTTTTCGTTTAACTTACCCACTTTAACCTAATTTGACTTACTTTTAATGATTATTATTTACTTTTTAAAAAACTTTTTTAACATTTTATTTATTTCTGAGAGAGAGAGACAGCATGAGCAGGGGAGGGTCAGAGAGAGAGGGAGACACAGAATCTGAAACAGTCTCCAGGCTCTGAACTAGCCGTCAGCACAGAGTCCAATGCGGGGCTTGCACCCACGAACCATGAGATCACTACCTGAGCCGAAGTCGGCCGCCGAAACAACTGAGACACCCAGACACCCCAACTTTTTGTCTTTCCCATTGAAGTTTAAGCTCCATGAATGTGAGAACCTTTGTACATTTAATTCAGTCATATGTCCCAAATGCCTAGAACAGTAGAAACCACTCGGTGAGTGCTACTGAAAGGATGAATCTATTCATTCATACAAATTTGAATAGTGATGATAGTCTTCTAAAGAAAATCATTTATTAAGCAATAACTGCGTGAATATCTGTACACTATTTCTGAGGAAGAAATGACAATTACAGATGTCTTTATACTAAAAGAGTTTACTAAGATTAACACTAAATGAGAAACATACATAATTATGATATGATTCAAGAAGAAAGTCTTCTGAGTTTTAATTCCTTCTGACGGAAGTGTCAGGACAAGGTTTCTGGTGAGCACCCAAGTCCAGTCCTGAGGTACAGGCACAATTGTCAGGCTTTGTTCGTAAAGCTTCCTTTACCCGCGGTTTCTGTGAGAGGTTTACTAATCTTCAGGTCTCTTCTTGAAGATAACAATCTCCTTCCCAGTCTATTGTCTTGTCTGTGTACAATTATTATGATTTTAAAATCATAATTGGTTCAATTTTTCATTTATTAAAATAGATATAACATTTTACCCATAGATCATGGAGGTTTTAATATTGTGTTGCTTACAAATGTGAATCTTCCTGATTACTACTCAAGCTCCTAGATTTCTTGAGAATTTTTGTAAGATTATGTTTAAAGGACTATATTTCTAATTTACATGTCTATATCCTATATTTATTTATACATACATAATACTCATTAAATATATGTATCTATTTATAAAATTATATATCTATATAAACATGTCATATATATTTATAAAAGGAGGAGAGAAAGAAAAATGGAGAGGGAGAGAAAAATCAGGAGCCTACAATCCTGTCCTTTAGAAAGCACTTGTTTCTGGGGGTCAAAGAGCTTTTCTCGGGAAGAACAGTGTGCCCGGCCAACAAACCCTGCACCGCTATATAGTGAGGTAATTGGACCATGTGGAGAACTCTTTTAATCTATGTGAGAAATAAGTTAGAGCCTAGAACAAAATCAGGCTGAACGGTGGGATTTATGTTAGCTATTTCTCTATGCTTACAAGCTAAAATAACATGGGTCATGTGACTCTAGTAGGAAAGAAAAACCATTTAAAAAACCTACCAAAAACAGTCAAACAAAGCACAAGAGACCCAGGAAACACGATAGAGCCTCTCTATGCCCAGAGCTCTTGCCCAAGCATCTCCCCAGCAGAAGTGCGGTCCAGCTGTCCACCTGGCTGTCCCAGGGAAAATGAGCAGAGGAGGGAATAAGGGCCACAAAGGCAGGAAGGTGATTGTGCTTTTGTTAAGTAGCAATAGTCCCCTATTATGTCTCCAGATCTCAGAGAAGAGGACGGTCAAACAGGTACCTTCATCCTATAGGTTCTGGACCCTAACCTATGTCCTGAAACTTGAGACATAAGGAGCAAGCCTTCTTCTAGAAAGTAAAGTGAAGGAACAAGCAGAAAAGGATGGTGAAGGAAGTTTGTTTCATTGGACCCTGATATTGAAAATAAAAAAAATGGAAAAATATGAATATATAATAGAATTACAACTTATAAGATAAAATACAGGGGGAGAAAATTGATGTTAAATCTTCAAAGGGAAAAGCCTCAAAGGAAACAAATAGAGAGTGAAAATTAAGCAGCCAAATCCTTTGTTCAGTTTTTAGGCAACAAAAATTCCATTTACATTGTAAACAAACACAAAGATATTCTATATCTTTTTCATGTTACAGATATAAATTTTATAATAGGAAATAGTGTATCTTTGCACATTACTACGGTATGTGTTTTAGCTTACCTTGAAGAAACCAATTTAGTTACTTCATGAGTCTGCTAATCTGCAAACTTCTAGAATGTGTTTGCTTAAGTGTTGAGAAAAGTTAGGGCTCTAAAAATACAGTGAGAGGAACGTGAGTATAGCAGGACTACCCCCNTTCAGGCTTTTTTCTTTTTTTTTTTTTTTTTTTGGCATGGGCTCTTTTTGTTCTTAGAAAGGCAAGATCTGAATGTAGATTGTGGCCCTAGAAGAAATACAGAGGCAACACATGTTATGAAATTTCTTCAAATAACTGTGGCTTTAACCTATATATGCTAATACAAATTAAGAACAACAAATGACTCATTACCTGCTACTTATGACTTTTTGGCCTTACATTTATTTTTTTTTAACATTGAGCAGGTTTTACCATATAATTATAAATACATTTATATTTAGAAATATACCTATACTTATAGGTATATTGAGAAGCTTAATATTTCAAAAGATTTTGTCTATATATAGTTTGTACACATGATCTTTAGTATTTTATTCACAGTTGAAAACTCATTGTACTATATCCATTCATGATGTGTAGTTTATATCAGTTAAAAGTATACACTTTGGTTTCTTAGTGAAATGTGTTAGTTAATGCTTTATTTCCTTGAAAAAGTATACATACTTTTAAAAATACATAATTTTATTATCAGAAAGTGGATCATGGATACTGGAGATTAGGGTTCAGTTTTCTCTTATCTACTATATTGAGTGAGAAAAAAACTTCAGAATATGTGCAGTGAAAATGTGTATTCAGCACTATTTAGCATGTTTGATTACTTCTTCTGAGGCTTATTTTATTTTGGGGATGATAAAAAAGTTTTTCCTTAAAATATGCTTCAATTTCTTTTTTTTTTTAATAGTTTACTTATTTTTGAGACAGAGACAGAGCATGAGTGGGGGAGGGGCAGAGAGAGAGGGAGACACAGAATCTGAAACAGCTCCAGGCTCTGAGCTGTCAGCACAGAGACTGATGCGGGGCTTGAACCCACGATCTGTGAGATCTGACCCGAGCCGAAGTCGGACGCTTAACCGACTGAGCCACCCAGGCGCCCCAAAATATGCTTCAATTTCTGATGAAAGAGAAGTAAGTTTTGTACTGCCCTTCTGGATTAACTCTGATATAAGTGAGTAAAAAAGTATTATCTAGGGAAAGTATGTTTTTTAAGCAAGGAGAAGAAGGTACTATTTTAAAATTATAGATTTTATTTTGTTATATTGATTTTGATTCATAAATTAATCAGCTTCTAAGATGTACCCCCTAATCTCTACCTTCTGGTGCTCATGGCCTTGATTCGTCTTCTCCCTTTGAGGAGCTGCTTCTAACCAATACATACAGCAGCATTGGAAGTATGTCATGTCCATAACTAGGCAACAAAAGATTGTGATTTTTGTCTTGCTAGTTGAATCTCTTTGTTGCCTTCTTGATTCGAATGCTGCATTTTGCAGAACCTCATGTGGCAAAGAACTGAGGCCCTGAGTCCGATAATCTATGAGGAACCGTGTCCTGCCAACAGCTACGTGAACTTGGAAGATGATCTTTCCCCAGTCAAAACTTAAGATAACTATAGCTCAGAAACACTTTGTAGCCTTGGAGTAAAAGACTGCAGTAAACTGAACCTGCATTCCCGCTCCACAAAACCTGTTGTTTCATGCGATTAAGCTTTGGGGTAATTTGTTAGGCAATAATAGATAATCAACACACTGAGATAGAAATATGTTTCTTTATTTTGCTTCCAAGGCATATGAGATAACAGACTACTTCATTATGGCTTACATAAAATCATTTTTTAGAATCTATAATTAATGGGAAAATAAACATGGGAGTTTGTGATGCTTAAATACTACAATTCTGTGCCTTGCCTGTCTTACTTTTAGACATGAGTTCATATTGTAATGTAATTTGCATTATTTTAGATGCATCATTATATGTGACAATTGACATGTGCATATTATTTTATAATAATCTCATCTTATCTGTATTAGGTAGAGGTTATTCAATAGAACATAGTATTTGAAGAAACAGCTAATATAAATCTCATATTTTATAAACATTCTTAATTTCAAATTTCATACCATGTGGTTTAAAAAGGAATTAGCATAGATTAATGGCTAGTTTCCAAAATAAACCAAAGATCAATTTATTTTAAGGTGACATTACTTTTTCTATTTAAGAACGTTTTGCTTCATTCCAAGATAATTCACTCATATTCTGAACACAAATTTGAAGGCTTTAAACCATGGTCATGACATGTGATGAATCCTAACATGTGCTTAATGCTTTGCTGAAACACAAGAAACAGCATATATAGCTATACTATTTAAAATGCACAGCTTATGTTTGACTCTGGGTGACAAGCAAGTGACAATGATAGATCCAAATGCAATCCTGACTTAGAGCGTCAATTAAGAAAATGGCAAAGGCCTTTCCAACATTATAAATTACTCTGTGAATGCCAGTAACAAAAGCTCTCACTGCCAGTAATTTTGCATGATTACAGTTTGGACAAAAGATAGCTGATGAGGGTGAAGCCTTATTATTTATGAAGCTGAAACATATTTCTTACCAGATGTTTAACTTAAGCATGATCACAACAGTATCTATGACTCTAAAACACACCTGTGTGAAACAAATTGCAGATTTAAGCCACATTTTGTTATCTCTTTAAATTGCAGCAATAGTATTTTTTTGAGATATTAATATCTAAGTTCTTAACAGTCACATGGCAGGTTATTTTCTATGAAAAGGCATATATACATATTTTGATTATCAGTTACTGACTATGTCAAATGAATCATTATAAGATTAGCTCTTCAGAATGCCTTAGAATAATAGTCAATACTACACTCTGTTAGCTTTAGATTCTCAGGAAAAAATGCACAGCTTACATTTTATTTTGTGTGATGAACAAGTGGGAAAACTCTTATGATTGAATTTGTAAAGTGCTTTATGTTACTGTTAAAATATAGCAAGTTTCTGGACTCCCTACTGCTCATGGTGTGATATACTGCTTGCTGACACACATTCTAATACTATCAAGCATCCTCCAAATAATTATTCTGTAAGTTCATCACTCTCTGACCTTTCCACCATTAGTTCTTGAGTCTTAGCTTTAAAAATGGAAAAATTTAAGGATTAATGAGGATTTAATAGTTCTTCATTTAGATTCATAAAATTTAAAGTTAAAAACTACCTTACAATTTATGAAGTTCAACCCCTTATTTTCCACCTAGGAAACAAGAACTCAGGAACCTTTAGTGACTTATTTGAGTTCAGTATATTGGAAACTTCAAATACTGTCATGAAAAGTCAAGGTCTATTAGTAGACCAAAATATCCTCTTGGAAGACAGGTAAGATCATAAATCACCATTCTTCTCCTCTCTGAATACTCAGGATCTAGTTTTAAAAAGATAGAAATCATTCTAGATATTTCAAACAGAAAGGGATTTATCTCAGGGTATTGATTATAAAGATGTTAGAAAGTGCTAGAAGGGCCATAGTGAAGGAAGATACTGCCAAATACAGAAAACTGGCTTCTCCTTTCCTGCTATGCTTCCAAACGACCATTACTTGTGCACTGGGGACAGAAGGCAAGAGAGTGGGGGAAATGTAGTTTGCAGGGGGCACCTGGATGACTCAGTCCAGTTGAGTATTTGACTTTGCCCTTGTAATGATCTCACAGGTTGTGGGTTTGAGCCCCACACTGGGCTTGCAGTGACAGTGCAGAGCCTGCTTCATATTCTGTCTCCCAATCTCTCTGTCCCTCCCCTGCTCACACTCTCCCACTCAAAAATAAACATTAAAAAAACTAAAAAGAAAAAGAAAAGGAATGTAGTTTGCAGGCTTCAGCCCAAGAGGTACAAAAGGAATTATATGTAATTGATTTTAGAGAGGAGAGTCAACAGAAATGACATAGTTGGAAATAGGTACTTCTGAAACCTGCAAGACAAATGCATCTTCTGTGTTCTCTGTTCTACGGTATTTCTCCAAAAAATCAGCACTTTTATGATTCTTCTCCATAGTCAGTTAATAAAGAGAAAAGGGGATCAGGGTTAATTTTCAGTTCATATCCAGATAGAGAAATTATATTTCCAGCCAAATGAAGCCCACATCAATATTCCTTCTACTCATGAATGCCACCAGAGCCCATCACTTGCATCCTGTGGACAGATGCTTAACATAGAGAGAAATGGAAAGTTTTCTCTGTGCTATCAGGATTTGGCTGTAGCCCCACGGTAGAGCTTCTTTTCAGTTTGTACACATACCTTGGATCAGGTCTCAGATCTTTAGATTTCTGCCAAATAATAACTACTTAACAAGGGTTCACATTAGCAATAGTGCTTTTAGCAAAAATAACCTAAGAAAGATTAAAGAGAGGTCTCCTTCAAAATTTAAATTAGATATTTCTTTTAAGTCTTTCTTCTTACACAGTAGCCCATGTGTCTTCCTCTTTTCAATACAGCCTGTAATACTCTTTTCGATCTCTTCAGAGTAATTTAGTTCTCACTTCAGGTCTTCAAAGTATATTCGCTAGCAGACCTTCCCTGCATGTCCAACGTCTTCCAGAGGTACATGTTGCAGCTCAGGTTTCCCAGGAAGAGGAGTTCATGAGGTGGGGTTTTGTGTTAAGAAGGTTACAGAAGAATGTGTTTTGGAAACAGCATTTGCAGAGAGTGAAAGAAGCAGGATCGAGGTGAAATCAGATGCAGTCACAGCACACTTTTCAGTCTGTTTCAGAGGCGCTCTGCACCTAGCACAGTCCTTCATGAATTGGTGTAAAGCAGCTGAGCCTGTACACCTCTCACAGAGACCAATCTTGGATGTGGCTGCCCCATGAGGGTGATATGGCTTTGGGTGAAGAAGCTTGCTTCAGCCAAGGGCGATCACTGATGATGGTAGATTCTCCTATTTGCTGATTTAAATTTTTTTTTAAAAATGGAGTTATGGGATGCGTGGGTGGCTCAGTTAGGTAAGTGTACAACTTCGGCCCAGGACATGATCTCACAATTTGTGAGTTTGAGCCCCACATCCAGCTTCGTGCTGACAGCTTGGAGCCTGGAGCCTGCTTCAAATTCTATGTCTCCTTCTCGCTTCCCCTTCCTCCACTCCCTCTCTCTCTCTCAAATAAAAACATTAAAATTGTTTAATAAAAAATTAAAAATGGGAGTTTTAACCATATCGTTCAGACTTTCAGTAAACACTTTTTTTTTTTATCTTTTGCAAAATCTACCACATTCTCTCTAAGATGATGTTAATGAGAAGACTTAAAACAAGTACTTTTCTCCCTGTCCAGACTTTCTGCCTCTGGCACTCTTTCCTTACACCTTATTTTATGAAATTGAGCATCACTCAACATTGAGCTACCCTTTGGAGGTCACATTATTTAGAACACTTCACTTATTTAAATACTGACTAAATTCCTTGCTCTCCCTCCAGAGGCACTTACTCCACCCCTTTCTAGCTGGGTGGGAGCTCTTCTGTGTCAGTGGAGTCTTCAAGGTTTTCTCAGAACTTAAAGAATAACTCTTGATGGCTAGCTAGAGTAAACAGTATTGCAACACAAAGTTGCCTCGTTGAGGATGAGAAATTTATTTTTTTAATGTTTTATTTATTTCTAGGAGAGAGAGAGAGACAGCGTGAGCAGGGGAGGGTCAGAGACAGAGGGAGTCACAGACTGAAATAGGCTCCAGGCTCTGAGCTGGCTGTCAGCACAGAGCCCGACGCCGGGCTCGAACCCACAAACCGCGAGATCATGACCTAAGCGAAAGTCGGACGCTTAACCGACTAAGCCACCCAGGTGCCCCGAGGATGAGATATTCATAGCCTGGTTATCTTCAGTATGATCTTCAAATAATAAATAGGGTTCATCCCCGACTCAAAAAGAGAGATACAACACTGTTGCCAGAATGCATTGCATCTTGACCTCTGGAGGAAAAGAGCTCATCTCCTGCCCTGCTCCATGCTGTTTCCCCTGCAACTCATGTAGCCAGTATTATTCAACACACAGCACTTCAACTCTTAGTTTCTCATGGGAAGTCAAGATAAATATCCCTTAACAGTGAAATCAATTATAAGAAGTTGATCTCAGTGTTGGGCAAAGCAGACTATTGGATGTTTCTTGGATATATTTATTTCTGAATAACTTACCTGAAGCCTTTTATGGGTTTATTGGTAGGTGTAGCATCCAGACATTATTTGGGACAAAGTTATTCACACTAAAAGTGAATCAGGGGCTCCTGGCTGGTTCAATCTGTTGAGTGGTTGACTCTTGATTTTGAATAAGGTCATAATCCCTCTCCCTCTCTGCAAATCTCCCCAGTTCATGCTCCCTCTCTCTAAAATAAAATTTAAAAATAAATAATAAATTAAAAAGAAATAAAAGTGAATCAGCCATCTTTGGCTTTGCATGACCCTAAGGTTACCTGCTTTCTAATTAGAGGTGGAGAAGCTGACTGCCTGGAATTGATAGGATCTTACTTATGTGAAAAACAACCTCAGTAGCTCTCTACTACGAAATGATACATCCAGTCAAAACTTTTCTGCTCAGTTTTGCTATCTGAGAGTTTGCCTTCCACTTTTGAACCCCCAAAATAGCTCTACTAACACGAAGAATATGAAGGCTCAGTTCTGTTGCTGGAAAAATCTAGGTTTCTCAGAAAGACTTTGTTATTCATCAATGTTGGAGTGGCTTGTGCAGCCTGCCCTAATTTTCCACATCCAGCCCCACTTTGCCAATCATATGTCTCCATATAAAAAGTCTCTCAGGACTTAACATATATGTTCAAGTCATTTCCCCTTGATGCTCATGTCTGGTAAGGAACTTGACATACAAGTTCCTGAAACGGTCCTCATTACTGAAAACACATTCAAGTGCTGTCAGCCACAGTGACAGACACATTTGTGAATTTGGGAACATAGATAATCCTAACAGTGACCCCTGGAAAAAAATGTATCAAATGTCATTGCTTCTCCCTCTGAGGGCCTGACACCTTTCTCAAGCAATGGTGAGTTCTCACCACTACTTAGTCATGCTCTCTAATCTCTGGTACTTTTCTTTTGTACTTTTTTGATATAGCACATAGTCATAGTTTCAGTCATTGATTCCACAATCTTCAAAGCTGACTGCACAATTCTATTTTAGCAGATAAAGAAAACATAGGTCCTAGAATAACCAATGCATAACTGCCTTTGGAGGAGAAGACTCATAACCTTCAGAAATTCTGAGTCTTTAAAAGCAGAGCTGAAAATCTGTTTCCAACTCCTGACTTGACAGAGGTTTTTGTATAATACCAAGTTATCTCACAGAATGCTGTGCAAACACCATATCCCAAACTGTGTATGCCCCCGATTTCCAACGCGGGGATATGCCAATTCAGATTCTTTTTTACCTTTCTTATGACATTGAAATCAAATATGATGGGCCACTAATCAAACCAAATTCCCATCTGAGATTGAAAAGTCATTCTAGGAGAGGTATAGTCATCAGTTAGAGTGATCTAAAGCAAAATGCTGTTAAGTGCTGCATCTTAGTTTGTGGAGTTTAGTTGTGACCTTAAGTAGTCCAGATTTGACCGCCACCAAAATCAGTCTCTATTTTAGCCCAATTCTAACTCTGAAGTGCAACCACAATGTTCTTGGATTATCCCCAAATGCAAACTTTTGCACAAGCCAGTTGGGGAGCTACATGGCTTCTACTAAAGTATATCATAAGGAAAACTTAGGTAGTTTGCGCTGAGTACTGCATAAGGTTTAATTCCTAAACAGACACACACACACACACTCAAAATCAGGCTTCTTTCTAAAAATTATATCAAGAGTCCTAAGAGCAGAACCTTTCTCTCTCCACTTTTCATCAAATTTTCAACCACTAAAATCTCTCTTTTCTTATGTAGAGCAATTTAACTCAATCCCAAATTGACAATACTATTTTCTACCTATCATTTTCTGAAACTCCAGCTTCCCAGCCCCCAAGGAAGCTGGAAGGAAGCTTATTAAAATATTATTAAATACCTATTGATTTACTCATTATTGTAAGAAGCTTATAAAATTTTCACCCAACACAAGTAGATCTAATTCCAGAAGGTGGGACAGGGATTATCCTACTGGTAACAAGAAAAAATAAAATTTTGTTTATAAAATTATGTCAAAAGTAAGCAGCAACAGCCATTGTACAGACAGACATTTTCTGTTGTGAAGAAAGAAAATATCCTTTCGCAATAAAGGGAAGTTTTTAAAAATAAACTTTAGGAATTTTCAGATTAAAGATGAAAAACCTTTAATATTTATATGTAGGAAGAACTAAAATTAGAGAAATCTGGCTCATCTATAACATGAACTAAAAAGAGCCAGCATAAGAAGAAGAAGCAGAAGCAATTCAAAGCAGAGACCACTCCCATGAGAACATTCAGATAAATATTTTTACAGTTTATTACACACAATTATCCGTTTAATAACCACATAGCAACATAGACCTAGTTCTCATTTAAGTGAGGATTCTCCACTTATATATATGGAATAATCTCTGAATGTGGCTGATCTATATGCACAAATTTACTATGTGTTACACAAACAACGGAAATGTTTTTCACGCTTAGGGTATAGTTTCCCCTCACTCCCTTTCTCCTCCATTCAATTCACTTATTCAAAATAATTTTATGAATTATTCAAGCATAACTTATTAACTGGTTTCTATGAGCACATTAGTTTTATAAACAGAAAATTTTAAGAATTACTAATATATGTGTGAGTGTGTGTATTGCAAGAAGCGGTGAAACAGCCACAAAAACTAGTACTAATTTCAGAAAGTTTAGTAAATAGGATTATTCAATTATAAGGCATTTGGATGCTGAAATACTTCTCATACATTAATTAGTATTAAACTTATGAGATCTTTGGTTTTATTTGATAACACACCATAATCCCAATTCCCCTTACCTCAAAATGGCATGAAGAGATAAAAGATATGGATGTATGTCATGTCAAAGGAGAAATACAGGGAATAGGTGTTAAAATTCATTTAAATGCATATATAATTAGATTGAACAAGGAGGAAAAATGTTTTGCCCGACTCTGTAAAGACTTTTGGTTTCTATTTTGTGAGAATTTGAACTTATTTGCCCTTTTGAGAGGCAAAAAAATGTTCCTATTTTACAAAACTACTTATCAAAATAGGATACCTTTTTTAAAAAATTTGGACAGTTTTCAGTTTTAGCTTCTCTGTTAAAATTGAGGCAGTGCAGCGTAAGTGACTCACTATTATCATCACAATAACTTTAAATTTTGATATTTTCATTATATTTCACATCTCTTTGCTTCTCATTTCACATTTGCTTTTGAACAGTTCTAGTGTGATCAATAGATATCAAAGTTCTTTAAAACCACCCTTTTGGCACTATTTTATCACATTGCCTATTGTGTCAGCTCTGTCTTCCATTTTTATCAATTATAATGTAAAACTTGAAAAGTTATGATGTCAAATTACTAAGGCTCTTAACAATGAAATGGAATGTGAGTGTTTGTGTGTGTGACATATGGGTTATGTATGTGCATGTATGTATATGACCTATATGTTTATATCTATCATCTATCTGTCTGTCTATCTATTTATCATCTATCTATCTATCTAATCCATCCATCCATCCATCCATCCATCCATCCATCCATCCATCCATCTTTCTTCATATATTTTGTCCCAAGAAATTTATCACCTTAAACATAACTTCTATATATGAAGAAATGGGAGGTCATCTAGGAGAATACATTTTCATATACTGTACTTCTTCCATTTTAAGAAAATCCGAGTTCTATCTTTCTTAGTTTGTCCTTGCTTGAGTCTTGACAGTTTACAAACCACTTTGACTTTGTTATTGCAGAGATTTTTCTATGTATACCCCTTTATGTCTCAAATCCTATGGGAAGAAATCCAGACTTTGTAGTGCATCCACAAAGGAGGAAATCTTCTTCTTCTTCTTTTTTTTTTTTTTTTAAAGAGGATCAGCATTCATCCTCCCTTACTGGGTAATAAATGCTTTGATTTACCTCTATGATTAGTCCTTTTTGCAAAGCAAGCTGTCTTGTTGGGATGTAAATCCTATGAGATATTAAATCAAATTTTAAGCTGTACCCCCAAAAGAGGGAGTTTGGAATTGTCATCAAACTAATATCAGTCCCCACTTATCCAGTGACCAGTACCTCATTTTTTCTTTTGTGATTGTTTCTCCCACAATGCATACAACCTCACTGAGGTCAGGGACTAGGTTGGGCGTGGGACTCCCATTTGTCAAACCACTCTCTTCCTTCTGGGCATTTCAATTTTGAAAGAAATGAGTGGGAAAGGGTTGGAGGGATTGAATTCAGACTTCTAGATTGTTCGTCAGTTCTGGTCACTGCTTACCTCTGGTTGAATCCTTTCACTTTATCTTAATTTTTTTCTGAGGATTAGGTCCTCACTTTTACTTTGATTCTAAAAGATAGAGCAGATGGTTCCTACTAGTTTTATTGTTGTTTTTGCATAAGTAAGAGTCAACTGCTATTGTTTATAATCAAAAGACCCTCATTAACCCAGGATTCATGATGGGCGCTTTGCCTACCTCTTCTGCTCTATTTTTAACCACTCAGGATAAACTCTTCTGGTAGTTCTTGCTCATCTTGTGCCTTTTTATTGGCTAATTCATTTCTCTGGAATGTCTTTTCTGGCTCCCTTCTTCCTTATGTGACTACCTAATTCTTATCTTTTCTTCTCAGTTGTTTCCCTTGGGAAGCTGTTCTTAGACTTCTTGACTTCTCATATTAGAACAGGTTTCTCTTCCATATATCCCAATTGCAAGCAAACTGTGCAAACTTTCATCATAAAAATGATATTGTAAGTAATTTCTTACTTCCTTGTCAGTCTCTTCTGCCAGAAATAGCTGCTCCAGGGAAAGTACTGTGCCTAAACCTTTGTGCCTTCAGGACCTACCATATAATCTCCTTATGCAAAATATAATAAAATGTTTGTTGAATAATTAATGACTGGGTAACCTCTCGCACAGAGAGTTCTAGATAGTATAATTATTATATATTAGAATGCTCTGATATGCATTTCCTCTAATCTCGGAGTTGTCTTTCACATACCGATAAAAGTTTAACCTTGACATGCTGGTGCAGATCGTGGTACGTTGTCTGAGACCCCGTGTTTGAAAATAGTACATTAGTCTGGATATCCATCATAACTAAACAGATCATTGTGTTATTGTCCAAACTGTGAAACTTTTGAGAGAGAAAAAAGTCCTGTTATTCCAGGACAACTCTTATAATATGGCATCATTATAGCTAAACTAGAATACCTGGTCATATTTGTTGCAATTAACTGACGAGGCTATGAGAGAACCAGCAAGGTCAATGTTTCTATGATCACTGTTTTGACAGTTATGTATTCCCCAAAGCAGGGTTATTTTACCCAACATCTTCAATCTGACTATGAAATGGATATTAAATAGACAATTTAAGGAAATTGTAATTATCACTTCAAGAAAGTATAATTTTTGCTTTATTTTCTTTTGTTTTTAGGCTAACAATTATCTAAATTATTTGAAAGACAGGAGTGAACCCTTCTTCCCACCATTTATTCTTTAGGCCCGGCCTGTAGATGAAAGTTTCTCTAATGGTGTTTGTTAGGGAGACTTTTGTTTATTTCAAAGACATTGAGAATATTAGTGTGTACACCTCTATGTTCAGATTATTTTACTTCCTTAGAAAATCAGAAAAATTCTTGGATTTAGAAAAGGCATCTTTTAATTTCATTTGGCTTGAAGCTCCACCTTGAGTGAACTGAATAAAAATGTGTCCTAAAATCCAGCACTGCTCAATCTATTATTAGTGTGCAACTGTGGCATCCTTAGGGCCAAGGACTCACACTATCAAGTGCTTAAGTAAAGATGCTTTAAGCATCCCTTATCCTCCAGTCACCGCTTTCCATATCCTGCCTCAGTTTTGAATGAAGTCTGTGAAAAAAGACATTTGACATTGAATTTACCTTCTGTCCAAATTCAGTGCTTGAAGAAACATATCTGAGAGTATTCTGGTGAATTTTCCGTTGACATTTGAAATCCACTAGACACTACACTATTCCCAAGGGGAGCTCCACCATTGGGGCTCACAGCTAATTTGTCTGTCACAAAATGTGGAATAAATTTGGAGATTAAAAAAGTAGAGATCTTTAACTCTCAAGTTAGTAATAATATTTTCTCCAAATAGCAATCATCTTTTCTCAGGCATATGCAATAGGACCCTGGAGGATATCCATGAAAACTTTGAAAGAAATAAATGTTACTAATCCATTAATACTGGAAAGAAATACAGAGTGCTTGCATAGGAGCACATGTACCCCAATGTTCATAGCAGCACTTTCAACAATAGCCAAATCATGGAAAGAGCCTAAGTGTCCATCAACTGATGAATGGATCAAGAAGATGTGGTTTATCTATACAATGGAATACTACATGGCAATGAGAAACAATGAAATCTGGCCATGTGTAGCAATGTGGATGGAACTCTAGGCTGTTATGCTGAGTGAAATAAGTCAGGCAGAGAAAGATAGATACCATATGCTTTCACTTGTAGGAAGATTAGGAGAAACCTAACGGAGGACCATGGGGGAGGAGAAGGGGAAAAATAGTTGGGGAGAGGGAGGGAGGCAAACCATGAAAGACTCTTGAATACTGAGAACAAACTGAGGACTGATGGGGGTGGGGAGGGGGGAGGGGGTAGATGGGCATGAAGGAGGACATTTGTGGGGATGAGCACTGGGTGTTATATGGAATACAACTTGACAATAAACTATGAAAGAAAAAAAAAAGGAAATACAGAGTGCTATGAAGTTGGACAACAGAGTGGGTATATATGTCTTTGGAGGGCCAATGGAGATATAAAGAAAAAAGGATGAACCCTTGTAAGAAAAAGATCTTCATTTTTCTAGGGATGTCAGAGATGCTGAAAAGCCTCTTTTGTGGAGAGGAAACTAGACTGACATAATCATCTACATGGTATATGGCTCCTGGATACTGGAAACAAAAAAAGTACAGAGCCACCTGGGAGCAGGCCCAGAAAGGATAGAAAAAAAACAGTGGCTCTGTGATAGGAAGAGCTGAGAGTGGATCTAGACACTCTGAATGTTTCAGCACTTTAGCATGCCGGCCTGGAAGACCTGGGAGACTGAAAATTAAGGCACGTAACCCCAAAGTTTCACATACAAGGTTGAGAAAAGTAATCTTGCTGCCACAGTTGTAATGAGTGCATTGGTTTTGAATTAATAGAACTTCCCAAGAATTCTGTGACTACTTCCTTTGATTTCTGTATATGTGATACTGATACTTAGATAGTGATCTTATTAATTAAAAGTTTGTAATTTCTTTTTTTTTAAAATGTTTTATTTATTTCTTAGAGAGAGAGACAGCGTGAGCAGGGGAGGGTCAGAGAGAGAGGGAGATACAGAATCGGAAAGAGGCTCCAGGCTCTAACCTGGCAGTCAGCACAGAGCCCGATGCGGGGCTCGAACCCACGAACCGTGAGATCATGACCTGAGCCAAAGTCGGACGCCCAACCGACTGAGCCACCCAGGCGCCCCTAAAAGTTTGTAATTTCTTGTCATGATTTTAGATTTTATAAAAGGCATATAGAATATGTTTAAAATGATATGATATCAAGTTTGCTTTTTCTGATGAAAACTTTCCCATAGAGTAGAATGTCTCCAAGCAGTTAAAAATTCTATGAAATCTTAAATTATTAAAATTTTCAGCATGCTCTCTGACCATAAGAGAAAGTACTAGAGAGAAACGACCATTTGCATGGCTATCAGCTTTTGCTACAAAAAAACAATTAATATACTTTTGAGCCTGTCAGACACTTTCCATAAGTATTTGGTAAACTGAGCATAATTAAATGGAATGGAATAAGAAGCTGGAACACTATGTCAGTCCAAAAATAAGCTTATTCATATACTTCAGCTATGTACAATATCCTAGGAACCTTGATAAAATGCTGGGAAGACAAATTATAAGACATGATTTTCTTAGTAGTAAAGCTAATTTCTATTACTATTAGTAATAAAACTAATTTCTCACTATCTGTTGGGGAAGGTAGATGTAAGAAAGGGCAAATAATAATAATTTGCCAAATATAATAAAATATGTCTAAGAAAAAGAGGTTGTATAGAGGAAGTCTGTTTTAGGGGAAGATGAGATTAGAGCAATCTTTACAGAGAAAGCAAGCATTATGAAGAAATAACAATCAAGAATAGAGTAAGGGCATTTTGGATGGAAAGAAGAATTTATTCAAAAACCAATGAGCAAAATATCAATGTGAATCCCTGGAAGTATAATGAAATAATATTGCAACGAGTCTAAGGTTTATCCTCAAGAAGAAGAAAGAAGCAGTTTGTGGAGAATCTTTTAGGCTGTGATAAGGAATTTGAGTGAGACCATTCACAGTGGAAAGCTCTTAAAATGTAGACTTCTCAAGGGGAGGCCAAGCTGTCTTTCACTTTTTAAATTTCTAGAGTCCAAACAGTGTGTAGCATGTAGATGAATTACAGATCTTGGTTTATTCATTTTTGCTATTTGTTTTCAGTGACTGAATAAATGGCTAGATGACTAGATCAAGTGCTTTCACTGGAGTGATACTATTAGGTGTATATATTAAATCAATTTTAATGTAAAGTATAATATACAGGAGTAAGTTTTAAACCTGGAAATACGGAAAACAGATAAAAAGCTTAAAAAAGAGTTCTTATGGAGTGCCTGTGTGACTCAACCAGTTAAGCGTCCAATTTTGATTTGCACTCAGGTCATGATCTCACAGTCATGAGTTTGAGCCCCACATCGGGCTCTCTGCTGTCAATGCAGAGTGCACTTTGGATCCTCTGTCTCTCCGTTGTTCCTCTCTGCTCCTCCTCAGCTCTCTCTCTCTCTCTTTCTCTCTCTCCCTCCCTCTCAGAAATAAATAAGCATTTAAAGAAAATTTTAAAAAGATTTTTATGAGATGTAAGATTATGGATTAAGGTAATCCCAGTGGAAGGGGCCCACGGAGCAAGTGTTTGTGACATCTTCAACAAAGAAATGATATTTGGTAATTTGTTGGAAGTGAGGTCATGGGGAGAAAGGGAAACATAAGGTAATTCATATTTTCTGACCCAAATGACTTAAGAATATCACTATCAGAGGTAGGGATTGCAAAAGAAAAGTTTGGAGGTTTGTGGAGAAAGGTAAGTTCATTTAGTTCATGTGTTAACATGAACAGGGTTGATGTTATATCTGAACCCAAATCAAGTGTTTCTTGCATCCTTCTGAATAGAAATCAGAAATTACAATTTATTCTGTTAGCTCCTGAAAAACCCAGCCTATGTTTGAATGTACCGATATGCAAGAGGCAACTTGGCCACTTGGAATCCTGCTTACGATTTGTGACTTAACTCAGCAGCTTCCTGGGTATTGGACTGGCTCCCTTTCTGCAGAGGTAAGCTGGGTTTTCCAAAAACTGGCATATACAACTCACCAGATCAAGAAATGTGGGCTTCGAACTTTTCTAAATAAAATGAATTCAACAGTCCCTTTCCAAAGATGCTAGATTAGGTATTAATTAATTCATTGTACTAATTTCTGATTCATGTATTTGCATTTTCATTACAGGCCATTTCTCTGGGAGGTCAACAGTTCTGTGCCAGATCTGCTTGTTGGACAGCTTCTCTCTGTCATGTCTCTGGGCTTAGAGCTGCTTTGTAATTTCAGTAAAGATACAAGCCTATAAACAACTTTAACATTTCTCTGTCAAGAGTTTGAAAATCATTGTGAGAATTCAAGGAGAGGATGAGGAAAGGACACAAAAGATTCAGTGAAAAGATTCGAAGACAAAGTCTACTAAAAAAAACCTGTTAAGTACTTTGAACAGACAGAAGCAAGTTCAGATAACTTGGAAATACATTGTTGGGGAATCAGAAGTGCTTTTCAGACAATATGAAACAGAGACTTCCACTAAAGCTCTGGTGGTTATTTTCTTTACTTTCACAAGGATTTTCTTGGATTCTTTTTTTGTACTAACATTAGAACATCACATTAAAAACATTAGTCACACTTTATGGAGGCATTTATGGATAAAATATAGAGAAATTATTCTAATTTATGTAGACATTTATAGCTAAAAACAACAAAAAAAGCACTCAGTTACTAAAGAAGCACAATGCAGAGTGGCATAACTTAAATTTGCATTAGAATTTTCAATAAACACGGATTTTTGCATAGGAATAACTTTGAATCAGTAGCAATTATACTTTATTTTTGCATATTTGTATGAAAAATAGTATAATAAACTTAGATCTTAAAATTTCTACAAATAACTACTCAAATTTGTGTGCTATACCAAAATAGGAATAATCATAGGAATGACAACAAAAAAAAATTGAGATCTAGCAATAAACTTACTACAATGCGCTTGTTACGTTTAGGAGATATACTTTTGAAATTCAGGGAGTCCCATTGTAGTGAACGCACTAAGTATTTGTAAAAATGATACCATTATCCTTCCTACCTCACACAAATTGCTAGATTTGTATGTACAATTGTTAATAAAATGTAGACTCAAAAGGGGGAAGAAACTTCATCTTAAATTTTGTCTTGCTATAACTTTTCCTCTTATTTTTTTTCTTATAAGAGTAGGAATTTTGTTTGCTTATTGTTTCTTCGTAGTTCAGGCCCATTTCTATATCTGATTGTTATTAAAGATACTTCCCCTTTGGAAAATGTTATTATTTGCTATATTTGCTTAAGACTTAAAAGAGATTATAGAATCTCATGAAGCTTATCTAGAAAGCCCAGATCAAGAATTATTTTTAAGTTTATTTATTTATTTTGAGACAAGTGGCAGAGATGAGAGAGAAAATCCCAAGCAGGCTTCACACTGTAAGTGCAGAGCCAGATGTGGGGCTCAATCCCATGAACCATGAGATTAAGCCAAAATCAAGAGTCTGGCACTTAACCAACTGAGCCAGCCAGGCTCTGAGAATTTTTTTAATTACAAATTTTCATTTGTGGATTAGAATCCACCCTCACTAGCTTGTTTCCCTTTTCTCAATCAGTTTTCATATGTCTCATCCAGAACACTCTTTTTATTTTTTACTTTTTTAATGTTTATTTTTTGAGAGAGAGAGAGACAGAGCACAAATGGGGGAGGGGCAGAGAGAGAAGGAAACACAGAATCTGAAGCAGGCTCCAGGCTCTGAGCTGTCAAAACAGAGCCCAATGTGGGGCTCAAACCCATGACCCATGAGATCATGACCTGAGCTGAAGTCCATCAGACACTTAACCATCTGAGCCACCCAGGCGTCCCAGAAGAGTCACATTGTTGACGTGTTTATAAAAGTGGGATTTTGAATTGTAGTCTGTCAAATCTTGATGTTTTAACTCATATCATTTTATTGAATCCTCTGAGATCAAACTGTTCTGAAGATGATATGAGTTAAAATCTTCCACACAGTCAATGTGAACAACTCTGAGAATTAAAGACTGGAAGAGGTCTTAGTTACAGGGTGGTCCCCATAATTTGTGAAATTTACCACCAGGAGCTTGATCTGTTTCTCAGGTAAACATCAGAGAAAAAAATCCTTTATGCTTCTGGTAAGAGAAAAAGAAAGGAAGAATTCTGAAAGATAACGGAGCATTCTATTCTTCTTGACAAAGCCTGACTCAGGAGAAACTAGTTATTCAGAGCCCAATATTCTGGGATATTATCAGTGCATAACTGTTCTAGTAGAAGAGAAAGAGCTGGATCCAGTCAGCTCTATAGCAACCTTTTCCCATTAAAGGGGGGAGAAAAAAATCAGAGAAAAACTTGTGAAGTTCATATTCCAGAGACAGAGGCTCACGAAAAGACTGAAGACCAACCATAGAATTATAGAGCACTTCTCCCTCCACACCTCATACCACATTAATAAAGTCCTAGTTACAGTAGTTCCTTTCATCCAGTCCATCATATCCAGGTATCAAGAGAAAATTATAAGACATTACAAAAGGCAAAAACACAGTTTGAAGAGCCAAGCTAATCAGCCATGGCTAAGGTGTTGGGATTATCAGACTGGAAATTTAAAATAACTATGATTAATATGGTAAAGCTCTAGTCGGTAAACTAAAGGACAGGTGAACAATGTAAGAAAAGAGATGGAAACCTAAAAAAGAACCAAAAAGATACACTAGAGATCAAAGACACTATAATAGAAAAGAAGAGGGCTCCTGATAAGCTTATTAGAACAGTGGGCATGGCTGAGGAAGAACTATCTGAGCTAGAGGATATATCAGTACAAATCTCTAAAACTGAAAAGCAAAGAGAACAAAGACTGAAAATAAAAACAGAGCTGAATATCCAAGGACTGTGGTAGAACATGGCAAAGGGACTTTGCCATTGTGATTGACTTAAGGATCTTGAGGTGGGGAGATTATTATCCTGAGTTATCTGGGAGGGTCCAATAAAAGGGAGGCAGGGGAGTGAAAGAAAAAGAAGAATATGTAAGAATAGAAGCAGAGGTGTGTGTGTGTGTGTGTGTGTGTGTGTGTGTGTAAGAGAGAGACAGAGATTAGAAGATGCTACACTATTTGCTTTGAAAAATAGAGGGAGGAAGGAGCCACTAACCTGCTAACCAAAGAATATAAATAGCTTCTAGAAATTTGAACAAGGAAAGAAGTGGATTCTACCCTCAAAGCCTCTAGAAAGTACCATCTCTGCTAACACTTTAACCACAGTGAGAATGATTTTGGACTCCAGAACTCCAGAAAAGAATACATTTGTGTTGTTCAGACCACTAAGATTATGGTCATTTGTTACAGCAGCAATAGGACTCTAACACACTACCCCAATATGTCACAGTTTGGGCAGGAGAGGGTTAGGGGGTGTGCAGGGCATAGATAGGCACATAGATTGCAATTACAAGATGTTGTGAAAACAAAATAAAATAAATTATGATGATTTTGGCAGCATAGAGTAGTGTGAAAGTCATTGCCTGCAAATGTAAGAAAAATCCCAAAGAGGCAATGCCATTTTGAATTTATTCTTAAAGAATGGCTAATAAACATGCGGTAAAGCATTCTGGGCAAATGAAAGGGCTTAACTAAAGGATAGGCCCATGAAATCATCCAGAGAATATGGGAAAAAGTAAAAGTTACTAGAAATGTTTTTATTTTTTTTTAAATAGCTTATTGTTAACTTGGTTTCTNCTCCTCTAGGGTTTTGATGGTTTCCTGTCTCACATTCAGGTCCTTTATCCATTATTTTAAAAAGTACACGCGTGTTTGTGCCCATGTGTGTTAGAAAGAAAAGTGGTAGAAGCGGTTGTATTGAAACCAGAGGGTTAGATTGGAGAGGGATTTCTAAGGACTTCAGATTATATGTAAAGAGACTGAACGTCATTGGTTAGGAAAAAGAAAAAAATCAGGTTTCTTAATTTAATATCTCTTTTTAACAAAATATCCCCAGTCTACAGTTTGAAATGACAATAATGTCCCATTGCCCTACTCTTTCCCATCACTGAGTCCTGCTTCCTGAGGTCAATCACTTCTGCCCTTTCATTTTTCTTCCCATATTTACCTCAGTCATTCTGAATAATGTATGTATGCTGCTGATTTATATTTTTCAGTATCAGTGTTCATATCTCCATACAAAAGAATATGAAGCTTAGGCTCTCTTACATATACCCCTCCCCCTGCAATACTTTCACTGAAGTTAAATTTTTAAAATCAATAGTTACTTGGTGTTTACATTGCATGACAACACATATTATTTATAGATGAACCACTGTATTCCAATTATATGTCCATTCCTTTTTTAAAGCTGTTTTTAGCTCTCTACCTAACATTCAGTTTCATTCTGATTGAACTAAAAAACTGTAAAACTTCTCTTGTAAGGATAACACATCAGTTTCTTTTTTGTTTTCTCCTGGGAGACATCCTACCTAAAGACTTCTAAAATTTCTGCTCCAATCTGGACTGGCTGAGCTTTTCATTGTAATACATTTGTGACTTTGTATTTTATCATATAAACTAGGATATCTTTGAGAGTGACAGTGTTTTATTAAAATTACATCAGAAAAAGTGTAAAGCAAAACTTCCTGGAACTAGCTAGATTCCCTCTGTGTCTTTTTTTTCTCCTGTTTCCTGTATTGCATCTCTACCCTTTTCTTGGTATTTTCATTTGTTTTTATTTGGTTGTACACCAGGGTCCTCTGAGAATAGTGCATGAGAAAGTACTTCATACTTCATATTGTGGTTTGTCCTGCTATAACATGTTAGAAGTAGAAAGTCATATTCTGTCAGAATTCTGAAGACATTTCTTTATGCTTTCTACATTTCAGCATTGATGGTGAGAAGTCTGAGTCATTCGGATACCATAGTCTTTGCATTCATCTATTTCTGTCTTTCAGAATGTTGTTGAATATTATTGCATGTAATTTATACTTCTTCTTTTTGGAGGCTTTCGGGATTTTTCTACTTATACATGGTACTCATGTATATCATTATGGTAAAGTTTGACATGGGCTTTTCTTTTTAAATTAATTGTACAAGGTAAGATCTTATAGTAACAAATACTGCACCCTTCTTATAATTCTGTTTTCTACAGTAAATTACCTGATCCTGTTGTTTTTGACCTACCAATATTTTGATTTGTTGCCATCTATCAACATTTTGTTTTCAACTTTTTCTTATTAGCACTTCTCCGTAGAGGTGGTTATACGTTTTGGAGTTTATGCACATTTTTTAAGTTTATTTATTTATTTTGAGAGAGAGACAGAGATCATGAGCAGGTGAGAGGCAGAGAGTGAGGGGGAGAGAGCAAGCTCTGCACCATCAGCACGGAACCCCACACAGGACTCAAACTCACAAACTGTGATATCATGATATGAGCCGAAATCAAGAGTCTGATGCTTAATTGACTGAACCATCCAGGTGCCCTGGGTTTATACACTTTTAAAGTCACTTGATGTCATTATAGAAGGTTTTGAGTGAGGAATAGAGATTAACAATTGTGTTCTAGCCACCGTTCTAAGCAAAAGCTATTATTATTATTATTATTGAAAATTATATTTGGGATCATGAAGACAGAAAATTAGGGAAGGATTAGAACCAGGAAAATGATTTTACTAGCTCAGTAAAAAGGTGATGAGAACCTGTGATGGCAATGGTGAGAACAAATTGATTTAGAAATGGTTCCACTATAGGGGACAGAAAAGAATTGAAGCTAATACTAACTCTGTAGTAGAATGAAGGATGTTACTCCTTGATGAGAAATTGATAATGGCCCTTTGAAGTCTCTATTTTATCTCTCTCCTACCTTTCCTTACTAATTAAGAAGATCATTCTACAGCACCTAACCATAATTGCATTTATATAATTTTGAAAATATAGGGAGCCCAAAAATTAGGTGTATCTTGGTGGCTCAGTCGGTTAAGTGCTGGACTCTTGATATCGGCTCAAGATATCACAGCAACCACAGCAGTGAGGTTGAGCCCCTAATCTGGCTCTATACTGACAGCATAGAGCCTGCTTGGAATTCTCTCTCCTTTTCTCTCTGCTTCTCCCCCACTAAAATGAATAAATAAGCATTTAAGAAAAAGAGTGCAAGAATTAAGAGACATTCCTTAAGTGATATCGGTTTGCTTGCCTAGATTTTTTATTTTTACTTTTCTAATTTATTTTTATAATGTTTATTTATTTTTGAGAGAGAGGCAGATAGAGCATGAGCAAGGGAGGGCAGAGAGAGAGGGAAACATAGAATCTGAAGCAGGATTCAGGCTCTGAGCTGTCAGCACAGAGCCCAACTCGAGGCTCAAACCCATGAACTGTGAGATCATGACTGGAGCCAAACTTGGACATTTAACACCCTGAGCCGCCCAGGTGCCCTTAATTTATTTTTTAAAATTCAAGTTAGTTAACCTAGAGTGTAGCTTTGGTTTCAAAAGTAGAACGCAGTGATTCACCTGCATATAACACCCAGTGTTCATCACAACAAGTGCCCTCCTTAATGCCCATCCCCCATTTAAGCCCATCCCCCCATTCACCTCCCCTCCAGCAACCCCCAGTTTGTTCTCTGTATTTAATTGACTCTTATGGTTTGCCTTACTCTCCGGCTTTATCTTATCCTTACTTGCCTTCCCCTACATTCATCTGTTTTATTTCTTAAATTCCATATATGAGTAAAATCATATGACATTTGTCTTTCTCTGTCTGACTTATTTTGCTTAGCATAATACATATTAGCTCTATTTACATGGTTGTAAATGGCAAGATTTCATTCTTTTGGATCACTGAGTAGTATTCAATTGCATATATATACCATGGATATATATTTTCTTTATCAATTCATTAGTCAATAGACATTTGGACTCTTTCATAATTTGGCTATTGTTGATACTGCTGCTATAAAAGTCAGGATGGATGCAACCATTCGAATCAGTATTTTTGTATGCTTTGGATAAATACCTCGTAGTGCAATTTCTGAGTCTTAGGGTAATTCTATTTTTAATTTTCTTGAGGATATTTGGAGGAAATTTTGAAGAGATTTTGAAAAGATGTTGACCTTCCATTAGTGTCCAGGTTGGGTTGACTAGAGACCAGAGATCTGTCACGCACACATCCCATGGCTCACTCTCTCCCCCCCACCTCCATGTGACTTCTTTTTCTCCTCTTCATTTCTTCTTCTTTGTGGCTTTTTTTCCCCCTAGAACATGAACAGGTGGAAACATAAAGAGCTAAAGTAGACATAAAACACATTTGTTTATATAGGGAAGTTTTGACCTAATGGAATTTATTGCAGAAAAAGGCACCCCAAACATTAGACCCTGTTCTGCAACTTCTAGTTGTTCACTCAGTTAAACTCTAGTTTTGAACAAGTTGGTTACATTTTTCAGATTTCACTTTCCTTAGAGTTCTGGGTTAGAGCTTGACTACATTTGGGAGGCAAATGTGGTACAACAACCATAAACCCCTAATGGTCGTTTAGGTAGGTATGTTAAAAGACAGACACAGAAGTACCCAGCATGTCACAGTTGATTTGTGCATTCCCCTGTTTTGCCTCCAGGTATTCCTTTTGTCTGCTTGTCTCATTGACCAACAGCCACCCTAATGCCACCGTCACACACCTTGGTATGGGCCCATGGAGGCAGTAACAACACAGAGGCAACAGTTTTCAACACACTTCTCTGCCAACATGTTCTGCCCATGCCTTGGTTTCCAGATTGCCCTTCAAGGTCACACCTGTCAGCCTCCAGAGGGCTAATTTTAGCTTTCGTCATCTAACTTCCCTTCCAGACCTCTCTTTACCCACCTTTTATCACAATTGTGTGGTGCTTTGTGTCTAGTATAAATCCTTATTTTATAGTAATCAAAAGGGTTTTACTTCTCTGATATTACGTTGAGAAATACCTTCACCCAACCTGATTTCTTAGTTCTTTTATATTATTAAAGTTTTAGCTGGGCATATCATTGGCTGCTGGGGACTATGTTTCTTCATGGCTTCACTTACAATTAGACTCTGTAACTAACTTTTGCTGTGGACAAAGATGTATGCAATTTCTTTGTTTTGTTTTGTTTTAGTTTATTTATTTTGAGAGAGAGAGAGTGTGTGTGTGTATGCTCAAGCAGGGGAGAGGCAGAAAGAGAGAGAGGGAGACAGAGACTCAAACAGGCTCTGCCCTATTAGCATGGAGCCCAATGAGGGGCTCCAACCCAAGAACTGTGAGACCATGACCTGAGTTGAAACCGAGAATCGGATGCCCAACCCACTGAGCCACTCAGGTGCTCCTCTTTCATTTACTTAAAAAGTTGACAGGATCTCCACCTTATCTTCCTTTTCTCCAATGAGATGGATTATGACATATGGTGACCCAGCTTTTACCATGTAAATGAGGGCCATTCTTTTTTTTTTTTTAATAGTTTATTGTCAAATTAGTTTCCACATAACACTCAGTGCTCATCCCCACAAGTGTCCTCCTCCATGCCCATCCTCCCCGCCCCCCACATCCATCAGTCCTCAGTTTTTGTCAGCATTCAAGAGTCTCTCATGGTTTGCCTCTCTCCCTTTCCCCCACCATTTCCGCCCTTCTTCTCCCCCTTGTTCCTCCGTCAAGTTCCTCCTAATCCTCCTATACGTGCAAACATATGATATTTGTCCTTCTCTGCCTGACTTATTTCGCTCAGCATAACACCCTCAAGGTCCATCCATGTTGCTACACATGGCCAGATTTCATTGTTTCTCATTGCCATGTAGTATTCCATGGTATAGATAAACCACATCTTCTTGATCCATTCATCTGTTGATGGACACTTAGGCTCTTTCCATGTTTTAGCTATTGTGGAGAGTGCTGCTATGAACATTGGGGTACACGTGCTCCTATGCCTCAGCATTTCTGTATCCCTTGGGTAAATTCCTAGCAGTGCTATTGCTGGGTCCTAGGGGAGTTCTATTGTTAGTTTCCTGAGGAACCTCCACACTGTTTTCCAGAGGGGCTGTACCAGTTTACATTCCCACCAACAGTGTAGGAGGGTGCCCGTTTCTCCACATCCTCGCCAGCATCTAGAGTTCTCTGATTTGCTCATTTTAGCCACTCTGACTGGCGTGAGGTGGTATCAAATGAGGGCCATTCTTAAATGATGGCAAAGCAGTAAGGAAGAAAGGACCCAGTTCACTGAATGATCTCTGAACCAAGTTATACTGCCACCTGGATCTCTCACCTCTGACATGCTATGTGAGCATAAATAAAATTATATCTTACTTAAGAGTATTATGGTTTCCCTTAGTGAAACACAGCCATGCACTAAATAGTACAGGAAATACCATAAAAAGATTTTAGCGATTTTTATGGGTTTTCTCTGGAGCTGTTAAAATACTATTATTCTGCTACTTCTTCTCCACTAGCCCTTACTGTTACTGCACAGGCATGTGCACATATGTACAGATACATACAAACTTACAGATATATGCACACATATACCAAGCATAGAGGGGCAGGCATAAGGTCACAGACCAAGGCAGAGGTTACATTAGAACCAAGTAGGCATGGACCAGACATTTACCTCTAAGTTTTGGCTAGTGTTTCCTAATGAAATAAGTTATTTTTAAAAACATGTAATGTTTATTTATTTTTGAGAGAGAGACACACACACAGTCAGAATCTGAAGCAGGCTCCAGGCTCCGAGCTGTCAGCACAGAGCATGATGTGGGGCTCGAGCCCATGGACCGTGAGATTATGACTTGAGCTGAAGTTGGGTGCTTAACCAACTAAGCCATCCAGGCGCTCCATGAAATAAACTATTTTGACCAAGAACTGTTTAGTAAAGCTCATTCTGCACAGGATTTACTTCATCATGTTGGAGGTGGGCTAGTAGTATGATCAAAGTATTTTTTAATAGAGTACTTTTAATAAAAATGCATTTTTACTTAGTGTTTATAACCTTGGTTATACACATACTCATTGTTCATTTTGGAAGAGCCTCCTGTTTTCAAGGAAGAAAGAATGTCATTTCAAGCTTAGGTTAAGGCCAACTTTCCAAAATGACAAACTTGCTGGCAGCAAATTTAGCAGCAGAAAGTATATCCTCGAGCAGAAGAAGGCCGCCACATCTATCTTTAGTATGAACACCCAGTGGCTGTGCTGTCTATACATAAAGTAGTGAGGGAAAAAAATGAAGGATACATTCTTAAAAATAAAGAACAGGGTAGTGCAGGAAACCAGGATTTACATCAAGCAAATATTTGGCAATACATACGAGTTGAAGTTATATGCAGAAAATCCAGAATATTAGTAATTTTGCCAGGAGCTTCAGAAGGCATAAAGTATGCCTGCTTATGGTGGGAGAGCCATGTGCAACGCAAGATTGATACTTGTGAAGAGACAAGAAAAAGATAAGATGTTGAAGTGAGTCCACAAAGCATGAGACACATACACTTCACATTAAATAGACTTGAAACACTAGAATACACCCAGTGGTTAAAATAATTAAAGTAGAGCAATTGAGATGTAAAGACGAAGGTGAATGCTCTTAGTGAGAGCACTGCAGCCTTCATTCTCCCAGTCAAGGATGCTGAGCGGTCTCTGTCCTGAGACAGAAGGCGCTTCGTGCCAAGCCTTCACCAGGGGCTGCTTAGCAACCGGCCCTCTAGGAGGGCAATGCAGAAGTTAATCTCTTTGGTAAGCATTTGTAGCTATTAATTTAATTAGCAGAGGCAGTGTAGCATGAATGATCCCGGTGCAATAGCAAAATATTAATGAAGATTTTGAAATTCTAACCTCGAATAGGCACATTGGAAACTATTCCCTAGTCATACGGGGCCAAGGGAAACTCATTTAGAAATTAAAGTATTGCAGAAAACTTTCTCATTTGCGGTTAGGTTCTGTGGGGGTTCAGGAAGAGACTACAATTTACATTTACTTCTCTCTTCTCATGGCACAGAAACTTATTGTCTGGCTTTGAAAGTGAGACTGAATGAGGTTTCTCTAACTCTAAAAATCTATAAATCCCAAATACCCCTCTCCCAATATCCTAGTTTTAATTGTACTATTCCTTAGAAGACCCATCGCTTTACCAGCATAATTTTCTTCAAGGCAAACTGTGTTGGATAACTTTCAAAGGCTATTAATGTTCCTCTTGTTAGCTGGCTAGAAGGGCAACTGTTCAGCGATAACAAGAAATGTTCTAGGGCTGTGACTCTGAGGCTGAGTGTTCTGTCCCCACAAGACTCCTGCCCACACCTCTTCATTTCAGTTTAATAAAAGACAGTTGTGTTTCAGATGTTTCAGAAAGTCAAGTTCCATTAAAAGCAGATCACCTAGTATTTTATGTACTTCCTAACAACTTTTTCCCCTGGCAAAATGCTTTAATGAGATACTGGATCTTGACCTTGAAAAAACAAAAACACAAACAAAACAAAACAAAATCAAGTGATAAAACTGAAATGTTGTCTCAGGCTTTAACGAAGATACACTGGGAAAAAAATTAAAACCTCCAAAATCCTTCCTTTGCTTCTCTTTTATATTTTTCAAATTGAAGTGTAGAATTTAATAATATTCTAGTTTCTGCAAAGAAAACTGGTAATCTGCTTATTTCTTCTTTGTCTACTACCACAAGTATGAGACCCTTCCATTTTATAAGAAGATCTGAAGTTCAAAATTAGTTCTGTAGGATACTTGTGAACTGATTATGAACAGGGTCAAGGATGTTAAATGCCTGGAAAAAATCTTAAGTTTAAAGGAAAGGGAAAAACATTATGATATCAGAGATGGTTATTTAAAATTATAAATTCAGTGCATTACCTCTGAAAATAAAACTTTTCCATGGGCAGGAGTGAAATAAGTGTGTGTGTTTGTGTATATATGTTTGTTCGAATTACTAACCCCATGTTTCAATAGGGTTTACTATTATAAGAATAGAGTTATTTAATCGGAACTCACTTGGCTTCAATTCTATACTTAGCGACAATACATAAGAAAAGAAACAGAGGCATAGAGGAAACAATTGAATGTTTTTCAAGCACTCATTTGGTCAAAAGGATAATCAAATCAACAGATTTTTCAGAATTATGGATTAAAGGTAAAATTCTCACCTAGAGATATATTTGTCTGACTACTTAAGGTATTGCGTTTTTGGATCAGTAACATCAGTAACACAGGGGAATCATTGAAATGCAAATTACTAGGCCTCTCTCCATATCTAAGGATAGGGATAGGGTTTGGTAATCTGTATTCCAAGAAGTTCTCCAAGTAGTTCTGAGGCACACTGGTATTGAAAGCACTGCTTTGATCTGTCATTGTAATATATACCATACATCTCTCCAATTAAAATTTCTTTATTCTAATATCCTGGCAACTATTAAAGATATAAAAATCTTTTACTTCAGATAAGTTATATTTAAATAAAAAATTTTTAATGTTTATTTTATTTCTGAGGGAGACAGACAGACATACCATGAGTGGGAAAGGGGCAGAGAGAGGAGGAGACACAGAATCCAAAGCAGGCTCCAGGCTCTGAGCTTCAGCACAGAGCCCCAGGGAGGGCTCAAACTCACAAACCTTGAGATCATGACCTGAGCCGAAGTTGGACGCTTAACCAACTGAGCCATCTAGTTGTTGTTTTTTTTTTTTAAATATTGTTCTTATTCCTTTTTCTATTAGTGAAATTTCTAAAAAAAAATTATAAAATTCCCATATATTCACAAGATACTAGAAAATATTTTTTAAAATGGAAGAAAAATTGATATTCAGAAATAACTCACAAAAGGCATTTGTTAAAGAAATGTTCTACATGCATCTTCTGTGTGCATAAACTTATATATGTGTAATCATGATCCATGGTGTTTTTTGAGAAGCCTTTATTGATTTTTTTTTGCCAAAATATGAGTTAGAAATTCTTTCGGTGAATCTTTGCTAGGCTATGTGTAAGCTAAAGAAATCTCCAGATCTCTATAGCATCTAACCATGGACATTCATGTTCTTTTTCCTTGATTTACATGAATGCTATAGGGTTGTTGTCGATGGCATAAACCCCAGAGCCGTCCTATCCTGGGACCCAGGCTGAAGGATCAGCCCCTCCCCGGATGTGCTATTTTTACAGTCAGGAGCAAGACACAAACTGAAACATACAAACCACATAAAGCTTTTGCTCGGAAGTGGTAGATGTCACGTTCAATCCCATTGTCATCACCAAAGCAAGTCACAAGGCCACGCTGGCAGGGCAGCCAGGAAAGACTCTGCCCTGTGGGAAAGTGCTGAATTCACAGGGAAGAGCCTGGACTGTAACACCCTTCGAAGAAGGGGGCTGATTCTCAGGGGAAAGAAACACAATTTACCACTGCATTTTGTCCCCTTTGTGGTTTTTCCCCCAGAGTAAATGGCACTATTGCCCTTGTTCTCTGTATTTCAGCCATTATACAAATGTTATTTCACTTTCTTCACCACCCTAGTTTCCTTCCTTCCTTCAGTACTTTTGCTCTTGTCTCTGAATCGCTTTTCCTCCTCTTCACCATCAAATCACTGCTCTTTTCTCCGAGAAATTTCCTATCCCAAGACCACCTCACATGCTCCAGTTGTATGCTTTTAGACTTCATTTTTATTTAACTGTGATAGTAGTCAATAGTAATAATAATTCAACAGTGATTATTGACTAAATGTTTCACTCCAAAAGTGGTTTCAGAATTCCATGAAGACAGGGCATGCTCCTTTTTCTTTCTCCACTGGAGCCCTAAACAAGGTGTAGAAATAATAGTGACTCCATAAATATTTACTGAAAAGCTGAATACATATTTTTATTTTTTATCTTTTGCAATATTTCTTTTCTTGATATGGTAATTTTGAAGATATATAACTTATTTTATTATTTACTTTATTGGTTTAATAAAACAATTTAATCTATATTTGTTAATTTATTCGTGTCATACTGAAGCAAAACTTTTCATTATTTGAAGGATAAAAGGAGTTGTACTTCCTCCTCCAATTATCTTTCCAGATTTTTGTTAACTCTGCTTTGTGACGTTTGTCTCAATCCAGTTTATTTTTATTCCAGAGTATTTTATTCAGGAATTTTGATATCTGCATTCTGTATTATATACATAATTTCTAAAGAATTTTAGATTTAGTTTTTTTAATAGAATATTAAAATTTGCTGTTTATCCTTTATAATTTATGTCCCCTTTTGTAGTTTCTTTATTTTGAGATATTTCTGGATTAGTGCTGGATTTCATTAATAAGCAGAGCTTTGTAAAAACTGCATATATAGGATAGAACTCCTGAATCCTCACAGTAATGAGAATATCTTTATGTTGATACTGTAAGTAAGCTATACATTATTGACATAGAATAGAATTGAAGCATATTCTTTCACTCAGATTCGTTACACATTTATTCCCAGTGGGTTTTTAAAAATATTTTTAAAAATATGTTGTTATTAAAATGCTTTATATTTTTAGGGCTAAGACATAGGTCTTTACTTAAAATCCTCGGCCTTCATTACTAAGGCCTGGCTGTTTGCTATAGGGTGAATTCCCATGATTCATATTTGACCCAAAACTTCCTTTCCATGTAATATGAGTTATCAATTATTTATAATTGCTCTTAAAACAAAGACCAAAATCTTTAAGATGGCTTACACATTATCTGATCCCAAACTGGCCTCTTCTGTTCAAATTCGCCAAGAGCAAACAAACATTTCTGTCCCCAATTGCTTAAACAAGAGGAGATATATTACTTTTAGTCAAAAGATTTCTCCAACAGAAATACTATTTTCATCAGGCCAATTCTACGGCCATTGAAGTTCAATAAGGTTAAAATTCCCCAAACTAATAACGCCTCATCTCTCATTGCCCCTCTTTCAACATTAGTCCGGGCGTGACCATCAGTGTTCAAGAAAGAAAGGGAATCAAATGTTGTTGTTCCTGTTTTTGAGATGACATGTGAATCAAAGCCTAACCTCAGTGGCTCCAACCAATCTCTTTCACGCATTCATTTTATATTTTCTGTAAAACCAGAAGCTGACACTCAAAATGGTCCTTCTAACTTCTTACCTATTGTGCAGTCAGGGATATTGTTGAAATTACTTCAGTAACAGGTAAGCAATCAAAAAATCAGTGAAGTCCTCTAGAGACTGGGCTTCAGACAACTTCAGGAAGCCTGGAGTTGGCTGCTGATGTTTCAGCATTAGTTAACATCACCATTGTAATGGGAAATAGCAACAGCAAGAATTTGAGATGGCACATATCATCCAAGGACAGAGGGGCTAGAGAAATGGAAATACAGTCTTGCCTCTTAACTTCTGCTACAATAATATCCATGTCTTTCTATTTTAAAACATACTTATTTATCTACTAATTTCCTTTACTACTTTTTCTATATTAATTGACAAAAATCTACTTTTGTGTTTGTCAAGGACGATGCAAGAAATTATTTTTTTCTATTTTCTTTAATCAACAGATGTAGACTACTTTAAGCATCCCATTATAACGTTAAATGTGGAAATAAACACTATTTATCTGAATACAAAGGCACATTACAAAGGCAAAGGCCCAAGCAAATGTGATGTCTTTGATGTTCAATAATATGAATATCAAGAGATATGAATGTACGTGTTTGTGTATATGTGCATGTGGATCATCAATGAAAATAGTTGTGCCAATTCAGTATTAAAAAATTTTACTCAAATGGCCAAAACAAGGACATTTTTATCTCATAAAGTAATCCAAGTAGTCTGAATCCTATAATCCAAAGTCTGAAAGGAGGATAGTCCCAGACTCTAGCTCCATTTATTTGCTATGCTCTCAACTCTTGCCTCATTGGTGTGAAGGTTTTTCTTTTTTTCTTCAGACTGCCTCTCTCATCATCATAAGATGGCTGTTAGCAGAAAACAAGGCCATGTGCTTCCTTGTTTACACCTAGGGCTAGAAAGAGAAGAGTCTGTCCCAGAATCACTGAATATAAAATTTTTCTGTTCAGTTTGACTGGTCCAACTTAGATGAAGTGCTCATTCAACAATACTTATCAGAAAATAATATGCATTGATTAGTATTAGCCAAGATTCTTTACCAATCCCTGGCAAGAGAGCTGAGATGCCCATGACTGGCTTAAGCTAATACACACACATCCCCAAGACTTGGATGTAGGATCAGCTTCTCCTGAGTCACCAAAGCTACTGGAAATTGGTGGTCCCTGAAGAAAATTGGGGTTTTAGTGGAGATTGCTCACTGTGAAATCAATAGACAATTTCTCCTCAAAAGACAGTGTATGTCTCATTTGGAGAATTCTGAGACCAACCAGATGAGAAGTAAATGAGCTTATATTCTAATATCTTATAGAATACAGATGATTCCTGACTTAACAATAGTTCGATATATGATTTTTCAACTTTACCATGGTGCACTAGCAACACATATTCAATGGAAACTGTAATTCATGGGGCACCTGGATAGCTCAGTCAGTTGGACACCTGACTCTTGATCTCAGCTCAGGTCATGAACTCATGGGTCCGTGAGATCAAGACCCACATCAGACTCTATGCTGACAGTGTGGGACTTGCTTGGGATTCTCTCTCTCCTTCTCTCTCTGCCTCTCTCACTCTTAAAATAATTAAATAAACTTTAAAATTACAAAAAAAAGAAATTGTATTTCAAAGTTGGAATTTTGATCTCTTCCCGGGCTAGCAACATTCAGTAAGATACTCTCTCGAGATGCTGGGCAGAGGTAAGCCAGCCACAGCTTCACCAGCCAAACAATCATTAGAGTAAACAACATATACATTAGCAACCATTCTATACCAATATATTCATTCTGTTTTGCTCTCTTAGTACAATATTCAACAAATTACATGAGGTATTTAACACTTTATTATAAGATAGGCTTTACATTAGATGCTTTTGCCCAACTGTAGACTAATGTCAGTGTTCTGAGCATGTTTAAGGTAGACGGAGTTAAGCTATTGATGCTTGTCAGGTTAGGTGCATTTGGTGCATTTTCAACTTATGGGATGTTCAACTTATGATGAATTTATCAGGATGTAATCCATCATAGATCCAAGAAGACCTGTACAGAACAATGATTATGAACTCAGCCTTTATAGTGGCATGGTCCTGGATTCTAAATTTAAATCCCTTGATCACTTGCTGAATGAGTTTGGCCAAGTTATACTTCTCTAAATAAGGAAATAATAATACTTAGCACATAGAATGTTTTTCTTTCAGTAATTATTTAAGTGAGATAATTCATGGGCTTGGCAATAGATGCTGACTTTATTTTTACATTTAATTTTCCTTAAATTTTAGGAATGTCATTTGAATAATTTATCATTTTCTATTAAATTTCCTAGAACATTCTATTCCATTTTAGGAAATATTTTTTTCCCTTCTATTTTATATTTAAATATTTTTTATTTGCTTTAATATCTTCTTTAGAGACATAATAATCATGTTTATATTGTACTCATCCCATAACTGTCATTTTGCTTCAACCATTTATCTCTTTATCATTTTAAATTGCTTTTACTATGATTTTCTTAGCTCTACTCTACACATAACTCAGTTGGTTTTATGTATTGTCAGAGTTTCACTCCTTGCTATTTCTAATATGTTGCTTAGTTGAGAAAAGGTATAGTTTTTCCATTTCTTTCTTGAGAGCTTCTTTTAAATTTTCTTCTGCTGCCTTAGAATGTCATATTTGAAACTTCAGTTCATTAAATCCATGTCCTTCATTATTTCTTGACATTGCCAAGTAGTGACTGCAATTGTTTTTGTATTTGGGGGGCAAATTTATTCCCCAAATGGGTATTTATCAATATTCTGCATAATAAACCCTTATTCCTATTTGTTTATTTATTTACTGTTCTATATTTTTGCATTAGTTTCATTTTTTCCTCATTGCATATTTATCTTTGATTGGGGGTAATCTAGGTCTGCTGTGGCCTCTTAAATAATAAGAACTAATTCTTTTACCTTGATCTGGTGTCTGATTTTTATTTTTAAAAATTTATTTAATTAATTAACTCATTTTATTTTAGTGAGAGACAGTGTGAGCAGGGGAGAGGGGTAGAGAGAGAGAAAGAGAGAGAATCCCAAGCCCGCTCCATGCTCAGCATGGGGCTGGATCATAGGAACCTGGGGTCATGAGCTGAGCGGAAATCAAGAGGTGAACATTCAACTGACTAAGCCACCCAGGCACCCAGCTATCTGATTTTTAAAGCCTGCTCTTGAGTTGAGGCATTAGGAGCTAAATGTGTCCAATTGTTATTTTTGTCTTCCTTCTGCAATAGGCACTATTGCAGCTACCTACTTTGATAAATATCTAATCTTGTTCCACATTTCCTATAATGTGCACTTCAGTCACTAAGGTGTGAATTCCTATTAGAGAGATTTATGTTCAAGTGGTTATCTTTTTAACTATTTACCATTTTTTTTTATTTTGTGTTTGTTTCCTGCTTCCATCTCCTTTGACAACATTACACTTTGGAGATAGTTCCTTGTTCTTATCTTCTGCTGGGACAAAGTGGGAAGATCTTTTAGTATTTAGACCTAAAGACTTTTAGTAGGTCATCTGAGCATTGGGATGTTATTTATTTGCAGTAAAAATAAAGGATAGGTAGGAACACTTAGAGTTTCTCTTCAGAGTGAACTCATTTTATTTATGCTCAATTTATTCGAGGTGTGATATATTAGGAATGTTCAGCAGGAAATGACACAGTGATGGCTAGCACCAGCACACTTTCTTTTCTGAATTAGTAGAATAGGTGTTTCACGGCCAAACTTAAGAGGCAATGAGACACTAAGAGAATTAGTAACTTTTTCATCTGTGCTGGACCCTGATGATGGAGACAAAGGCAGGGTCTGCCTGAACTACAGTGCCTACTGCAGGGGCCCATCTGATTTGCACATTACTTGCATTCCAAGCTATCTAGTCTGTGACCAAGCAAACATAGATTGCCTAACATCTCTTGAATCTCTGTAAATTTTATTCCAGACCATGTCCTCACCAATTCTGTCTCTTTGCCTAGAATATCCTTCATAGCTCTTTCTATTTATGAAAATTGTACTCCACCTTGAAGCTCCAGCTGGCATGTCAACTCCTCCATGAACACTTCCTGATCTTACTAATTACTTACTTACTCTTATTCAGTTTCTTTCTTCGTACTTTGAGTTGTTATTGCATTTCAAAAATGGTCTTTCATAACGTTTATCTGATATGTATTAAGGTGATTTCTCCATGGTAATCATTATTATTCCATGAGATTGTGAGATATGCAAAGTGGATCTTTTCTTTTTGTTTATCTCTTTCAAATACATTGCAAAGTGCTTCACACATAGAAAATGCTCATTTTTTGTTGGCTTGTCCATCACCCTTTCCCCAAAATAAGGCATTCCATTGGATGCATCTTATTCAACCAGAAACCTGATTTATATTTAAAAACACATCTTTGGAAAGAAATAAGGGATATAAGTATATATTATAGTTTGTAATGTTTCTCTGAATGCTTAGGTTAAATTTATCATTTAAATACTTTTATTTATTTATTTTTTCTTTAAAAAATGAGTAGATATCTATCCTTGCATAATTATAAGCACTTCACCTACTGAAGAGACTCTTTAGGAGAGTGGATGATTTACAAGAGGAAACATAAATTTGATTCATCTTTTTTGTTGTTGTTTGGTCTCAGGGTGGCTGTGCTCTGTCAGGTGGAGGGCCTATTGAACAAGGTTTCACAGAGTTCTCTACTGACACAAAAGTCAGTGACATTATGTAGGGACTGTGTCTACAGATGATAAACCATGGCCAGACTCCATGTTACCTTTGTATGTCTCTTTGGAGCCCAGACCAACCTTTAAGGCTATAGTTAAAATTTCCCACCATCTACCTGTCGACTGTGCTGCTAACAATAGGATGAGTCCCCTATGTTCGGCTGAGCTAACCACATTCTAAAGTTCAGGGGGTAGAGACTGGGATTCCTGCTTTACTGTTGTGTTCTACCTCCCCTCGTTAAAATCTTATATGTAGTTACTTCTTGGAGTTTACATATTGCTGAACATTCAATGCCCCGGTTAAGGTAAACAAAATCCTGTATAATCCGTTACCGATCCCTTCTGATTAAATAACTGCTCCACAATTCTGTCTAAGTGAGAGCAGTGGGGCCAGTAAAGCTACTTAAGCTTAATTGTTGTTGGCGTTCTTTCTCACTTGGGGCTTTGATGGGATGTTTCTCTTTGACGTTTTTTAGCAGTAAAGCTGCCTGGAATTCCCATACATTTTTGTAGGAATGTTTGCATTAGTTGAAGACTGGATTTTCCTCCTAAATTAATTCCTAACAAGGAAATGAGAATCAGTCATGGAATATGTGGTGAGGATCACTGAGCACTAGATGCCATTTTTATATGCTGTAATTTTGAAGTGCTACAGGCTACTTCTGGGAATATATATATATATATATATTTCATGTATATACATTTATATATACACATGTGAATTTATACATTATAAGGTAATACACAAATATTATAATAAATGAAAGCATATGTATATATGTTTAAGTAGTTTAAAGATATATAGAGTCATTTATGTATGCATACTCTAAAAGAGAATATTTCAATATTTGTATTGTAATTGGATCTACAACATCAAATATATAGGAGTTAAGGTTTTTATTTTGTTTTGCTTTATTTAAATGATTTGTTTGTTTATATTCAGTAATATAAATAACTTCTTTATTTGACAGTTGTTAAAAAACATTTTCAGCAAAGTGGATAAAAGACTTCAACCAATATACATGCACTTCACAAAAATAAGAAAAGATCCCAAACTACAGAATATGTCTTTCTCCAAATTCAGGTTTCTGTTCAATTTAATCAGAAAACTTGAGGAGACCAGCACTTTCTAGATAATAGAGAATTCACTAAGGGCCTTTAGTCTCTGTAACTATAAATTGTACTCACTATGGAAGAATGTTAGAAAATGTAGCTCTATATACATTTTTCTGGCAATTCTCATGCACTATACATATGAATGCTTTTGAAAATTTTAGCACCTGTTCTATTTAAAGGTGTAGTTTAGCTCCTAAAATATCCTATTATCCATTAACAACATCAAATCAATAACTTATAAAAGTGATTCAAAATGCTTCATGAATTAAGGAGCAGCTTAAATTGAAAACTTCTAAACAGGAACCTCTTTATTTAGAGTACTATACAAACTTAATATTGTCTACTTTATTTTTTCTACAAATCCAATTACCTTTAAAAATTACAATATTCACTCATTGTAAGCCCACATTTTCAACTCTATCTTCAAAAGAGGCCAATGACTTTCTGAAGTGTGTTTTTCACAAATAATTATTCATACAAATAAAAAGAATGCCCTGTTACACCAGTCTGTGAAAAGACCATCAGGTGTGTTTCTTTAAATACTTGAACTACTATGGTTCACTCCCATTTGTTCATGTCTTTCTTAAACAGTTTTTAGCGTTTGTGTTTAACTTTTTAAACACTTAAACAGTCCTCTACTCACATGTTAGTACCGTTACCAGAGCCTTCCCTGTAGTTCTTTCCTAGTAGCAGACTCTGTTCTTTGGGCTTTGGCCATGTCTTTTCACCCTACAGCCTGAAGGGCTTCAATATTTAATTTTTTTAATGTTTTTATTTATTTTTGACAGTGGGGGAGGGGGAGGGAGAGAGAGAGCATAAGCGAAGGAGAAACAGAGAGACAGGGAGATACAGCATCTGAAGCAGGCTCTAGGCTCTGGCTGTCAGCACAGAGCCCAATGTGGGGCTTGAACCCACAAACTGTGAAATCATGACTAGAGCCAAAGTCGGGCATTTAACCGACTGAGACACCCAGGAACCGTAGTAGGGCTTCAATATTTAGCAATAAGGTTTTAAATCTTTTTTAGAAAGTCTTCCCTGGAATAAAGTCCGTTCAAAGAGCACTGGATGAGAAACTTCTGGATTTTGCAACCTCAAAGAACTTGAACTCTCCCTCACTGGGAATTTCTGGCTAGTAGAACTCCTAGAAGCTGGTTTAGCTTTTTTTTTAAATGTTCAATGAATAATGTGATGATGTAGTTTTTTTTAATTTGGGTTTTTTTGTTTTTTGTTTTGTTTTGTAACAATATCCAGTTTAAGAAGTCTTTAAAAATATTAATTCTGTAAAGATATCCCTAAAAATCAAAGGCAACTTATGCTTTTGAAGCCATAAGGTAGATGCTTTTATTAAAATTTTGACATTGAGATTTATCCCTTCATAATGTCACACCAATAAAGGAGAAGTCAATATTTGAAAATGACATTAGAGCTATTACAATATATTCAAATACTAGTGTAATGTAGGTTCCTTACCTTCACAAAAATATGATTTATCCTAGCACTTTATATATTAATCTTTACATCTTTTATCTTTTGATAATAATCCAAAGACTTAAAATATTGCAGATAATACCTGTAATGTCATAAGACTACATGACAAAGTCAAGGAGTTCAAGTTAAGTTAGCAGGTAGTGAACAGTCATATTGCTTTCAATGTGGAACATTAATTTGAAAATAGAAGTAAATATGATGGATTCCATATCTTAAGGTCACTGGTAATCACATCAAATATGACTATAGAGAAAAGGGATATCTGGTATTTTTGGCTTTTTTTGTTTGGGAAGTTGCGGTTATACGAGTGCATATCTTTTTCATCATATTGAATTAAACCAAAATTACACAGTTTAAAAATGGATTTATTTAGGCAAATATGTCATGTATAGAAAAAGATGCTTTTTGGGGAATGAATTTTATTTTCAATTAATTTCAAACTTACAGAAAGTTTTAAGATTAATTACAAAACTTCTGTATATCTTTTAACCATATTTCACACTTAAGTTTACTGCATTTGCTTTAGCATTCTTTCTCCCTCCTTCTCTGTCTCTCCTTCTCTATCTTCCTCTGTACCCATCCCTTGTCCTTCTTTCTTTGTCTCCATGTCTCTCTATTTTTAGTTCATATCCCTATAACTCTCGCTCAACTATTTCAGGTTATCAAGGGAAGAGACATAAGAGAGAGATAGTGAGATTTATAAAGAAGAGAAAAACACTCCCAACTTTAGTGTATATTTAGTTATGAATGAGGCTATTTTCCTACATAATTATAGTGGAATTATCAACAGAAGGAAATTAACATTCATATAACATTGTTATCTAGTGTACAAACAATATGTAGATTTCACCAATTGTATCAGACTTTCATAGCAAATACTAATAACAATTATTATTCTAGTTCAGGAACATGGAGTACATCTATTTGTCATGTTTCTTCAGTATCCTTTATTTTGAAATAGGTCAGTTATTAACAGAATGTTTCATAATTTGGCTATTTCTAACATTCCTCATGATTATGTGCAGGTAATTTTGTTTGTGAGAGCAGTACCACAAAAGCTCTGTCAAATTTTTCTCAGCATATCATATTAGCAAGCACATGTAATTACTCTGTCCTAGTACTGTTTATGATAATTTTGATCACTTAGGCAAAATGGTTTCTACCAGATTTGGAAAGCTCCCTCAAGACTGGCTCATTCAAGTGCACAAATTTGATGTTTATGTGTACTTTGAAACAAGATTTTAATAACTGGTCTTTTAAAATTGTCTCAGTAGTCAAGTAAAACCAGATTAAAATTTAAGACTACAAAATCATGTAATTAAAATTAAAATAATAATAACATAAGAAATATGAGGCTCATTCAAATACTTGTTGGGTAACCCAGATTTCCAGAGTTTCAATGTGTTCTTCCATATAGTGATCAAACCAGTTTTCTGCCATTCCAGGAAGATGCTCATTTTATAGAACATATTCTTGATCAATTTGTCTGATGTCTATCTGGAACTCTTCATGTTATAGCCATTATACAAACAACTACAACTTTAATTGTGAATGTAACAGTAAGCTTAATATTTTCCTCCCACTTAAGTTTTCAATAGGCTTTATTTATTAGAACATTTTTAAGTTCACAGCAAAATCGAGGAGAATTTATAGAGATTTCCTATGTGCTCCCTACACACACACATGCATAGTTTCCGCCTTATTGACATCCCCTACCATATTGTACATTTGTTATGATTGATCGTCAACATATTATTATCACCCAGAGTCTATAGTTTAAATTAATGTTCACATTTTGTGTTGTATATTCTATGGGTTTGGACAAACGTATAATGATATATATACATCATTGTATTATTATATAGAATAATTTTACTGCCCTAAAAATCTTTTATGCTCTGTCTATTCATACCTTCCTTCTTCCATGGCAATCATTGATCATTTTACTGTCTCCATAGTTTTGTCTTTTCTGGAATGTGATATAGTTGTAGTCACAAAGTATGTGCTCTTTCTAGAATGGCTTCTTAAACTTGGCATTATAAGTGTCCTCCATGTCTTTTGATGGGTTGATAGCCTATTTCATTTTAGTGTTGAACGGTATTTCATTATACAAATGTAACACAGTTTATCTATTAACTTAAGTGAAAGACTTCTTGGTTGCTCTGAAGTTTTGGGAATTAACAAATCAAGCTGCTCTAAACATCCATGTGCAGGTCTTTTCTGTTGAAATATTTTCGTATATGTTAGATAAATACCAAGTAGCATCATTGCTGGATTATATGATAAGAGTATGTGTAGTTATGCAAAAACTGCCAAACTGTCTTTGAGAGTGGCTATACCGTTTTGTATCCCCACCAATAATGGCTGAGAATTCATTTTCCTCCACATCTTCACCCACTTTTGGTGCTGTCATTGTTTCTGACTTTGGCCACGTTAATAGGTGTGTAGTAGTATTTTATTGTTTTAATTTTCATGTCCCCAATGACATATGATGTGGAACATCTTTTTGTGTGCTTATTTGCTGTTTGTATGTTTTTTTGTGGTGATATGTCTGCTAAGGGGTTTGCTCCATTTTTTAACTAGGCTGTTGAAATTCTTGTTGCATTTTAAGAGTTTTTTTCCATTTTGGATAACAACTGTTTATCTGATAAGTCTTTTGAAAATATTTCCTCCCTATCTGTGGCTTGCGTTTTTATTTTTTTGACGATGCCTTTCATAGAGCAGAAATTTTTAATTTTACTGAAGTCCAACTTAACTTTGTCTTTGATAGATTTTGCCTTTGGTATTGCAGCTAAAAAGTCATCACTATATCCAAGGTCATCTAGATTTTCTTCTGCTATTTTTCAGAACTTTAAAATTTTGCACTTTAATTTAGGTCTTTTATGAATTAATTTTATGAAAGATGTAAGATCTCTAGGTTCAATTGTTTTACATGTGGATGTCAGTTGTTCTGTTGCCATTTGTTGAAGTTTGTGTTTTTTCCAATTTATTGTCTTTACTGTTTTTTTTAAACATCGGTTGACTAAATTTATGTGGGTATATGAGCTCTCTATTCTGTTCTATTAATCTTTTTGTCTTTTGTTTCTTAATACCACACTGTGTGGATTACTGTAGTTTTAAAGTAAACCTTTAAGGGGCACCTGGGTGGCTCAGTCAGTTAAGTGTCCAGCTTCAGCTGTGGTCATGATTTCACAATTTGTGGGTTCCAGCCCTGCGATGAGCCCTGTGCTGACAGCTAGCTCAGAGCTTGGAGTCTGCTTCAGATTCCGTATGTGTGTCTCTTTCTCTCTGACCCTTCCCTGTCCTCTCTCTCTCTCTCTCTCTCTCTCAGAAATAAATAAAACATTAAAAATTAAAAAAAATAAACCTTTAAATTGACTACTGTCAGTCTTCCAAATTTATTCTTCTCCTTCAATCTTGTGTCTTTCCATACAAACTTTAGAATCAGTTTGTTAATACTGTAAAACGACTTGCTGAGGTTTTGATTGGGATTGCATTGAACGTAGAGATCAAGTTGGAAATACTGGTATCTTTATAATACTAAGTCCCAGAGCACCTGGGTAGCTCAGTTGATTAAGCATACGACTTTGGCTCAGGTCATGATCTTACAGTTAGTGGGTTTGAGGCCTGCATGGGGCTCTGTGCTGACAGCTAGCTCAGAGACTGGAGCCTGCCTTCAGATTCTGTATCTCTTTCTCTCTCTGACACTCCCTTGCTTGCGCTGTCTCTCTCTGACTCTCAAAAAAATAAATAAAAAACATTAAAAAATTATAATACTGTCTTTTCATGAATATGAATCCTCTTTATTTCATTCTTCTCTGATTTTATAATTTCTTTCATATAAATCTTATATATATGTTTTGTTATATCTATACCAAGTATTTCATTTTGGGGGAGCATTATGTAAATGGTATTTTGGTTTTAATTTCAAATTCCACTTGTTAATTGTTAACATATAGGAAAGCAGTTGACTTTTGTATAGTAACTTCTGTTCTGCAACTTTTATATGATCAGTTATTAGTTCCAGGAGTTTGTTGATTTTTTCAGATTTTCTATAGAGGTGACCATATCATTTGTGATCAAAGGCAGTTTTATTTCTTCTCAATTTGTATATCTTTTATTTCCTTTCCTTATCTTATTGCTAGAATTCCTTATCTGGAATTTTAGTACAATATTGAAAAAGAGTGATTAGAGATGTCATTCTGGTCTTGTACTTGATTTCAGCAGGCAAGCTTTGAGTTTCCCATCATTAAACATATTATTAGCTATACATTTTAAGAGATAATCTTTATCAACTTGAAGAAGTTCTCATCTATTTTCAGTTCATGAAATTTTTTATCATCAGCTGGTGTTGGATTTTTTCAAATGCTTTTTCTGCATCTGTGGATATGATCATGTGATTTTTCTTCTTCAGTTTGCTATCATGGATTGTATTAACTGATTTTCAAATTTTGAACTGGATTTGCATACCTGAGCTAAATCCTACTTGGCTGTGGTGTATAATTTTTTTATACATTATTGGATTCAATTTGCTGTATTTTAAGAGTATCATTTAATTTTTAATGTATCTTTAAAAATTATTATGGGGCTGTTGTTTATTTATTTAGCCCCTGGATTTAAACTTCAGTAGGAATTAGTATTTTTCTGGTTTCTTTTAAGTAATAAGATCTAGGATTACTTTAAGTCACGAAGCAGCACCATTCCAGTACTTAATTGTTTGTTACTAAGTAGTTATCCCAACTGAAAACATAGGCTGAAGATGAGTCTTCCCTATTCCCATGGTATGTCTGAAGTCAAGAAAGAAATAGGAATCTATGGCATTATCCTTTTCTCATTTCTAACCCATCACTTTTATCTCTCATTTCCATATGGCTAGCTTCAATCTCTGACTTTACTATGCTTATATCAAGGAGAAGTTGTAGTAGGTTTTGAACAGGTTGGTGGAGGATGAGCAAAGAAGAAAAGTTCTTCCTCAATGGATATCATGGTAATGGTCTAGCACTGATGCTCCCAGATCTTAAAAAATATTTACAGCTCATCATATCAGTGATGAATATTTTCATTAATTCTTTGGACACAACCATTAAAAAGATTCTGTAATAGTGCCTGTATCATTTTAATTGTGATTATTTAAAGCATTTCTATTTCAGGGCGCCTGGGTGGCTAAATCAGTTAAGCGTCCGACTTCACCTGAGGTCATGATCTCACGGTTCCTGGGTTCGAGCCCCGTATTGGGCTCTGTGCTGACAGCTAGCCCAGAGCATGGAGCTTGTCTTCGGATTCTGTGTCTCCCTCTCTCTCTGACCCTCCCCTGCTCATGCTGTCTCTATCTCTCAAAAATAAAGAAAACATTTTAAAAATTTTAATAAAAAATTAAAAAAACATTTCTATTTCTTCTACCACCTGTGTCATATTTGAATCTGGTTCTATCTCTTGGCAGTGTGATCCTTATCTTGATTTTTGTATACCTTGTAAGTTGTTCTGAAGGCCAGACATCTAGTGTAGGATAGTAGGGATGGAGATAAAGAGCTTTAGTCCCTAAAATGGCATACTTTTCCTTCTTCTGGACCTATAATTTGAAGGTTTCAATTGATCTTGCCAAAAGTTGCTATAATGCTAGTGCCCCAGCCACTTGCCATACACAAATGTTAACTGTTAATGGAGAAATATAGCACACTCTTAGATCTTGAATTACTTCTATAATTTTTCAAATGCAAAATCCTTGGCAATAAAAAAATTACCAAATGAAAATCAAGATCACATGAACAACCTAAAGAAGACACAATATCCAGTAAAACATTCTCAGAGGGACTCTAAATATTTGAATTATCAGATAAAGACTATAACTATATTTGCTCTGTTTACAGAAATAAAATATAATTTTGACAGAGAATTGGAAAAAATAGAATAAAAGGGGAAAGGACAAAACACATTTGAAAATTGAGAACTATAGTACTTTTGAAAAGTACAAAATAAATTAAAAAACCGAAATTAAAACTCAGTGGAATACACCAGTAGCAATTAGCACACTCAGTACATAGATTTTGGTTTCTCCAGTAAAGGAACCAAGGTACCAAGGAGATGGTGGCTGTTCTAGAGATGGGCAAATAAAATACAAGATAATCCTGGAGAATCAGGTAGTTTCAGGAAAATGAAGGAGATTAAAAAAATAAGCAAATGCAATAATGGGGTATGCAAAAGGGACACAGAAGCCAACTGAAAAAGGTATCAATGACCAAAACTGGGACAACTTGAGAAACAAACAAAAGAAAAAAGTATTTTATTTAAACCTAATGTATAAGTAAATATCTGTGACCTCATACTAATATATATATATAATAAATAACTGAGAAAAGACAAGTTTCCCATGCAGAATTCTGAATAATTCATGGAGATATTGTGTCCTAGAGGAAGAAGAGAATCATTTCTGGGTTAAACATAGTGACCTCCAAAGAGAATGGAATGGGAAGAGGGGTAAGAAGAGAAACTTCACTGTAGAGAAACCTGACAAACACTAACTACTTCAGTGAGATGTTCAATATCAACATTCAATCATAAATCTTGTTAATAATATGCACCCTCGATATAATGAGATGAAAATGGCATTCTACCCAGGTGAAATTCCTCACAAAGACCCAGGCCACCAATCTAATCATGACAAATCCCAATCATCAGACAAATTCTGTAGGGGGTGGCTACAATATACCTGAACAGTAGCCTTCAAAATTATTAAGACCAAGGACGTCTGGGTGCCTTAGCTGGTTAAGAGTCCAACTTCAGCTCAAGTTAGGATCTTGCAGTCTGTGGGTTCGAGCCCCGCACTGGGCTCTGTGCTGACAGCTCAGACCCTGGAAACTGCTTCAGATCCTGTCTCTCTCTCTCTTTGTCCCTCCTCTAGTGGCATGCTTTCTTTCTCTCAAAAATAAATAAATATTTAAAAAATTAAAAAAAAAAACTGTCAAAGGGCTTCTGGGTGGCTCAGTCGGTTAAGTGCCTGACTTCGGCTCAGGTCATGATCTTACAGTCCATGGGTTTGAGCCCTGGGTCGGGCTTTGTGCTGACAGCTCAGAGCCTGGAGCCTGCTTCGGATTCTGTCTCTCTCTCTGCTCCTCTCCCGCTCACTCTCTGTCTCTGTCTCTCAAAATAAAATAAAGACATAGAAAATATTTTTTAAAAAATAAAAAACTGTCAAGATAACCAAAAACAAGGAAAATCTGAGAAACTACTATAGCCAAGAATAACACAAGGGTATATATAAGACAATTAAATAAGATGTGGTTTCCTACATGGTACCCTGGAACAGAAAAGGCCATTAGATATAACTAAGGAAATCTTAATAAACAGAAGACTTTAGTTATTATTAATGTATCAATATGGTTTATTAATAGTAACAAATGTAGTATGATTAGTAAATGGAGGAAGCTCTGTAAATATAAACATTTCTAACAAATAATGCCTATTAATTTTTTCTAAACCTCAATGAATAGAGGTAATAACAAATTTAATGTGTTTCAAAGATAATAAATAAACCTAAAGAAAGAATTTAAGAAAATATCTAGGGTAAAGCATAGAGAGACAGAAGGTTGAAAATACAGAGAACACAGAGAGATGTCTGAACACAAATGTAATTAAATAACTCAGGAGAAAAGTAGAGAAAAGTAATAAAAGCAATGAATGATGAGAAATGGGTAAGAATTTTTAAAGAGAGACACAGATTTAAAAGTTACTATTAACCCAAAGCAGTTTAAGTCTAAAATAATTACATCATAGAAAATCACAGTTAAATTGCTGAAAAGCAAAACAAACAAAATACTAGTAGTACTCAGAAGGACAAATAATAGACATACTCTTTTGAAAGGAGTGGTAGATTGGAAAAGAAGCCCCAAAACAGACTTCTCAACAATAATAATAAAAAGCAAGGATGATATATTGATATCTTCTGTCTATGAAATTAATGGCAAATGCAGAATTTTATATCTAATAGAAAGCATCCTTTTAAGAATAAAAGCAAAATATAAATTTTTTACAACAAATACTAAGAAAATTTGTACTAGCAAATCCACCTACAGCAAATGTTAATAATATTTCTCAGGCAGAAGGAATGTGATCCCAGATAAAAAATTTAAGGCAAATGGGATGAAATGAAAATAGTAAAAATTAAGGTAAATAAAATGCATATTGACTGGAAGGTTGTCCCCAAATTCTGAGTACATATTTAGGTTATTTAAACTATTTTAAACTTCTAGCTGCACTTAGACAAGTGGGACATACTGATGTAACATCTTGTGATTTAACAAGAATAGCAATAAAGTGAAAGATATAGTTCAGGTGATGGCCAAAAATATCACCTAAGGTTTGAGTTTTGAATATGTAATAACAATTCTGACGTGATTTTTGATGTTTGACCATCAACAGGATTTAGGCTTTCACCCTTTCCTTCTCCGTCACCACCCAGCTGGCATTTTAGGTACGGAAACTCCTGTAGCCCTCTTGATCCCTCTGAACTGGCAGGAAGTTTCAGGCCCCTAGCCCTAACCTGTACAGGTGAACCCAGCTCTAGCCCCATCCTTCAGACAGGTTTATATTTAATTGGTTTGAAATATGATCACCCTACTTCGTTCATTTTCAAATATTTATATAAACTGTTTTGGTCTTTTAGAAAGACGATTTCATTAGTTTTTAGTGTTTAGTTATTTTCAGAGGAAGAAGGGGCAAAGACAGAAGGAGGGAGTGGATCCCAAGCATGTTCCATGCTCTCAGTACAAGGCCCGTCACTGTGTTCCATCCCACAATACAACAAATCGTGAGATCCTGACCTGAGCTGAAATCAAGAGTCAGAGACTTAAGTAACTGAGCCATCCAGGTGTCCCTAGAAAGGTAATTTAATTGTTTAAAAATAGTAATAACAACTAAATCTATTGAGTATAGGATATTAGCTACGTTTAAGTGTGTACTAGTGTGTGTATGCCTGTTTGGTCAGTGTAATTATACCATACTAAGGAGAGAAGCTCTGCTCAAAAATTATAAACTGCTGAAATAAAAGAGATTAACAATGTTTCAGTTCTGAAATTTAATGATTAATGCAGTATAAATAGTATTATATTATCTACTGTATTATCTTTAACTTTTAAGGTTAAACGTTTGGTGTCCTGATGAGTTGAAAGGCCAAGAAAGCAAATATAAGCCATAGACATAAACCTGTGTGTGTGTGTGTGTGTGTGTGTGTGTGTTCAAATGAGCATTTCCAATACCTTGGAAAAGTTTGAGTAATTGAAGGATGTCATTTCATATTAAAAAACAATACATATTATTAAATACAATTATGGAAACTTGAAAATTTCTTTGTTCTTTAAATATTCTACCAGGAGAAAAGTTGGGCGCCTGTCTCAGAGCTAACAATAGCTATACAGTACTGGTAACTGCTTCATGTGCACCCATACGTGGGGAGCTGTCAAAACCATCAACCCTGGAAAATTTTTACTCCTACTCATCCTATTATTCTGTTTAATCTTTTGTTTTAACTATTTTTCATTCTTATGAGAATAATAAATGCACATAATTTAAAAAGTCAACTAGTACTACAAGGCTATAATAAAATATCAGAATTCATTCCTCACTAATCCATTCTGTCTCCCAAATGTTTTCACCTCTTAAAAGAAGTTTTGTTTATTTCCATATTTTAATATTATATAATTTACTGATATTTTTTGAATTACCACATTTTATAAAATGTAAAGAATTATCACTTTTAATTATTGTTGCTTCATTTCTCTTCCTTCTAAATTAATGTTAGGATTTTTTATTAAGTCAATATTCCAGTATAATGATAAACTATGTAGAAATTATATTTACCATGTTTGCATTTCCTTTCTGCTTTTCCTGTAGACAATAATTGCTTTAAAATATCACATAATTTTACATGTATCTATCATATAATTTCCTAAACTTAAGGCTGCTGCAGCCCTGTCATGTTGAAAATTCTCTTCACTCCATACTGGGTTTCTCTTTGCTATTTGCATATAGTGAACAAACTACTACTTGCTGTATCTTGTCTTTTCCTTTTTATAATTTTATTTATCACACTTTGGAAACATATATTCTACTTGTTTCTTGAGATAAAGTGTAAGGAAGGTAAATTCTTCAAACATTTTTTGTCACTTTGACAATTCCTTTCTTCTGTGCTCTCGCCTCATATTTTGTTAAGTTTCAGAACTTTTGTCTGAAATTATTTCTCTCAAATTTTTGCTGATTTTATTTTGTTGTCTTCAAATGGCCAGTATTAGAAAATACTGTCATTTACATCCAAATTTCTTTTTATGTGATTTGTTGTCTTATTCTTTTTTAACAGTTTTAGAATTTTTCACTATCCTCAGTATTCTAAAATTTTATTAAAATGTGCACTTTGTGGGATTATTTAATTTTGTTTATTCTTGGTGAATTATTTCATTCAATTTGTAAACAGTTTTTTTTACTTATTTATTTTGTAATTTTCTTCATTTATTCTTTTATCTAGACTCGTATTCTACAATGAATAAGAATATTCATTCAATATACAATTATTTAATTTCTTAGATTAATCCTCTTAACATTTAGTTTTCATTAGCCATCTCTTTTTCTTTTGGTTCCATTTTCTAGGAGGTTTTCTCAACTTCAACTTCTAATGTTTTTACCATTTTTTAACTGTCATGTGCATTTTATTTCTGCTAATTCTTCTTCCTTGGATTCACGTTTTTAGTGGCATCCTTTTTTTTTTTTTTTATTTCAGAAGATGTAACATCTACTCTGCAGTGGTAAGAAACAAGTTAACTTCTTATTATATTCTCCACTCAGACATTCTGTCAAGTTATTTACCATCTACTTTAAAATAAAATATTAACAAGCTTTCTTCCTTAGAACAATTTTAGGTTCACAGAAGAACAGAGTGGAAAGTCCAGAGAGCTCCACATTTTTCTTCCATCCCACACACATTTTCTTATAATTAAGATCTTACATTAGTACTATACATTTGCTGTAATTGATGAACCAACATTGACACATCATTATTAACCAAAGCCCATAGTTTACATTAGAGTTCACTCCTGGTGTTTTATATTCTTTGAATCTTTAAAATGTATAATAGCAAATACCCACATTTTTAGTATCATACAGAGAAGTTTCACTGTCTCAAAATCCCCTGTGCTCAACCTATTCATTTCTTTTTCCTCCTAAAACCACTGGCAACCATTGGTCTTTTTATTGCCTCAGTAGTTTTGCCTATTCCAGAATATACTACAACTGAAATCATGTACTATGTGAGCCTTTAAGATTATCTTCTTTTGTTTAGATGTATGTATGTAAGTTTGCTCTGTGATTTTTTTGTTTATCTTTGTTGTTTTTTATTTGTTTGTTTGATCAATTATTTTTAAGCCTGAATAATATTCCACTGTATGGATATACCACAGTTTATTTATCCATTCACCTTTCGAAGGACATATTTGTTGCTTCTAAGTTTTGGCAATATCAACATGGCCGCTATAAACATTGTGTGCAGGTTTTTGTATGGGTGTAAACTTTCAACTCATTTTAGTAAATAGCAAGGAGTATGATTGCTGGACTTGTTGGTAAGAGTCTGTTCAATTTTCCAAGAAACTGTCAAACTATCTTCCAAAGTTGCTATACCATTTTTCATTCCTGTCAGCACTGAATGAGAGCTCTAGTTGCTTCACACCCTCACCAGTATCTGCTGCTTTAAGTATTAGAATTTTAGTCATTCTAATAGCGGTACTTCACTGCTTTTTAAATTTGAATTTCTTACTGATACCTGATATTGAATATCTTTTCATGTGCTCAGTTTCCAGCTGTATATCTTCTCAGGTAAGTTGTCTGTTCAGATCATTTGCCAAGTTTTAGTTGAATTTCTTTTTCTTATCATTGAGTTTTAAGAGTTTTTTGTAGATTTTGGATACCAGCCCTTTACCAAATGTATCTTTTGAAAATATATTTTTCTCAGTCTATGGCTTGTATTCTCATTCTCTTGACAGTGTCTTTTGTAGAGTGTCTAAATTCACTTTTCATCATCCAAAATGTATTGTTTCCTCCATTTTCTTTGATACTATGACATATATCTATATAGATACAGATAAGTAGTATTCATCATATACATATATATGTGTGTGTGTGTGTATAAATAGATGTATATAATTTTATGTATGTTACCTTATTCTATCCCTAATCCTGATAACCGAGTCTAAAATTCCTAACCTCCTCCTCATCATTTATCACAATATCACACTCATTGTCCTATCTTCTTTATAACATTTATCACTGACTGACTCACTTTTCCTTTCAGTAATATCAACACCATGAGAGCAAGAACTTTATTTCTCTTGAACATTTAAGAGTTTCTGCCACATTTGATCATTCAATATCTATTTGTTGGATTGGTAAATGTAGAGACAGAATTTTCCACATTTACATGTTTTATGTAATTATATGAGAATTGTCCCTCTTTAAATTTATTTATTTTCTGAAATTGTGACATGCCATTTCATAATCTAATCTAAATGTCAGGTAAGGCCACCTGGGTGGCTCAATCGGTTAAGCGTCTGACTTTGACTCAAGTCTGATCTCACCATTTGTGGGTTCGTGCCCCACATTGGGCTCTGTGCTGACAGTTCAGAGCCTGGAGCCTGCTTCAGATTCTGTGTCTCCCTCTCTCTCTGACCCTCCCCCATTCGCACTGTGTTTATCCCTCCCTCTCAAAAATAAATAAACATTAAAAATATATATAAGGTAAATATGACCAATTATTAAATTGAGTTGGCTACTAATTTTATTACTGCTGATACATCAAAAATTATGAATACTAAATTCTATTGAAAAAGTAATTTGCATTTACTCAAAAAGGATATATGAAGTAGGATATTAGAAAACGGATTCATAATAAGGCATATTGCATGTCATTAAGAAGTTCATGGAGGGACTGGGTGGCTCTGACTTAAACATTTGACTCTTTTTTTCAATTTTTGTTTTCTAAAATATTTTAATTGCAGTATAGTTAACATATTTATTTATATACTATTTATTTATTTTTTATAATTTATTGTCAAGTTAGCTGACATACAATGTATACAGTGCAGTCTTGCTTCAGGAGTAGATTCCCATGATTCATTACTTACATACAACATCCAGTCACTGTTCATCCCAAAAAGTACCCTTCTCAATGCCCATCACCCACCGACCCCCAACCCCCTATCCCCATCAACCCTCAGTTTGTTTCCTGTATTTCAGAGTCTCTTATGGTTTGCCTCCCTCTCTGTTTGTAACTTATTTTTCCTTCCCTTCTCCCCATAGTCTTCTGTTAAGTTTCTCAAATTGCACATATGAGTGAAAACGTAGATATATTTCTCTCTCTGACTCACCTATTTCACTTAGCACCCTCTAGTTCCATCCACATTGTTGCAAATGGCAATATTTCATACTTTTTCATTTCTAAGNTATATATAATATATATTTATTATATATAATATGTTATAGATTAATATATATTATTATATATAATACATATATATCCATTCATCAGTTGATAGAAATTTGGGCTCTTTTCATAATTTGGCTATTGTTGATAGTGCAAGTTTTGACTCTTGATTCAGCTCAAGTCATGATCCTAGATTTGTCGGATTGAGCTCTGTGTCAGACTCCATGCTGAGCATGGAGCCTGCTTAAAATTCTCTCTCTCTCTCTCTCTCTCTCTTCCTTCTGCTCCTCCCTTACTCATGCTCTCTCTCTCTCTAAAATAAAAGTTTTTTAAAAAGCTCATGAGTACAAATAAATAATAATGTATGTACACAAATATTAATAATATAAGGCAAAAAATTTGTATCAAAAGTGATCATGTGTCAAGTGTAATCACTTCAGAAATAAAAGTTTTTACTTCTATACGTGATTTGTGCTTGATAAATTCCAATAAAACTTGTGCTTGCTAACAACACATATTGCAGTTCAAAGTTCTCACTGTTTCACTATTTTAAATTTGATTGCAAGCAAAAACTCTAAGTAGTTACATAGATGGACAGAAGTAAAGTAACTTGAATTCTGATTCTTTGTATTTATAACTACTGTGTTGTTGCTTATTCTGAATCTACTGTTTACATTTAGGAATATTAGTATCACTGTGCAAAAGCAAGCTTAACCATACTGAAGACTTACAATAGTGTTTTTGAAAATGAACACATTTCCTGAGTCCAGGGTGTCCTGGCTAGCTACATAACTGGGACTTATTCAATTAATTTCTTTGTAGAAAATGATGTTCATTACAGTATAAGTAATAAATGCTAACTTGAAACTTACATGTATTTTATGAAACCTAAGGTATAATTTCAGGAACTGTATAGAATTTAGACCAACAAGTTTTGGTTAACATTTTTCATGGAGGAGTATTTTCTTTCAAACATTANAAACTGCCTTTTTTTTTTTTTTTTTTTAGTTTATTACTGCTTAAAAATTCCCTACAGATAAAACACCTACCATTCCTCACCATCCCTTATCTCCCATTGTCTAAATCCAAGGTAGACTGAATTCATTTTCTGCCCTTAGCAGGCCATTGAGTTTAACGTGAGTGAAGGGGAGAAGAGCAGGCTACATCATGTAAATCTTCTGCAAACATTAAAATCTGATAGGGAGAAAGGTCATATTAAGGCATAAAGCATCAAAGTGTTTTCAAAAGTCATAGAGAGGTACTGAAAGCTTTTGAGCAGGGAAGTACATAGTTAAGGGGTTTTAAAAGATGTATCTGACAGGAATGTGTGGGCTCTTTTGTAGGTATAAAGATACTGGAGAAGAAAGTCTTGATGTGGAGTCAGAGGCAATTAAAGTATGAAAGATGAATAGATATGAAGGCAAACTAAGATATTAATACTAGCAATGGGCAAAAACTGAAGTGTTGACAGTAAGAATGAATAGAAGGTCATTAATAAAAGGGGGAAGAAGAAAGATATGGATTATATACAAATCAATAATGGCATTTTATATAACATTACTTCATTGTTTCAGTTATTTGATAAATTGATGGTGTCAGATATGTTGAACTCTTGTGAATCTGGACTTGAATGGGCCATTTGGCATTTTTGATGATAGGTTTCTGATTAAGATAGCAGTATGGCCATTTCTATGAACTTACTGAAATAAAACTAATAGAAGTTTTCAAAAATGAGGGTATCAGAAAAAAATGCTAGCAAAATCAACTCTATCCTAGAGTTTTAACATAAAGTTATTCCAAGAAAAGGTAAGCAGACTTCCATATTATGAAACTTGCAGAAACCTTAATACTTTCTGATGTAAACCCTAATATTATAGTTGTGAAATAAAAAGCAAAGAATACATAGAGAATCAGGGGGTTTGTCAATACATTATCTAATAAACTCACATAATTAAAATATATGGTATAACAAAAATCAAACTTAGTATTTTTTTTTAATATTTTTATTTATTTCTAGGAGAGAGAGAAACAGTGTGAGCAGGGGAGGGTCAGAGAGAGAGGGAGACACAGACTCCGAAACAGGCTCCAGGCTCTGAGATGGCAGTCAGCACAGAGCCCAACGAGGGGCTCGAACCCATGAACCGCGAGACCATGACCTAAGCGAAAGTCAGACCCTTAACTGATTAAGCCACCCAGGCGCCCCAAAATCAAACTTAGTTGACTTGTGAGAAGGGTGACATTAATTATAAAGACCAAGATGAATAAAGGCTTAACAAAATGTGTGTATACAAAAATGGACATTTTGACTTTTTTCCCCTAACCTCATTCTGCTTAGTCTATAATCTTTGGGGTCGTATGTTTTCTTAGTAATGATCTAATCTCTATGGCTGGTGAAAATTATTCCCTGCCAATGCACAAACACATCAGTTAATGCTTATGACAGATTTTAATAACTCCAGAGAAGAGTAAAGTTGCATGTTATTGACATTATCATTAGTCATTCAGAACTGGTTCAGCCAAGGGTGTCATTATCTAGACAAATAGACCAGTGACCTGTGATCTTGTCCAAATCAAACTACATGCAACTTACTCCTCATAATACCCTGCTCTTCTGTTTTCATCTCCATCCTGGCTGCTACAGTTGGCAGATTTCAGCTATTTCATTAGTCCATGTTAGTTTTCACTCGGTGTTCATATATGTGGATTTAATGTGTTTGGAAATTCTTTTAGTTTTGTCTTTTAGTGTATTCACTTATTTGTAAAATCATGTGACTGTTAGATTACGTACATATTTGATGCAAAATCTTGTTTCAGTACTTGGGAATGTACAGATGAAAAATAATGAACCTCACCCTTAAGAAGATTTGCATATATTTGAAATGAAAGAATTGTACAGAGACTACTATAGGTAGACAGTAATAAAATCCATAGGAAAATATAGATAGAGTGATATGAGATTCAGATGTAACAGAGATAATTTTTGAAGCATTCATTATATGAGAATTAAAAGCTTATTTTACATTTTGAGTTTTACCTAGAAGATTCAAAACTAATACATGATTGCCTTTTTATCACTTTTAAGCTTTTGACATAAAACACCTACATTTAAAGAATTAGTATTAAAAAGTTACTAAGAAGTAGGTGAATATATTCAATAAACAGATTATAAAAAATTGATGAAATGGAATCTTGATTTTTATACCCTTTAGGAGCTTGTGCACAGTAAAAGAAACTTAATATGATTTATTTTGGAAATACTTATTTATAATTTATTGATTTATGGTTTATTGATTTAGATCACTTTTATATACATTGACAATGAATTAAAAATCTCCAAAATTAGCAATTAACTCCCCATAGTGAACCCAATGAATACTGTTCCTCAATTTTGTATGATTTTTCTTTTTAATTTTAAATGTTAATTATCTTCTTCTTCAATTCCTTTCTTATATTGATTTTTATTTTCACACAGTTTTATTTCTTTCCCATTTAACATTTCATTTTGCTATTTGCTTATTGTTATTTTTCTTATATTGCCATTTCTTATTGCTACAATGTCCTGGAATTTCTGTCTCATTATATTCTAAATATACAATTAGTGCTAAGTTGCCCAGCCTAGACACCCCCTTCTTTTTCTCAGCTCTCCTTGGACACTTGTACTGGCTTTTGTATTTATAACTACTGATGCTGATGACTCTTTAATCTTATATCCAATATAGACCTTGTTCTTGACTACAAATCTGTGTTTCCAATTGTCTATCCAAATGTACCACAGAGATCTCAAGGTCCATATATCCAAAAGGAAAGTGATTTCTTACACTTTACAGATCTACTTCTCTCACAGAATTTCAACTATCTACTAATGGCCTCACAATGTTATCAGTCACCTAATGTAGAAAATAGAAGTTAATCCAAAACATTCTTTCCTGATTTTCCAGATTTATTTGCTCATCAATTTTGTTGATATCCTCTCACATTTTCTTTAAATCAGTACTAACCTCTCTGTCTCCAATAACACTACTTTTGCATTGTGATTTTTTCTCCTAAAGGGAGTAACAAGTTCTGGGCTTCTATGATAATCTGTGAACAATCTCAATCTGTCTCTCATGGAAGTAACAAAATAATCTCCTTAGATTATACATTTTATTATGTCATACTCATGTCCATGATTAGCCTAAAACCTTCAGGATAAAGACTAATTCCTTTTGCCTGACTTATAGAGTCTTGTAGGATCTGAATGCAGGCATAACTTACGCCATCTCATTCTTTATGCTTTTTGTCACATTTGTATTAAATTGCAAGTGAGTACCTTGATGCTCTGTTAAGGTGCAGTGTTGTTACTGAGCTTCAACTTTTGCCTGACATGGTACCTTTTCTTCTTTATTAATGTAGCAAACCCCTATTCATCATGAGAGTTTGTCCCTGAAGTCATCTCCCTTATCTTTCCAGTTAGATTTCACTTCTTTTATTGTTCCTCTAATGTACAGTCTACAGTATTTATACAACATTTTTATTCTCCTACTGTGAATAGAGGTTTTCCCAGAATTTTCATCCCAAAGCTTAGCACTGTCTGGTATACAGTGCGATCTCATTTGTAGTTTCTTAAATGTATGAGTGATTAATTCTACTGAATTCTTTTTTTTTTTTTTCATAATAAAATAAGCTAGCAAAACAATCTGTGAGATCTAATCAGGACCATCTCCTCTGGAGTGAAAGCTAAAGCAAATGGTTAAGTTGACAGAAGTGGTTAACTAAGTAAAATTATGATTTTCTTTAGAAAGGGGAAAGGTAGGCAAGAGAAGGGTGAAAAGCCAGTTAACAGTGTCTGTCATAATGGAATTATTTTGGTGGCAATTTCTGATATGAAATATAATATTTATTTATTAATAAAATGTATTAATATTTCTCACTGATACTATGAGAAAAGTGGATCAACATATAATATACATATATATACATATGTATATTATATATGTTTATTTATTTATATATTTATACAAAAGCATACACAAAGCACAC